>NW_015386440.1:12157-110777 GCF_001527695.2 Protobothrops mucrosquamatus
GGGGGAGGGGGGGGAGGGGGGAGGGAGGGAAGGAGGGAGGAAGGAAAGGAGGGAGGGAGGGAGGAAAGAAGGAGAGAAGGAAGGAAGGAAGTAAAAAGAGAGGGAAGGAGGAAAGGAAAAAAGGAAGAAGGGAGGGAGGGAGAAAAGAAGGGAGGGAGGGAGGTGAAAGAGAGGGAAGAAGAAATGGAAAGGAAGAAGAAAGGAAGGGAGGGAGGAAGGGAGGGAAGAAGGAAGATATTTTTCTTTATTTCTCTTTCCTTTTCTTTTTTCTTTTCTATATTTCCCATCCCACAATTAACCTCAATTACTAAATGGTCTTTGTATTCTATGATTTTATGACACTTTTATTAAGTGTGAGAGCCAGCTGATGCTTACTTAGTGTAGTGTTCTTAGTGCTCTTTTGGCAATAGCACTTAGATTTATATACTGCTTCTTAACGCTTTACAACACTCTCTAAGTGGTTTACCGGGTCAGCCTATTGCCCTCAACAAACTGGATCCTTATTTTTCTGACCTCAGAAGGATGGAAGGCCGAGTCAACCTTGAGCCAGTCAGAACTGAACCCCTGACAGTGGGCAGAATCAGCCTGCAATACTGCATTTTAACCACTGTGCCACCAGTCTCCTTTTGCTATAGAATTCTTATATTTTAAGGCAGTTCCATGGTCCTCTTTCTTCTACAGCAGTGATGGCAAAAATTTTAGAGACCGAGTGCCCAAAAACCGGCCCGCCCTCTGGCCCACTCCCCAGCCTGGCCCCACTCTGGCCCCCGCTCTGCCAACCCGCAGGGCCACTCACCATAGATTGCCCAGGCAGCCTTGCAGCGCCATGGTGGCCACGCCCTCTGCCCGCACCCCGCAGCATCATCTGCATGTGATGGGGCACGAGGATGGAGTCTTGCCCCTGCTTTACGGCTGCCATTTGCTTGGCTGTGCTGCTCTCTGTGGGCTGTGCCAGGGGGACCCTTTCCTCCGGGCAGGCTGCTGGTGAGGACGGGGTTGCGGGGAGGCGGGGCTGGGGCAACGGCATGCGTGCCCACAGAGAGGGCTCCGAGTGCCACCTCTGGCACACGTTTCATAGGTTCGCCACCACTGTTCTACAGGATACTTGGAACGTTATAAAGACATGTGGCTCAACAGCCATGCTAAAACTAACCAAGCTAACCGGTATTGAAATAAGACAATACAAGAAACCTGAGGACACCCAATAGTTTCATAATTGATAGAAGGCCAGCTATATAATTTAGTAGTGCATATTAAGCAAAACCAACTGCATTAATTAGTAATCTGTACTATTTGTGGTGCAGCACTATAGAAAACAATCAATGCTCTTTTAGGGAGGTGTAAGTGGAGCTTCAGGCAGATTACTGGACTATATACTTTCTGATGGGAAAAAAGGGGGGCAGCCAAAATGCACTTAGAAAACTAAATATAAATAAAAAGCTGAACTTTGACAGTTTAATTTTTGGGGAAAAAATATGATAATTGACATCTGGGGGACCTCACCTAGTAAGTGCTGTTAATAGGCAATTGATTTAGCAATACAAATGGAACAGATAAACAAATAAATTTATTCTCCAATCTTATCCATCATCAGTCCACAATGGTACACTCTCTCATGCTCCCACTGAGACTAGGATAAACATAGCTACAACCTATATTTTATTGTATTCCGAGAAACAGCAGCCATTAATAGATAACTGATAGTTCCTGAATAAGTTGGTACAGTGGTTCAGAATTTATACGCAGCCAGCTTCAACCTCTCCATGTTGTCTCACAGACCAATAGCAGAAGAAGAGATTTGAATTTCTTCTTATTCCTAGCCCTGATGGCGGCTCTGGATGATGGATGCATGTTTACATTCTCGGCATTCTTGCTGGCCATTTCTGTAAACCTACCAAGAAAGATTAGAATCTTCCAGTCATTAACTGAGCCCTGACACACTTACATGAAATCTGAACCATATCTTTTTTTGCCCTGAAATTATATTCAGACTTTGAGTCATTTATTTACTTATTAAATTTGTATGCTGCACATCTTAACTATCCAAAGCAATTCTGAAATATAAAAAGCATTAAAATTAACATGAATAAGATATAAAACTAGGACTCAAGTATGAAGCGGTACAAAGGTGGGATCTTCTGTCTCCCATTGGGGAGCCAAGCCAATCAGAAGAGCCAAGTTTTGAAGCTCTTCTGGAAGGCTAAGATGGTTCTTTGCCCAACTAACCATTCTGTTTTTGTTCAGGATTCAAGGAACTTACAGTTTTGACCCTCACCACATGAGGCAGCAACATAGGATTTCCAGAATGAGGTTGAGCCCTAACAAGGGAGTCCCAAACCCCTGGGCAGCAGCCCACTACAAGGCCGTGGCCCCTTCAGAACCGAGCAATGCTAGCAGCTGGCCACCGCATGCGCACAGCTCAATTTGCATGAGACAGTATCGGTTCCCCTCTCCCCCCTTCCAGGCCAAGCCATAAAGGTTGGGGACTGCTGCCCTAACAGTTTGACATATCTACATCCTTGAGTTTGCTATTACAGGGAGTGATGGAGGTGCTATGTACGTATCGAATCCCATCAAGAACTGCTCATGTCACACTCCCAGGTTTCATCCTGGAATCACTGAAGAAGGACATTATGACAGCCTTTGTCATTTTGTCTGACTTCTTTTTAACACATCTGCATCACCTCCAAATCAGCTTGTCTCATAGAAGGCAATATGTTCAGGAGGCTCAGTATAAATTCAAAGCAATCAGTCGATGACAAGTTGACAATTACTCAGTTCTAACTCTCCCTTGGAATAACAACCCAGCAGCCTAACCTTCCTGCTCATGCCGTGTAGTGTTAATTATTGTACTTTACACCTGACACTCAAGATTTACCCACAAGGAAAATAGTTAGGATTCAATGCTTCGGAATGATTGATGGGCACAAAGGTAATGACATTGTTAAATCTGAAAGCAGATGTGAAAGAAGATGCCGATGTTTTAGTTACCATCAATTAATTTGGAAGGAAAGCAATAGCACCATTAATTTAGCTGTAATTTTGATAACCCTTCATTCTCTAGGAAGGGATCTTCTCAAATGCTATCAGTAAGGCGGTATTTTTATATCTGATTTTAAAGTATCTATATAATGGCATACTGGTTGGAAGCAGGGAAGCTGTGAATCAACAGAAGTTTTAGAAGTATGTTACTATATTTTCTTTAGAATCCTAGGTTTTGTGTTTGTTTTTACATTCAAGAATAACCACAATGCCCCGTTGATTTGTATTTTTAATTTAAGTGAGAAGGAAATGCAATACACAGTGGAATACTCTACTTTTGTAAGTATATTGAGTCAAGGATTTTTTAGAAGCAGAGAAGGAGAAGGAGGGAGAGGCTGACAGACAGACAGACAGGTATAGACTGCTACTGATATTTAAGGTAGATGTTTCTCTAGAATTGAATCAGAATCTATGGTCCTTATGCATGACCTGGGTATTGTGAATCCATAAATTCCATAAATTGGAAATTATTCTGGCTTTGTTATGAGGAATGGTTAAAGGATCTGGGTATATTTAGCCAACAGAAGAAATGACTGCAGTGAGATGTTATCATAATCTGAAGTACTGTCACGTAATACAGGCAATGGACTTCTTCCCTCAGAAGACAGGGCCAGGACCAGTGGGTTAAAACTACAAGGAAATGTGTTTAGGCTAGGTTTTAGGTGGGGCTTCCAGAACACATGAGTTGCTACATGAAATGGTAAGTTCTCCTTTGCTGAAGATTTCCATAAGTGTCAGAGATGCCCTAGTCAATCCTTCACTGAAGAATATAATCTCTAAGAATTCTTCCAATAGGATTCTATGAATGGGCATGTTATCTTACTCATGGTAGCCACAGCATTCATGATATGTTCTATGAGTCCTAGTTGTGCCCACCAGCCCAAAAGTTTGAAGATCCATAACTTAAGTGGACAAGGTCTGTAAAAAAAGAACCCATCTCCAAAGAGATAGACCTCACTTTCTCATACAATCAGGTTCTTGCTAATATTTATTTATTAATTAATTTACATCTCACCTTTATTAGTTTTATAAATAACTCTGGGTGGTGAACATATCTCTTTCATCCTCCTGTTTTCCCCACAGCAACTACTCTGTGAGGTGAGTTGGGTTAAGACAGGGGTCTTCAAACTTGGCCCTTTTATGACTTGTGGACTTCAACTCCCAGAATTCCTCAGCAGCATGCCTGGCTGAGAAATTCTGGGAGTTGAAGTCCATAAGTTGATTTCAGAGTTTGAAAAAAAATCACATTCACTCACTCATATAATTTACATACCTCCAGCTCACAAATATGTTGGTCAACCTCAACTTGGTTATCTGGGAAGAGAGATTTATAGTACAGGTAGATAGTTCAGACAATGGAGTTTTCCAAAACAAACCCAAACAATTTGTTCTTGATTCTCTGCCAGAGGCATCTATCACACATACCTTTCCATGTCACCCAAGCCTTTCATTGATTTGTTGGTTGCTGAGTCGAAAATGACTTACTGCCTGGCAGTTAACTGTTAACATTCTTATCTCTGGTTGCTGTCCTCCAATCTCTTTTTGATCTGATCTTGATGAATTGCTTCCTGGTTCATGCATCAGTGCAAGATCTTAACATGTACCCAGCTGCAGACCACATTCTCCTTTTCCAAGAAATGATAAAATTCTTTTCTTTTCACATTCCATTTGCTTATTTGTTAACTATTGCTGGTGCCAAGTTGCTTGTTGTCACCCAAAGTTCAGGGAAAGGTAAAATGAGCTTATAGCTGATAACATGTCAGGTTACATGGTGTTAGCATGCCCTGATATACCTTGTTAGCAATGGGCTGGAAGCAGGATTTGGGTCCTTTTTGACTCCTCCTCCGTGTGTCATTGTTGGAAGCAGCCAGTTATTGCAACTAAAGAGGGAATCGGCAATTCAGATACCCCCTCTAAAATCAGGATGTTGTCTGCAATCTTATCTCCAGTCTTGAAAAAGGTAATCCTGTGGCACTTAAGAGCCAAGGTCAAAGATAAATCTCTTTTCTGATCATAATTTGATTCATGTTGCTGTCTTACTTCTCAGCACAGAAGCATTTACAGGCAAAGAAGCAACTTCTTTACACACCACATAAATAACTTCCAGATTACCACAAAATATGGTGATGGTCACTAACACATTGGCTTTAAAGGAGGATTGGATAAACGCATGAAGGACACATTTATCAAGATCTATTAGATGTGATGACTGAATGTTACTTCTTGGTGGGGGCAAACATGCCTCAAATACCAGTTATATGGAAACACCAACAGGAGAGATAAGCCATCTCTGTCTCCCTGCTTGTGAGCACCTACAGACATCTAGTTGATTGCTGCAAGAAACATAATAATAATAATAATAATAATAATAATAATAATAATAATAATAATAATAATAATAATAATAATAATAATAATAATAATAATAATAATAATAATAATAATAATAATGGTGGTGGTGGTGGTGGTGGTGGTGGTGGTGGTGGTGGTGGTGGTGGTGGTGGTAGTAGTAGTAGTAGTAGTAGTAGTAGTAGTAGTAGTAGTAGTAGTAGTAGTAGTAGTAGTAGTAAAGTTGGAAGGGACCTTGGAGGTCATCTCCAAGTGGACAAAGATAGACCTTTGTCTTACTGGTGGACAAAGATAGACCTTTGTCTTATTTATCAAGGCTGATCAAATCAGAATTTTTGTTATAAGAAGAATTTTGATGTACTTTGGTTCAGCTCACTTTATGATAGCATTAGTATGATACTAATGATTAATCAGAAGCCAATGTATATTTTTGCATACACGGATAGAATTTTGAACTGGCAGTGTTAAAAAAGTGAATGAGCATTAGATTCTCTGAAACAAATTCTCTGGCTCTTGTGACCTTAGTGGCACTTTTGTGACCACATTAGGGTCCTAAAGTAATGAGCTATAATGCTTTCTGGAGTGCTTCTATCAAGCAGACCAATTAATATTATTCCTATTGATTGTTCTGCATTGTGGAGATTTTTCTACTAGATATTAAAATTCTATGGCTGATTTGACCTGCTTCATTTTATCTTTTTTTCATCTTCAGCCTTAAGTTGAGGTAAAATAGGGCAGTGATAGAGATGGTGGGGATGGGATGTCCCTACTCTTTGTACTATCTAGCCTGCATTTTTTTTGAGTGGGATTTGAAAGCAGGGGGGGAAAGAGCACCTTCAAGTATTGAAAAATAGGAAATCTGTTTAAAAAAAAATGGAATGATATTTGAGATGAAAAAGCGAAACCAATGTTTTCGGGAGAGAGAGAGAGAGGGAGGGAGAGAAAGAGAGAGGAAGAGGGAGAGAGAGATGGTGCAATCATGTTGAAAGAAAAGTCTTCATCCTGGTTCATCCAAGCCGGAGATAAATAAACAACATGGCGACTGCTTTAGAAAGAAGTTTGCAGTTTATTGAAGAGCCAGACTGAAAGATGGTTCTGGCAGGAAAGAGGAGAAAAAAGAAGAGGCTCGAGCACATGTGGGAAGTAGGTTTTTATACCACCTGAAAGCCTTTTGTTTGAAAAAGTTTCCTGTTCCTGTTTTAGGCTTTGTATTTCCTGTGTCACGTATTCTGACCTGACTCTGGGTGTGCCATTTCGCCTTTGTGAGTTAATCCTGCCATGTCCTGTCTCAGGTGGGGTATGCAGATTTTATGTCTTCTTGATCTCCTAGTTGGGGCCTTTCTGATGGTTCACATCTGCATTTGTATAGGGCTGGCTTCTGCTTGGGACAGAGAGACTTGGGGGCAGGGTTGACTTCTGTTTTTAAAATCCTTTTCAGGAAATATATTTTTCTGCCCTTTTAATATTTCTTTCTCTGGGGTGGGGGGCTGACTTCCCTCAATCAGAACCTACAGGAACCACAAAAAGGAGTCAGATGGTCTCATGCTGCCCTCTGTGACCAAAGGTTACCACCACTGAATTTTAACTCTCATTTTTAACCACTTTTGGTTAGTCTAAATTAGTGAGACAGCAGATTAAACAAAACAAATGAAATGCAATGTTATATTCTCTCACCCCCCCTCTGTCTGTCTGTCTCTCTTTGCCTGTCTCTCTCTGTGTCTCTGTGTCTGTGTCTGTGTCTGTCTCTCTCTCTCTCACACGCACACACACACACACACACACACACATCAGCCACAGTATCATTATCCAATAGATACCATACCTGCAAGGTCAAATGTCATTGCTTTTGCCCTATCATACCTTAAGGAAAACAACAGGTCTTGCTTTTCCCATCAGCAGGGGACACATGTGGGAGGGAAGATGAAGTAAGGAAATCTACCAGTCACTTTTTAAAATTTGACTTGTACTACAATTATAAAAATCACATGTCTATAGAGATTATCAGTCATCCAGTTCATGGTTGTCCCAAAGGTGCTTTTTCACGAGGCAACTGGACTTCCTTGTTTTTCTTAGAAGACGTTTCACTTCTCATCCAAGAAGCTTCTTCAGTTCTGACTGGGTAGTGGGGAATGGAAGGATTTATACTCCTTGCAGACAGCTGGTCATTTGCATTCTTTCAGAGAGCCATTGAGGCCTCTTGGAGGCCTGTCTGTGTTCTCAGGGTCACTTGAGTAGTGCAAATGGGCATGGAGCCTTCTTGGAACTGCTGAAAGGACTGTGTTGTGGAGCTGTGCTTTCTGCGGGATGTTTTCTGCCTTATGCCTTTTCACTGTGGAATACAAATGCAGGTTGTAAAGATCACACCATTCGCCGATCTTGACACTGCACTGACTTTGCTGTTTTGGAGCAGCACAATTTATGAAGGGAATAGTTTTTCCTGGTGCAAAAACTGATGGATTTCACTTTAACACAAATGTCTGTTTGTGCCATAGCTTATTATTATGCAGTTATTTTTTTTAATTTTTGATTTTTGACATTATTTAAGGTGTAAAAATGTAGCATATATCCCAATTGTCTATTTTAAGAAAGTTTATATATTAAATTGTCTACTATAGGAGAAACCCACTATCAGTACCACCACATACCTAACTTAGAACAAAAATGCATGCAAAAACAAACACTTTTTTGTTAAAATGAAAGTGAGCGTCTGTATGTGTGTTTTAAATAGAGATTGGTATAGAAGCAGGACAAAAATCCTCTTTTTCCTGTAACTTTGGACCAGATATGTGGCAAGAGCAGTTTTATGCAGTAATCTGGATTTTGGTGGGGAAAAGATGATTCAGAATATGTCTTCGTTCATAACTCTTGACAACAACTCCTTAATGATCACACCACAATTCCAGGAAAAGAAATGCTTGATTTAAGAGATGTCAAAAAGTGTATTTTAATGCCCAACTATGCTTCATATTATTTGTTACCCTTTCATGTTGAAATGTTATAGACACCTAGTCATCTACATCTTAAAGCAACATATATTTTCCTGAAGATCAATTGACTTTGTTTATTTAATACACTGGTAGTCTTCGACTCACAGCAATATTAATTTTATCAGTCTCTCTTCTAATCTTCAGGAAAATTTTGGAGATTTATTTGTTCTACATTCTGTAATTTGAAGATGTATGTGCATGGTATTCATTAGTTTTTAGGTCTTTGATATATGCATTTGAGGAATATCTGAGGTATTTTTTTTGTATTGTTAGCATCCTAAAATATGAAGAAATGAGCAACTAAATAAATAAATAAACAAGAAGAAAGCCTAAGGTCTCCAGGATGTTGTTCCAGATATGTTTCCATTGTGTTTAACAAAGATCAATCACTGATATGTCTACTCTGTTGAAAAAAAATTGTTGTGTTCCATAGTATATACAGGACTGCATCTGTAAAGACATAATTGGAAAATGATAGGCCATTGGATCTAATCATTCTTTGTGAGTTGAAATCCCCAGTTAAAATTGCTTTCTGTAGGAAGTTCAGAGGTACAATTACTACACACAATTGTTGATTTATAAATGGAACATCCACAGGAAGAACTTATTGCTGTTTAAACTGTACTCAGAAGGTGGCAAGCAATCTGAGAAAAAGAAAACAAGCTTTAGATCCTTGTTAAGAAATATAAAGGGTATAACTTTATTATTTTCATCCTTGTTACTTAACTGTGTTTCCACTATAAGCTACTAATTACATTAAGATATTTCAGGTCATAATAGTATCCATAATTGTTTGCAGTCAACATACTTAATAATAACAAGATCTGATCCAGCAATACATCATTCAACATTCAGAGATTATTGAGTTTCTGATGATATCAATGTGCTATTTTGGACGTCTTCTTTCATTTCCAGAGAAAAGATGAAGGAGAAAATTGGCATACATATTAGACACGAAAAGGCTTTTAGTCAGAGAAAGATGCCAATGAATTCTTTTTGTCTGAAGGAAGAGTTTTCTTGTTTGCCCAAAGAGTGATGCATTCATATCTGTCTAAATCTGATTTCATACTTTAGCAATTTAGAACAGTTCAGAACAAAACCTACTCATGGAACCTTCTGTCTGTCCCATAACTCAACTCTTCAAACAGTGATTAGGTGAGTAATGTGACCTAAAGATTATTCAATAACATTACAGGCTCTGGAATTGATATGAAAGATTTCTGGCCTTGTGACTCCAATATATTCCCATAGATTAAGTTGTTCATGCAGTCGTAATCCATTAGAAGCGGTTGGGGTAGTCATGGTGAGAGAAAGGAATACATGTATCTGAATTCTCATGAAATGTGAATAATATCTCATGGTGGAATTAATTTTCTTTTAAAAAAATCTTCCTTCCTTCCTTCCTTTCCCCTCCCTCCCTCCCTCTCTCCCTCTCTCCCACTAGATTTTGAATAAACCCAACCTGAGAAATGTCCATAGGGGAAAAAGTTCCTGAGCCTTCCTTATTGTCAGCAGATATTTCAGATTGATAACTCAGTTTTAAAGTTCTGCCTGCATGAAATTTGAGGTAGCTTTGGTGGGAGATATAGTTCCCATTTTGCAGAAAATGCAATATGTTATTTGAGAACCCAAGAACTGAGCTGAGTTTCTACCAAAAGAAAAAGAGGAAGGTTAATCAAAGTTATGCCATCATCCAAACCTTGTCTGAAACTAAAAAAATAGATCGTGAAGGCAATCAGCCAAGATATGGTTGCTACCTTCTCCTTCTGCATCTTGAATGTTCTTATGTAATAGTGTATACAGATTAGATGCAACAATTATGGAAATTAGGAGAGCTAAATTGCATGTCTCCTTTGCATAATATTCCATCTGTGCTTCATTTATATTTTAAAAGTCCCCACTGGAACATTGTGTTTACTTTGATAAAATTTTGTGTTATACCTCTTTTATTCTATTTCACTACTATCATTTATTATAAGCAAGAATGAACATGCCTGTGGAACCTATAGTTGTCCTCTCTTATTGTCCATTGCCTATATATGGACAATACCAGTTTTCTTTATCTGATATTGTCCATATAATATTATCCAATATTATTTGGCTAGGAGATTATTTGAATAATACCAGATTTGGGAAAATTGATCTATGGACTCTGATAGTAGGATGAAGCTGTTAGTTCAGTGAGCTTCAGAAATTCTCGAACTATATCCCTGAAAGAATAGTAAACCTATAGTCAATAACTAATGCTAGGCCAAACTAGATGCTAGATAGAAGCAACCATAACTCTCTGAAACAATATACAAATATTTTGGGCTGAAACTTCTTAATTCTCCACTTCTATTATTCCACTGGAACATTGTTCTCTCTGATTGGACTTGACCTTGCTGGCCTTCCAGAAAACATGTCTTTGCCATCTGACCTCAGGATCCAATAACATGGAGATGGAACTTGCAAAATGTGTGTTTTGCTTTGGAAATTGAGTACATTCCTCCACCGATGTTTTCTATGATTTTATTGTTTTTAATGTTTTTAAAGAATTTTGTTGTTGTTTTGCTTTGTACAGCTCAGAGTTCCATATGGGATGGAAGGCTATATAAATCTACCAAATAAATAAATAAATAAATAAACATACATACATACATACATACATACATACATACATACATACATACATACATACATACATAACTGAATGCTCTAATGGGACATTATTTCTGTCCTTCAAGTTAAAAGATTGGTTCTGGATTCAAAATAGCCTTATGTACGCATGAACATCCACATCTTTTCTGTGGAATTGCAGATTTTTTGTAAAGATGCAGCATGCATCCTCCATAATAATCCTATTCATTCTCACAACAATCTTGAGCTTCTTGGTTGAGGACCAGGCAATCTGCTGAATCAATCCATCCTTAAGATTGCAGAAAGTTCAATGTAAGGAATTTACATCTACCACTGGTCTAAGCAAAGGAAGGAATCCACAGGTTTCCATCACTTTTATTTTCTTCATCAGCAACACATTTGGTAAAGCTCAAAGGATTGTTCTGAATCATTCATCGAAGCCTATACAGAAGATGCTTTGATATTTCTGGATGAAAGGCTTTGTAATGCTGAAAGTTCAAACTATATTCTATAATGATTATTGTTCCAGTTTTTCTCATCTTTGAATATTTAAATACATATTACTATGCATATTACAAGATTAAGGAAATCCAATCCCATTGAAAGTTAACATGTTTGGATTGGCATTTTATGTCTATTTATATAAATTGTATAGTAGCTGATAATTGATGAGTAAAAATGATGTTCCAATAAGAAATCAAAGAAGTGTACATTAGATAGGAACAATAACAACAACAACAAAATCTGAGAGGAAGGCATGAGAAAACAGTTTCATAATATTTTCTAAGAAAAGTATTTAGAAAAGCTTTTTAAAGTTTATTTTTAAATGTATTTGTTTTTCAAAAATTACATAGAATTAGTGTATTTTAACTTGCCCATAACTGCTATACAAGCTGTTGCTTGGTTATTTGCCTATTAGTTATACAAATAATACACTAATCTTATATAATACAATAATCTTATATAAATAATAACATCCAGCCAATCCTTGTAGAACAGTTCATTACTTTCCTTTCCAATAAAATGGATCTTATCAGAAACATTCTCAAGAAAAATTATAGACAAGATTTTACAGTGTCATCTAACTACTAAGATACCATCAAGATATTTCCATTGTTTAGCAATAACTAATTTGATATAGATATAAAGTATAAAGATGTAAAGTAACAATCCTACATTTATATAGCTTCCAGAAGTTGTGACATGCTAGATATGTTGCTTTATTTTTATAGGATCTTTGAGGGAAAAGATTATACAAGGTATAAACATTCTGACACAATCTTCTCTTTGAGATTGCACTTCCAATAATCTTTTTCCTTTAGCTAATTAAGAACACAATTTCTAGTGTAAATTATCTTCAGCTTACTTCAACTTACTTCAAGTTATCAAGATCCAATTGAAAAGCTCCATATCTTCCCTTCTTTCTTCTAATCCCCTTCCCACCCCATTCTCAAAATATAATCAGTACCTCTTAGATTAGCATGGGAGGCTGACATCCTTTGCTTGAGTGAACAGACTGAATTCTTTAATGGGCAAACAACATATTGTAGTTCTTGACAGTAGCATATAACAGGAAGGAAGGAAGGAAGGAAGGAAGGAAGGAAGGAAGGAAGGAAGGAAGGAAGGAAGGAAGGAATCTTCAAGAATGTATTTTTTTTCTCTCTCAAAATGTTGTTGCTTTATTATTGGCAATTTTTGCCAATATTTTTTGCATGATTTATAGGCCTTTTTGAATTATATATTGAGGCCAACATAAATCAAAATCCATAGAGTTTTACTTGTAGAGAGCCTTGCCAAAAAGGAAGTTTTTAGTTTCTTCTTTCAGCTGTTACCCACTATCAATTGAGTATGAACTGGTTATATTTCTTGCAGGGTACTTTAATTATAAGGAGCTTGACTTTGGGATATTTCTAACTTGGCAAACAGTTATAAATAACAGGCTAGATATAACATCTGACTTTTAAAATCAGATACTCACCTTGAACGAACAAGGAGAAAATCGCTCTCTAATGGATAGGAAGGTAGTTAAAGTCCACAAAACTGTCAGTAATAATCACTGTTCAGTTCTCAACAATGCAGGGCTATAAACAGTGGAAACTTCAAGAAAATATATTGAGTTCAAGGAACTTCAGAGTCCATTGGCATTGGGCTGCTTATAAATTCAAATAAATAAGTAAAACTTACATTGTATATTGATAATAAATTACATCAAGTGGGTAATGAGGTGACCATATTGTTTGGCAATCACCAAACTGCAAGTAGTCCTTGACTTACAACCATTTGCTTAATGATTGTTCAAAGCTGCCATGGCCATGAAAAATAAATGACTTATAGTCAGTCCTTGCCTTTATAGCCATCAGAGCATCCCCACAGTCACTTAATCAAAATTTGGGTGCCTGACAAATTGGCATGTATCAATAAAGATTGCAGTATCCCATTTACAACCTTCCCAGATGGCTTCTGAGAAGCAAAGTCAATAAGGGAAGTTGGATTCACTTAATGACTGCGTGATTCACTTAACAACTGCAGTGCTTTGCTTAACAACCATGACAAAAAAAGGTTGCAAATTTGGGTGTGACTCAATAACAACTACCTTGCTTAGCAATGGAATTTCTGGTCCCAATTATGTCGTAAGCCAAGGGTTACCTGTGTTTAGAGTTAATTAAAATTAAAAGGAAAAATAAATAAATGGTCTCCTCCAGGACAATAGATGTTAAAAATGTAACACGATGAACAGTGGGGCAAACCCCGTAAATTTACACATATATGCCAATGAAGTCCAATTTAACAATAACTAACCAGTACATATCTTAACTGGTTCAGCCTGTAGCTGCTCCCCCCAAAAATCAAATTAGGTATAGTCTCCAAATTCTTAGCTCCTAATATTTAATTTCTTTATACCAATCACACTATGGTGTGATTTTATGCAGAATGCTGTTTTCTCTTATGACTACTGCCCCTTTGGAAAAACTATTATAGCTCCAGAATTGGCACGACACTGAATAAGCCAAACAATCAAAGGTTGAAACTATTCTACTTCATGTAACATGTGTAACAAGATTATAAATTGGCTTAAGTTACTGCACAGTAAGTGAATCATGATGAATTGCCACTAAAATGTTAAATTTGTTCCCCTTCAGTGGTGGGGAGAAAGAGAGGAAGCCGTAGTATTGGATCAGTTAGTAAGGAGAAAGTTTCAGAGTTGAGAAGAATCAACTCATGCTTAGGAAGTTTTAAACTTCATATTTCCCTTAGCTAATGGTATTAGAAATAGAAGAATCTATTTAGGTCACTTGAAGGATTGGCTCTCTGGTTCACCTAGGTTTACAAGAAAGAAAGTAGCTATGACTAATTATATTATAAACATCAGTTTGATTTTCTAATGCTTAAAGTATGGAGAAAAGAAAAAACAGATATATGTATGTATAATTGAATTGATTACATGTTTTCAAAATAGTATCAAAAAAGCACATATGTAACTTTGTGGAACTTCCAATAGAAAGAATAAAATCTAATACTCACTTATTTCTTCTTCTTATATGCTAAAGCATATAAGGAAAGGCTGCTGGAATCGGGTATGTCTAGTTTAATGAAGAGAAGGACGAGGGGGGACATGATAGCAGTGTTCCAATATCTCAGGGGTTGCCATAAAGAAAAGGGAGTCAAGCTATTTTCCAAAGTGCCTGGAGGCAGGACAAGAAGCAACGGGTGGAAACTAATCAAGGAGAGAAGCAACCTAGAACTAAGGAGAAACTTCCTGACAGTTAGAACAATTAACCAGTGGAACAACCTGCCTCCAGAAGCGGTGAATGCTCCAACACTGAAAGTTTTTAAGAAGAGACTGGACAGCCATTTGTCTGAAATGGTATAGGGTTTTCTGCCTGAGCAGAGGGTTGGACTAGATGACCTCCAAGGTCCCTTCCAATATTATTATTATTATTATTATTATTATTATTATTATTATTATTATTATTATTATTATTATTACTACTACTACTACTACTACTACTACTACCACTACTATCACTACTACTATAAATTTAATCACTAAATACATTTACTATAAGTCAAGAAGCTAAATCCAAGTGATTTGCAACAAAGGCCACAGCCAAAGTTATGGAAGTAGGTTCTTTTCAATGGTGGCAGAGAACTAATATTATTTTTATCAGATATCAGAAATATTCTCTATGGGTATTAAAGATTGCCAGGATTTTTTTATTTTTTTTTTAAAAAGCAACAGTAGAAACAATTAAGGGAAAGTGTGTAGCACATGTCTTTTGGAATTATTTCTAATACTTTTAACAGAGGTAGCCACAGAAAGCATCTGTATTGTCTGCTGTGTAGAAACATATGGATCTCTTTGTATGTTTTTCTGGTCTCCTTTCATATTGTATAAATGTGTGTGAGTCTCAGGGTGCCCTGGAAAAAGGGGAAAGGTCTTTGTATATTCGTGTCCTCAAGAAGGAGGGATCTTAGAATGGAGCAGTTGGCAACATTCTAGCCCCGATTCTTCTGAGAAATATTGATTTATTTGTATCCCATTTTTATTATTTTTATAAATAACTCAAGGTGGCAAACATATTCAACACACCTACCTCCTCCTATTTTCTCTGCAACAACAACCCTGTGAGGTGGGCTGAAAGATAGTTGACTGGCCCAAGGTCCACAGCTGGTTTTCATGTTAGATTAGTGAAATCTTAGCAAATTTCACAGTCTGTCGCCACCCAAATAACTCCTAATATTATATTATTTATTTTATTTTTGTTTTTGAGGATGGCAGAAGATGGCTCCCATACCAATTTTGCAGTGGTAAACTGGAGTCTAAAAATAATTTTTGGCCTCTGAGGAAAGAACCAGAAATTGCAAAAGAGTGTGGTCTTTTCTACAAGTCTGGAAGTCAACAGAGTGAAAGATTAAGGGACCCAAGTGATCTTTTACAGCATGTTGTAGTTGCTTTATTATTTATTAACCAAAAATGTATAGTAATTAGCATGAAAGTATTTTCTGCAGGGCTCCATAATTTAAGAAACGACTAGAGTTTTAGAGATAACCAAGCCAAATTCCAGCAGTATTTTTTCCTCCCTCACAATTTCTCTTGTCACTTCTGCCAAGGAGAAGTGAAAAATGATAGGGGAACGTTGGGAGGAAAGGAGCCTCTACTGAGGACTCCCCTGAAGCAGGAAGCCTTGGACAATATCCAAACCCTACATCAATCTATTTGGAAATTTGGGTGTCAGATAACTAAGCAGGACTGCAACGTGTTTATTTCATTTTTGATATTGCTCTTAGCTCAAGTTGGAAACCTCACAAAGGTTTCTTTCTCTAGAAGCTTTCCATTCTAGTTTAGCTTTGACTAAAGGACAGCAGGGGAAGCAGGATCTATTTTAGTATTTTTTGTTCTCTGCTTCCAGCAAAAACTATGGGTAATTGATTTTGGTTCATGTAAAGTTTAAGGTGAAGTTTAGGTCAGTTCTTTTTTTCACCTAGCTCTTTGTTACTTTCTAGAGCCAGCTGTAGAAACCATGAAAGTGTATTTTATATTAGTTCAATGGATGATTGAATAAAAGTTATTACTCGAAGAATTTGACTATAAATATTTGTACTTTATTTATTTATGAAATTATTAATTATTAATTATCTGACTCTGTCTCAGCCCAACTGGACTTTATTATTATTATTATTATTATTATTATTATTATTATTATTATTATTATTATTATTATTGTTGTTGTTGTTGTTGTTGTTGTTGTTGTTGTTGTTGTTGTTATTTCCCTTCATTTTTCAGCTTTAATAAAGAATCTGATTTTCTACGCAGAATTCATGCTATTGGTTTTATTTAGTGATGTTTGAAATCTTTACAGAGTGCACCAACAACTTTCTTCAATAGGTTTGTTTCCAAATCTGAAGCATTCTATTTATCATAGTTTTTGGAACTACCAATAATCTGCTTTTGCTTCCATGATAAAATGATTGCCTTTGAGAACTTATTTTGCTTCATTTATGTTTGCAAATCCTTTGTGAAACAGATCTGTAGAAGGATCATTTTATTTATTTATTTTGCATATGGCATATTGTACATGGACTAGCATTATATATTAACATTTCACCTACATTAATAAAACACAATAAAATGCAAATGTTAAAAAGATCTATGTTCAAATACCAATGTCTAGGCCAGGGGTAGGCAACTTTGGCTCTTTTATGACTCATGGACTTCAACTCCCAGAATTCCTGAGCCAGCATGGCTGGCCTACCCCTGGCCTAGGCTATCTAACCATTGAAGTGCAGTATCATTTATATCAAGGGTCTCCAACCCCTGGGCCATGGCCCATTCAGAACTGGGCTGTGGAAGCAGCAGGTAAGAGCACATACACACACAGCTCTACCTGCACAGCTCTACCTGCCCACCATCTGCACGAATGGAGCTGCATGTGTGTGCACGCTCACCCACCACTCGTGCATAACCATTCCCTCTCCCTCCCCCACCCCACTGGTTCACAAAGCCAGAAAGGTTGGGGATACTGGTTTATGTCCTCAGTTTGCAGCCAGTCACAATGTGATTTGCAGTTTGATGTGGGACACCCCCGGTTGCACTGAGGGGAGGATACCATGCCCCATTTATACAGTGAGTCCTGACAGACACTGTGTGGGGTGCTAACCCTACTGAGGATTTGTCCATTGCTGACATGGTAGTTCAAAGTCTGGCACTTTTTTTATGGAGTCATTTCTATATTTTCCTATATTTTGGCATTCATTCATTTGGCTTTCCATTGGAAATCAAAATTAAAGTTGTTGGGCAGATGTTGTACAAGTTCCAATGGGGGCTTCCTGGATTTGAATGTTCAGGTTGATAAATGAGGAAGGTTGGCATGCATTGGAGTGAGTTGACAAAATACATGGCAACGAAAGTTAAAAAAGCATCATTGTGTTCATTGCTTTAAAAAAAAAGTGCTTCCCATTGGAATCTTCCTGGAATGATCATACAAAATCTGAGTGAGAAGATGAAAAGAATTCTATTACAGGTCATGGTTATCCTAAAGATCTTTGGAAATTAGAAATAGTCCTCTTGTTGCTACAATTAGTACATACGCCTGCCAACCAGGGCAAAATGTTGGCAGAAGAAAATTGGCACTTTCTATACCATGAGGAAATCTTTCAGGGTCCCCAACAGGGTAATGTATCTGAAGGCACGAAGATGAGAATAGAGTACAGATATTCCTTGACTTATAACCACAGATGGGACAAGAATTTCTGTGGCTAATGAAGGCAGTTCTTAAGTAAGTTGTGTTGAATTTTATGACCTTTTCGCTGTGATCATTAAGCAAGTCACTACAGTCGTGAGGTGAATCATATATTTGTTCAGTGAATTTGGATTCCCTTATTGACTTTGATTGTAAGAAGCCAGGCAGGAAAGTCACAAATGACAATCATGTGATTCCAGGACACTGCAATCATTATAAATATATGCCAGTTGCCAAGTGCCCAATTTTTGTTCATGTGACTGTGGGCATGCTGCAATGGATATAGGTTTGTGGACTGGTTGCAAGTCGTTTTTTTTTTCAATGGTGTTGTAACTTTGAAAAGTCATTAAATTGTAAGTTGTAACCTGTATTCCTTGTTGAACATTCTTGTGTCTCTGTCAGTGGAAAGAAATCTTCACTAGATTTAGTCTTTAAAGGGACATGACAGGGAAATGTCAACTACATTACCTGTAAAGTTGCTCCAGACACAGCTTGTTTTCTTCCATGCTCCATTAGCCATTCTTAGTGTCCTAAGGACACCAAGGATATACAGGGGGAAAAATAATTTCTTTGTTTTCTTTTTTCCTTTGACAAAAGTCAATGCAATTCTAACAGAGGTATAGAATCAAGATCATGTGAACTATTATTACCTCTTTATAAAGCCTTAGTAAGACCACACACTTAGAATACTGCATCCAGTTTAGGTCACTGTATGATAAAAAAAAGATGTAGAGACTCTGGAAAGTGTGCAACAAAGATGGTTAAGGGCTGAAGGCTAAAACATATGAAAAATGGTTGCAGGAATTGGATTTGTCTATTCAAGTGAAAAGAAGAACTAGGGGTAATGTGATAGCATTGTTCCAATATTTTCTAAAGCACCAGAAGGTAAGACAAGAAACAATGAATGGAAACTAATCAAGAAGAGAAGCAACCTAGAAATAAAGAGAAATTTTCTAACAGTGCAAAGACTGGATCACCCACTTGCCTTTAGAAGTTGTGGGTGCTCCATCACTAGATGCTTTTAAAAAAGACTGGACAGCCACTTGTCTGGAATGGTATAAGGTCTCTTGCTTGAGTAGATTAGAAGACCTCCAAGGTCTCTTCCAACTTTGTTATTATTTGGGGGGGGGGATTGTCATAATTTTAAAAGTAATAAAAGGATAACTCTGGGCGGTGGGCCCAGAGTTACACAGATCTTTCCCAGAGATATATCCATTTATAGGACATTATGCAATATAATAAAATGGTATCTGGGGTCCTTCAAATGTTCTTGGATTTCAATTCACTTTAGCTCAGACAGAATGTCTAACATGTAAGAATTATGTGAACTGTATTTCAGTATTTTCTGAATAAAAGGAGGGTTCCATTTCTATGCAATAAATAGCTTACTAAAAGCAAGTATCCTACGTGGGCTACAATTATGGAAGGAAGGAAGGAAGGAAGGAAGGAAGGAAGGGAGGGAGGGAGGGAGGACTGTGAATCTAAAAAAATGAAGTATTTCATATACAAGAATGAAGGTGTTCTGATCTTGTGATATCAAGTTGATTGAACATTTTGGAAATTCAAGTGTTGATGGCCCAGAACAGTCTGTGTAAGGGACAGCTTGTAGAAACACAGAACAATGGCCACAGAAACCGTTAAAATATCTTGTTTAAAAATTAGGGAACACTATTTACCTGTATGTTGTGGTTACATGAAACACATCATGGGACACTGGAATACTGCCTTTGGGATAATACAAAATAAAAGGTTATCTGGTTGATTTTAGCTTAATGTGTTTGAGGACATAGTCATTGTTACTCAAAAACCATGGGTTATGGCTTAGAACAGTGTTGTTCAACCTTAGCAATTTCAGGATGTGAGGACTTCAACTCCAAGAATCCCCCAACTACAATGCTGGGGAATTCTGTCATTGGAAAGGGGAATTGAAATCTATACATATCTTAAAACTTGTCATGGTTGGGAAACACTGGCCTAGGATGTAGCAGCATGAAGCCAGATAATGGTATTGTAACACCAGGCTAGAAATAGAAGACTCTGAGTTCTAGTCCTGCCTTAAGCATTAAACCAACTAGGTGAACTTGGGCTAGTCACTTTTTCTCAGCTCTAAAAAGACAAAGGACAATGGCAAACCGCTATTAAAATTTGCCAGGAAAATTGCAGTCTTTTCCATGTAGTTCCCAGGAATCAAAACTAACTCAAAGATGTGTGTGTGCGTGTGTGCGCATACAGACAGGTGCTCACACACAAACAGGTATTCTATTCAATAAACCATTCAGCAAAATATGGCTGAGCATGATATCTGAATGATAAAAAAGAGAAGCAAAGAAAGAAGGTATATGGGGTGTCAACTTGGCTAGTGATTTTCTCTGCCCACTGAAAAATGAAAGGCTAAAGAAATTATCCCTTTTTGCTGCCTTCCAAGCTAACAATATATCATGTTCTCTTAACAAAACCCTGGCTTGTTTAATGCTGCCTTTCGCTATTTGCCTCGTTATTTTCTTTCCCCTAGAACGAGCAATCTGCTGATTTACAATAAATGATGAATTGTGTGCATTTAAAATAAATGCCACTTGATAAAAGATGGCTGGATCAGTATGCTGCTGTCAGTCACGGTGTGAGTTACACTGTTTCAGAAATAATGGTTAAATCCAGAGTGTAAAAAATAATAATAATAATAATCCAGAGGCACAAATGTTGTAAGCTCAGAAATCTTTCAAACTTGCCCTTAATAGCCCATTTTAGTTCACAATCTGGGAATAGCAACATGCTCTGTTTGCTTCATTTCCATTGTAAATTTGATTGACAGGTGGTTAGTGTTAAAAATTCTGAAAAGGTGTTTGGAGCATCTGTGCTTTCTTGAACTGCAGCCAAATCATTACCATTTAACTCTGCATCCACAATCTCTGCTTTGGCGCAGATTCCAGTACAGATTTGTGGTGGGTTTCTTTCGCCTGCACAGAAGAAGATTTGATTGTTGGGAGGGGAGGAAAGAAGCATCTCTTTCTTCCATCTTATAATTGTCATGTTAAAAGATTTGTAGAGTGCATTGTTCAAAGATTCAGCAGATGAACGGGAACACATCTGAATCCTTCTGAAACACTGTGTGTGTGTGAATGAGTGAGTGAGTGTGAGAGAGAGAGAGAGAGAGAGAGAGAGATATTATTACAATCTGATGCACTACTTAGAAAGCCCCATTAAGTACAGATAAGTAAACCTTAATTTCATGCTTACTCCCACGTTTATATAGGATTACACCTTAATATACAAAAACCTATCAAGATAATGATCCATTTGCTGAGAAAACTCATTATGATTTGTTGTGATGGAGGTCTGCAGCTAATATAAAATCTTTGGCAATGTAGTAATGGCTTAGGAGATTCTTGTTAAAGATGTAATCACATTTAACATTTTCTAATGCTCCAAATGGCTGATTTAAATATATCCGCTATTTTTCAATGAAATAATATTTTATATACTAATGGTAGGAAATAAACATGCTTAGTCTGTCTTGTGCATCCTTTGCATGTTCAGGTACATATTGGGGTAGTGTCATTACTCTGGTGTAGGTTATGAGCACTTTTTCCTTCAATTTTAAAACCATGTTTATCTTCTTCGAATCAAGCATTCCTTAAAATATAGTCAGAATTTAGATTGAGTATAGGTGGCCCTTAACATATGACAAAAGTAAGCCCAAGAGAGTTATTTGGTGAGCTGTGTCCCATTTTATGACCTTTTTGCCACAATTGTTAAGTGAATCACAACACTTGCTAAGTTAATGATACAGTTGTTAATCTGTATGTGAATCTGTCTACCCAATTGATGTTTGCTTGTCAGAAGGTTACAAGCAATGATCACATAATCCGGTGACAGTGCAAACATTATAAATACATGCCAGTTGCCAAGTGCCCAAATTTTGATTATGTGACCATTGGGATGCTGCAACAATCATAAGAGTGAAAAATAGCAATAGCAATAGCACTTAGACGTATATCCCGCTTCATAGTAAACTCTCTAGTCAGTTTACAGAGTCAACATATTGTCTCCAATAATCTGGGTCCTCATTTTACCGACCTCGGAAAGATGGAAGGCTGAGTTAATCTTGAGCCAGTGAGGATTGAACTTTTGGCAGTGGGCAGAGTCAGCCTGCAATACTGCATTCTAACCACTGCGCCACCATGGTTCAAATGGTCATAAGTCACTTTTTTCAATGCCATTTTAACCTGTAAATAGGGAGAAACTATACAGCATTCCCTGGGCAACCTAAACACAGTCTGTTTCACTATGTTCTACCTTTACTCTAGCTTACTGGCCTGTAGATAAGTCTCTCATGAGGAGAATAAGATGTTCTTGGATATCCACAGTCCTAAACACATTCCACTGCTTGACACATCCTTCACAATCAAAGGCATTTCTACAATAATAAAACACAGAGTGATTTCTTTTTTCCTATTCTTCAGCTTTCTCAATTATTCAGCATGCATCAATAATAATATCCCGTGTTCCTTGGTTTTTTTTTCTAAAGCCAGCTTCAACATGTAGCATCTCTGTTTCCATGGATGATTCTCATCTGTGTTGGATGAGTCTATGCATCATTTTGCCAATATATGAAATTAAGAATTTTATACAATAATATGTACCCTGATAGTCTTCTTTCTTTGCCATTTCTATGTATGTAGATCACTCTCTTCCAATGTGTTGTCTGGTGTGTTGTTCTCCAATTAGCATGACCTGGCTAGAACATTTACAGAATAACAGAACGGTTCTGTTGGAAGGAACCTTGGAAGTATTCTAGTCCAACACCCTACCATATTTCTGTGCATATTCCATCCATTCCTGTAGTATGAACGAACTTGTTAAGAAGTGGAGTGGTAATCTAATTCACCTTGTAGTAATAGAAGTTCTTACAAATATGGAATATCTTCTAAAGTATCTTAAATATTTACATATCTATTGCCAGTATTTCAGTATATTCCTTCCATCTTTTGATTTTGTTTTTGTTTTTTTGTTTTGAGTTAGCATTAGTGCACTGACATTCTTTAGCACATCTTCTTCTGAGTTTAAAACAGAATAATAGAGTTGGAAGGGATCTTGGAGGTCTTTTGGAGCAACCCCCTGCTCAGGCAGGAAACCCTATACCATTTCAGACAAATGGCTGTCCAGTCTCTTCTTAAAAACTTCCAGTGTTGGAGCATTCACCATTTCTGGAGGCAGGTGGTTCCACTGGTTAATTGTTCTAACTGTCAGGAAGTTTCTCCTTAGTTCTAGGTTGCTTCTCTCCTTGATTAGTTTCCATCCATTGCTTATATATAAGGAACAGTTGCTGGAATTGGGTATGTCCAGTTTAATGAAGAGAAGGACGAGAGGGGATATGATAGCAGTGTTCCAATATCTCAGGGGTTGCCACAAAGAAGAGGGAGTCGAGCTATTCTCCAAAGCACCTGAAGGCAGGACAAGAAGCCACGGATGGAAACTAACCAAGGAGAGAAGCAACCTAGAACTAAGGAGAAAGTTGCTGACAGAACAATTAATCAGTGGGACAACCTGCCTCCAACACTGGAAGTTTTTAAGAAGAGACTGGACAGCCATTTGTCTGAAATGGTATAGGGTTTCCTGCCTGAGCAGGGGATTGGACTAGAAGACCTCCAAGGTTCCTTCCAACTACTACTACTATACTACTACTACTACTACTACTATTATTATTATTATTATTATTATTATTATTATTATTATTATTATTATTATTATTATTATTATTATTATTATTATTATTATTATTATTATTATTATTATTATGCTCTTCAACATCTTCATCAACAATTTGGACGAGGGGATAGATGGGGAACTCATCAAATTTGCAGACGACACCAAGCTGGCAGGAATAGCCAACACTCCAGAAGACAGGCTTAGGATACAGGAGGATCTGGACAGACTTGAACACTGGGTGCTATCTAACAAAATGAAATTCAATGGTGAAAAAAGTAAGCTTCTACATTTAGGCAAGAAAAACCAAATGTACAGGTATAGTATAGGGGGTACCTTGCTCAATAGTAGTAACCGTGAGAGGGATCTCGGAGTCCTAGTGGACAATCATTTAAATATGAGCCAACAGTGTACTGCAGCTGCCAAAAAAGCCAACACAGTGCTAGGCTGCATTAACAGAGGGATAGAATCAAGATCACTTGAAGAATTAATACCACTTTACAATGCCTTGGTAAGGCCATACTGCATCCAGTTTTGGTCACCATGATGTAAAAAAGATGTTGAGACTCTAGAACGAGTACAGAGAAGAGCAACAAAGATGGACTGGAGGTTAAAACATATAAGGGGACTGGAGGTTAAAACATATAAGGAACGGGGGACTGGAGGTTAAAACATATAAGGAACGGTTGCTGGAATTGGGTATGTCTAATTTAATGAAGAGAAGGATGAGGGGGGACATGATAGCAGTGTTCCAATATCTCAGGGGCTGCCACAAAGAAGAGGAAGTCAAGCTATTTTCCAAAGCGCCTGAAGGCAGGACAAGAAGCAACGGATGGAAACTAAGCAAGGAGAGAAGCAACCTCGAACTAAGGAGAAACTTCCTGACAGTTAGAACAATTAATCAGTGGAACATCCTGCCTCCAGAAGTGGTGAATGCTCCAACACTGGAAGTTTTTAAGAAGTAACTGGACAGCCATTTGTCTGAAATGGTATAGGGTTTCCTGCCTGAGCAGGGGGTTGGACTTGATGACCTCCAAGATCCCTTCCAACTTTATTATTATTATTATTATTATTATTATTATTATTATTATTATTATTATTATTATTATTATTATTATTATTATTATTATTATTATTATTATTTCTGTGTACCATCTGCTGATGGTTATGTATCAAATCAAATCAGTTTATTATAACCATATGGCTAGAAACAGTAAAATATGTATTCAGTTATTGCTTTGGTTGTTTGAAGACCTGTGACAGCAATCACAATCTCTATCAATCACTCAGTTGATAGAAATTGCTGAGTCTTTCTCCTGTTTGACTTCAATTTCCTAGACTCAAAATCCAACCATATTTGCCCTGATATCCCCAACTTTGGCATTTCATTCTCCAACCACGACCATGTTTGCCTTGTTAGCATGTTCTGCTGATTTCAAATTGAATTTAATCATAAAACCTCTTCTTCTGCACCAGTTGTCAGAGTATAAATTTGGATGACAGTCATATTAAAGAGTTGTCCACAAAGTCTACCTGATATTGTTCAGTCATTGACTCCATTGTTGCCAAATCCTATTCCTGTTATAGGAATAATAAAAGCAACACTATTTCTGCTTAGTTTTTTTTTATGTCCTAAGTAACAAAGACTCTTCTTGCTGAGTGTCCAATCCCAGTTTGTCTCAGTTCATTGATGCCTGTCAAAGTGTAGTCACTTCAATTCATCTCTCACTGTGTCAAACTTTCCCATGTTCATCCTTCTTACATTCCATGTTTCCCACTGTAATCATTTCTTTGCAGCTTCAGGTTTTCTTTTCCTGCATGGCAACCTCAGCAACTAAATGTCCCAAACTCTTTCATTCATAAATACCATGAGTGCTTCAAAAAATTCTCAGCTCTTCCTCAGTAGCTTGTTGAGTGTCCTCCAGACTAAGAAACCTATCACCTGGCTCCATAACATTATAGATTTTGTTCCATTGATTTTCTTGATAAAAAATATAGGAGTAGTTTACCATTACCTTCTCCCGTGCAGTATGAATGGATGATTTTGTCATTGTCCCTTCTGCTTCAAGCATTTTCCTGTATCTCTGCTTAAACAGAGTAGCTAGAATGATCTTTAAATTTTAGGCAACCCTGCCGGGAACAATATTTTTGTCTTATGTTCCCAATGTTCTTTACTCACCCATTCCAGGAAACACTCACACACACACACATTCACACACATACTCAAACATGGTCATAACCCAATGCTTTGGGAGAATGCCTATACATAAAAAATGTAAATATAGAATTTCTATAATTTGCATACCAGTATGATCCTTAGATGTTGTCTAAATCATAATTCATGCTGTTTTCTAAAGACCAGTACATAAAATACATTTATTGAGTTGTTATCAATTTCTACAGTAAACAAATGTTCACCTACAGCAAATATTTTAATCTGAAGATGCGTCATTTAAAATTTTGAATAATTTCCTGTGGCCATTCAGCATGTATAATGAGTTTTAATGGCTAATAAATATTAATTTATTCATTCTTTCCCTGTTCTATGCTAATGTCCACATTAACTCTATAATTTCCCCCTTTGATGCAACTGTCTTGTCAGCTTCAAACTGGCTGTTTTAATGGAGCTGATCAAGCTGCAAATGAAAAGACTATCTTGACAGCTTTAATGCCTTCTGGTTATTTTCTCTGGGCCTAAATGGGAAAAAAAAGATTTCACCTAATGTTCTTCTCACTTTCATAGGTTAATTAAAAGCACATGTTCCCACTCACTCTATCTTTATAGCTGCCCAAAATATTTTCATAAAATTCCTCTTGTCAGCATGTAGAAACATTTCTTTCTCACTCGTTGGGAGCCAGTCTGCAAGTGATTTTTGCACTTTTTTTAGAGACGTCTAGCAATGTTTATATGATGCTACTCTCTCTTTTTCTTCAGCAAAATCTCAGTCAGTTATAGAACACTGCCTCTGTATATGTGTTGTGTATGAAAATATATGGAGAGCTAATATATAACAAAGATTTAAAAATGAAGAATTACACACACGATTATGTTCTATACTGAATTTATGAAGGAGTAAAAATTAATCACACTTATTTGTCATTTTTGCATAAATATGGTTTGATCTAGCTTCAGTCCAGTAATGGCCACGATATCTTTTCCTAATTTTGAAGCTAGACATCTGCCTCTCCTTATGATGGAAAATTCACAAGGATATATTAAAATGACAACATCTATTTCTCCATTGTTTACCTACTTTAAAAATTGGTTGCTTTGTTCCAGCTATCTTTTGTATATAAGCTAAAATTATTGAAGCTAAAAATGTCAGCTGTTGTTGATGTTCATATCTGACTCTTTCTTACTCCATGAAACATAGCACGTCAGGTCTCCCTGTCCTCCACTATCTCTCAGGGTTTGCCCAGTTTCATGTTCATTGTATCAGTGACACTGTCTTACCATTTCATCCTTTGTTGCACCTTCAGTCTTTCCCAACATCAAGGTCTTTTCCAATGAGTCTTCTCTTCTCATTTGATAGCCAGAGTATTTGAGCTTCAGTTTCAGTATCTGTCCTTCCAAAGAACAGTCAGATTTGATTTCTTTTAGGGCTGACTGATTTGATCTCCTTGCAGTCCAAGGTTCTCTCAAGAGTGTTCTCCAATGTCACAATTCCAAAGCAACAATTTTTTGACTCTGAGCCTCCCTTATGATCCAACTTCATCGCCATACATTACTCCTGGGAAAATCATAGCTTTGACTATACGGACCTTTGTCAGCAAGGTGATTTCTCGGCTTTTTTAATATGCTGTCTAGGTTTGCCATAGCTTTCCTCCCAAGGAGCGTCTTTTAATTTCATGAAGGGGAATGACAGCAGTTGCTACTTTATTTTCCCCAGAATGAAGTGCCTTTTAAAATTTGGGAAATTCAAAATGGCAGCAGTGTTTTAAAAAAAAGAAATCCTTTTCACTATGGAGACATTGCTATGGTAAAGAATGGTTTAGAAGCTATAGGAAAATACTTGGATTTACAAATCAGGAACTTTTTCTCCAACCACTCATTTTATTTGAGGAGTGACAAAGAATGTGTCTTTCTAAATAAAAGAAAGTAATTGAAGTACAGCTGTTAAAAAAACATAGTTTTCCTGTTCAGTGCAACACTATTTTTAAACTTGTTCTTACATTTTGCTTCTTTTTAAAGAACATCTTCCAGAGAGAGAGAGAGAGAGAGAGCATCTTTGTAGAAAAGTAGATCTTTCCTTTAAAAATGCTATTTTGAGTAAAAGGAAAAGGAAAAAGATAAGATAATAATATATTAACGGTACTATTCAAGTTATGTTTAATTTTTAAAAAAGCTGTATTGAATTTGGTAGAACCTATTTCCCAAGAAATAGAATCCATAAGAGTGTGGCAACCAATAAATTCAAATTAGTAAGTAAATAATGGGGTGCTGAATGAAGAAAAGACTGATGGGCAAAATCCTTCTATGCATAGATATTCCCCAGCTAACTTAGAACAAATGAGCTCAGGATTAAATCATTAATCCCTCACTTAGAATATATTCCTTTCTTTAATTTTGCCTTTGTTCTTTATATAGCCAGCAGAGTATCTGCTGCCTTTGCAAACTAAAGAAAGGCGATATGCAAGAATGTGTATTTATATTATATCTGGTGCAGAACATGCTAATAAACATTTGAATAAAATAACAGTTTCTATATCAAATAATTGAAAGAAATTCTGTCATTTATGAATATATAATTTGATCCTTCATTGGAAGTGAAAAGAAAGAGCGAATCTAAATTTATCAACCCTTGCCAAATTTAAATAAACAGAAAATATTAGCAGTTTTATTTTCTGAAGCTAATGTCTATAGAAATTTGTTCTTTTCAAATGGAACCTACTTTTAATTTGTTGCAGGAAAAAACAACTTCTTGTCTCAAAATTGTGTGCAACTTCAATGAACCAGGGTGGCTTTCTTTGGCCAGTTACAATTTTAATTTTTGTCACCAAAAATTATATGCATTGATTGGCTCTACTCATCATTTGGTCAGCTGTGGTCATTCTGTTTACAGTATGGGCATTTTGTTTACAGTTATATTGCAATTCTTCAATTGTTATTTTCTATATTTTGATAGCATTGATGTTTCTTGGTGATATGGCTTATAGCTGGTTAACTTTCAAATAATACAAAAACATCCTTGTGCTTTAGATGCAAGACTGATCTCTTTATTCATCTGTTATAAGAGTTTCCTCAGCAACTGTCAAACAGCTATGTTTGCAGACTTAAAAGTGTGAAAAGCAAGGACATTAGCACCACCAAGAACATTTAATCATATTTATCCAGGGAGCAGACCTTTTCCATTTGAAATCATCTTTGCATCTGGAGAACTTAAACAACCCCAGAAAAAGAGCTGTAAAGTAAGTAATAGAGGTGACAGTGATTTGAGGTCCTTTAAATATTCTTGGATTTAGCGCAGACAGAATGACTCTCTTTAGCGCAGACAGAATGACTAACATATGAGAATTATAAGAGCTGTAATTCAGTATTTTCTCAACAAAAGGAAGATTCCCTTTCTATATAGTAAATAGTTTATTAAAGGGGAATATACCACTTGGGCTAGAAGACCAATTAGAAGTCAGATGAAAGGGAGGGAGGAAATCTAAAAAAAAGAAGGATTTAACATCTGTGAATGAACATGGTCTGATCTGTAGTATCAAATTGATACAAGAAGTAAACAGGCAGTCTAAATAAGCAATAAATTTAATTAAAATAAGTAAACAGGCAGTTTAAATATGCAATAAGTTTATTAAATTTATGTAGCCTCCCATCTCACTACTATGATTCTGAGCAACTTGCAAAGTTAAAAATCTAGAAAAAAATAAAAAATCAACTAAAAAAGAACTGCAAAGGTCATTTAAAACAATAAAACCAGTGCTTTTTTTCTATAAAAAAAAAAAAAAAAGGTGCCGGAACTCACACACGTCATACAACCCGCCTTGCCTACCCTACAAGGTTCCATCCCAAAAAGGTGCCAGAACTCCATTCTGGGCGTTCTATGAGAAAAAAAAAAGCCCTGAATAAAACCATAAAAATCATAAAAACAATCAGTGCAACCACACTATTTATTTTTCTGAAATACAACCATTTAGCATCAGATTCCCAGGCTACATGTCTCCAGACTCTTCCAGAACTATGAATGAAAGGACTAAATGATGCATCAGAAAGTATGAATTGATGTCATGCATAGACCTATGGGTGCATGCAAAAGCAGACATTCATAGATTGATAGTAATTGCATGCCACATTCCAATATATTGCATTAATGAAAAAGCTAGAGATGAGTTTGTAGGAAAATCATGTTCTGAATGATCTTGGGAGAGAAATATATAATAATAATAATAATAATAATAATAATAATAATAATAATAATAATAATAATAATAATAATAATAATAATAATAATAATAATAATAATAATAATAATAATAATAATAAAGTTGGAAGGAACCTTGGAGGTCATCGAGTCCAACCCCCTGCTCAGGCAAGAACCCTACACCATTTCAGACAAATGGCTGTCCAGTCTCTTCTTAAAAACTTCCAGTGTTGGAACATTCACCGCTTCTGGAGGCAGGTTGTTCCACTGGTTAATTGTTCTAACTATCAGGAAATTGCTCCTTAGTTCTAAGTTGCTTCTCTCCTTGATCAGTTTCCACCCGTTGCTTCTCGTCCTGCCTTCAGGCGCCTTGGAGAATAGCTTGACTCCCTATTCTGATAAATAATTTAAATGGATAAGTAGGAACAGAAAGACATAATGTGGACAGACCATTCAAAGAGCTAAGGATGAATGAGAATTGTAAGTATTTTGTGAGTAACAGTTTAGAAAATGTGGTTTAAGCATTATGTCTAATCGTATATACACACTACAAGGGAATGAATATGAATATAAACTCATGCATGTTTATGATCACTGTTATTGAGACATATTTTATTTTTAATTGATGTTCTGTGGAAATTTGATTATGAATGCATAGATTTAGCCTTTCTGTTTTCAAGAATCCATCTGTAAAAGTAATCTAGGGCTGCACATGGTATTGCTTTGATTCCCCAGATTTCTTAATCTGGCTTTAAATTAAATTAAAATAGAATGTTCTACCAAGAAAATGCTACTTCATGTTTTCATTTAATATACTTGTTGCTAAGGAGCACAGTCTTCTCTCATTTTTTTCTCAAAATGAGGATCATTTCACAAAGCTTAAGCCGGATGAAAGCTTTTAGTTTTTTAACAAGAATTTCAATATGCTATTTATTTAAAGGTATGTTAAATACCACAGAGGGGGCCTATTGAGATCACAAAAAATGTGGCCCTTTGCCTTAGTAGTACCCCATCTGTGCAATGCCACTGTTAATGCCATATAAATCCCAGGCAAGAATAAGAAATATTTCAAAGCTTGTTTTAGAAGAGTTGTATTAAAGAAAACTTCTTCAGCACATGCACAGATGTTACCTGGCTGAAATAACTATTTTTAATGCTAAGCTTTTTTTTTTTTTTAACTTCTAAACTAGTACATCCTTGACAGGCCTGACCCAGTTTCTCAGAAATTTAATTGTGCCGATGATATCAACCTCACAGTTCAAAAAACCAACTTCAGTGGAAAGGACAGAGGACATCCTTTCTTAAGATCTTCAGAAACTGGATGACTTCCTCAAAAAATGGTGCCTCCAACCAAGCCAAAAGCAAAAAAACAAAAAAACAGAAGTAGCCACATTCCACCTCAGCAATAGCTATGCAAATTATCAGCCTTCAGTGAAGTTCCATAGTTTACAATGTAATAACTTTCTGAAGTACATGGGGGTAATACCGGACAGATCATTAACCTTCTGACAACATCTGGAAAAAACAGCTGCAAAATGAAAAGCCACAACAACTTGCTGAACAGATTGGCTGGAACATCCTGGGGTGCTAAAGCTGACACCCTTGGCTTTGGTTTATTCCACAACTGAATAATGTGCCAGTATGGGGCTTAAGGGCACCCAGACCCAAATGGTTGATGTCCAACTCCTCCAGACAATGCATATAATCTCTGGCACATTACATCCCACTCCTGTGCATAATTACCAGTAATTAGCAATATCATACCTACCCACATTAGAAGACAACAAGTTCTCACTTGGCTATGGTCAAGGATGCTGAGCAATAAGGCCCTCCCTGTTCCCCAGGACAATGCTCAGTCCATTACAAAATTGAAATCCCATAAGCCAGCATGGAAAACAGCTATTCAATTAACATTTATCCAGTTTCACCCCAAGAATGCCTGGAGAGAGGAATGGTCCAAGGTACCTTCTTGTGATCTGGCCCTCTAACAAGCCACCTGGTTTTGATCTGCCTCACTCTGTCTGTACAAAATTGAACAGAATTAGGTATGATACTGAAAGAAGTGCCTGTATAAGTGGAGACAGAAAAACTCACCTTGTTGTGATTGTGATACTGACATGCAAACTATTAAACATATTGTGCAAGATTACTCATAACATGCATTCTCTGTTTCCCTAAAAGATCTGCATGAAGTAAGAACAGAGGCCATCACCTGGGTAGCTGAACTGGACATCCAGTTATGAGGCCAGTGCCATAGCCCCATAAATGTTTTACTTATAATTATGTGGACTGTGTATATATGTTTACTTCTCTTCTGTCATGTCATTTATAAATAATAAATAATGCTAAGGTCACCTTTGGCCCTAAACAAACAGCAAGCATAAAGGTACCTGGGCTTTCAGAGTTGAAATTAATCGCATAACTTGTTGTTGCAATTGAATTCTGGGCAAGGATTCAGGACCAAAGTTAGTTCTCTCATATTATTACAACTTTTCAACATATAACTTTTTTTTATGAAAAATTGGCAGGCAAAATACCATAAGACCTGAAATAATTTGATCAAGATGTTCTTCTGAAAATTGAACCAAGACTAGGCAGTGCCTCATTGGTTCTTACATTCTTATTTTCTTTTATATATCTTGTATATCCATTACAGAGAGTTTCTGTACCAACATATGCTATCCCCATAGTCTTAGTCAAATTGAGAAGGAAGTAAAGTTCAGACTGTTTTGAAAGAACAATATAACCACAGATAACATGAGCTTAAACTTCAAATTAGCTTATGAAGCAATCTCTCTTCTCTATCTATTCATCTGATCAAAGGATAAGTAAAATGTAGACTTCAATGTGGGTTCCCAAAATAATTGAGCTTCCAGAAGCTTACCCTAGTTCAGTTTCCCAACCATGACAACTTCTTGATGTGTATCCTTCAGCATCCAGAATTCCTCCTGCCAGCATCGCCATTGCTGAGAATTCTGGGGATTGAAGTCCATACACCTGAAACTTGACAAGGTTGTGTCAACTCCACTAGATCAACCAGGCCAAGAAATCAACTGTATCTGAAGATAAAAACTGATTTTCTTGAGATTGGAAGAATCCCCCCTGCCCATTCTTATATACCAGTGAATTAAGAAGGCATCTGTCTATGTTGCTTTGAATGCTATCTTGTTCTGATTTTTTTTTAAAAAAAAAATGTTTTGGCCCCTTTTATCTAGGTAATGGTTCCTGCAAATCTCTGTCAGTCATGTCTTACTCTCCAAAAGTTAGAAAATATTGCATTAGTGAAATAAAATTGTTATCTCAATTTAGTACAGGGGTCTTCAAACTTGGCCCTTTTATGACTTGTGGACTTCAACTCCCAGAATTTCTCAGCCCTGATTTAGTACTTGCCATTGGCATTTGCAGAAATCAGAAGAAATTTCTCCGCATGGACAGTAGTCTCTTCTGACTTCTGCAGTTGCAAGTCCAGGTGGATAAAATGATGTGAAATGTCTCATTGCATCATCTCCACAAGGAAAGTTACATCAGTTTGTGGTGAGAAACTTTTAAAGTAAAACAAAGTTGCTCTGCAGAGGCTTTAAAAAAAAGGCTATTTCTATTCCAAAGAGTTATAAATCTTTCTAGTTTATCTTCAGTTCAGCACCCAATTGTCCGTAGTTGCCAAGCAAAGTAACCATAGCTCTCCAATGACTTAAGCATTAGCGATCCATCTAGTAGGATTTGATTTCTACAGTCATTATATTAAACCTTTGTTATAAAGTTTATATTAAAATTTGGTGCCTAAAATTCCCACAAAGTACTTTCCTGCCTACTTGGATCACATAGATTTATGCTGAAGAAATTGAAAATTTATATGTGATTTCCTGGGTAAATCTGTTAGGATGCAGTGTGCCAAAGTCAAAACATTCGTTTAACACAGGTATCAGAATAGGATCTGAATATATTTAGACATCTGAAAGTATGTGTGATAATAAATCTGTAGTTTGGATAGATAAATGTACCATACTGTATATACTCAAAGATACATCCATCACCAGAACTGATCCTCGAATTTTTAACCAAAATACTATACTACTCTCACCAGATAAACCAACTCACATTTTTCAAGGCATTTTCATTAAAAATTTAGGAATCTGTTTATCCGTGGACTCAAATGCAGATATATACAGGATATAAAGTATGTGGACTTTTAACAATTATTGCTACATATATTTGCAGATAGGCCATCCATGAATAAGATAATTCCAATTTTTAGGTGTATTTAAAATTCTCACCTAAAATTACCAGGCTATCCATGACGATATACAGTATCCACTCACCCCCTGTTATTATTGATGACCTTATTTTCATTTTTAAAATTGTTTTATCAAGTTTTCTCTTGCAATTGCTAAATTGTACTAATTCAGTCAAGTTACAAGTAGTCCTCAGCTTACAACAGTTTGTTAAGTGACTGTTCAAAGTTATGACCGTTTTTCACACTTATAACCATTGCAGCATCCCTATGGTCATGTGTCCGAAATTCAGAGACTGGGCAACTGACTCAGATTTATGATGGTTGCTGTGTCCCAGGATCATGGGACCCCTGTTTGTGACAAGCAAAGTCAATGGGAAAGCATGATTCATTAACTTAACAACTGCAGTAATTTATTTAATAAGAAAAGATCATAAAATGTGGCAAAATTCACTTAACAACAGTTTGGCTTAGCAACACAGTGTTTAGACTAAATTGTGGTTGTAAATTGAGGCTTATCTTCATTGCATTTTGTATTTTACATTTTTATTTATTTTCTTTTGCACCTGAATCTATCTTTTGTAAAGTGATAGGATATTAAATGAAGAAGTTACATTCATAGTAACTGAAGTTGTCAAAGGGATGCTTCATACAGGCCTTGCACCATTTCACTTCTATCATCACTCAAGATAGCTTACAGCTGTGTTTTCCCCAGGGAAAAGTACAATCTCTAAGGCAGGGGTCTTCAAATTTGGCCCTTTTATGACTTGTGGACTTCAATTCCCAGAATTCCTCAGCCAGGCACGCTGGCTGAGGAATTCTTCGAGTTGAAGTCCACAAGTCATAAAAGGGCCAAGTTTGAAGACCCCTGCTCTAAGGTTATAAGATGAATGTACTGGGAGGCAGTGGTGCGGTTCAAATATGTGAACAACCGGTTCTCTGTATGGATGCCGCTTCCAGAAGTCCATTCTGTGCCTGGGCAACAAAGAATTAGCTACTGGTTCTGCCAAACTGGTGCGAACTGGCTGAATCCCACCACTGCTGGGAGTGGAAAAAACCAGCTTCTTTTTCAAGTTGATAAAAAAAAATCACACTATTTTGAGCTTTCTGTTTACAGCTAGAAATTTGCAGTTTCTTGGCCACCACTGGGAAGGCCTTCTTTTGCCTGCTAAACCAGTTTTAAAGACCTCCATCCGAGAAAGACCTCTTAAATAGATCTTAACGTATGGTGGATTTCTATGCTTGAAGGCATTGCTTCAAGAAATAATGGAACAAACTGCAGATATATATCTATGTGTCAATATTTTTATTCCATAATATATATGTTCACCATATAGAGTCTAGTTTAAGCCAAGAAGATGGCAACAAATATAAATAAATAAATAAAATGTAAATAAAATGAATGTGAAAACAAACTACCAATTTCTGATTAGGGGACGAATGAATATGAATAAAACTGTGATATGAAATACATTTCAGTATTAATATAATTTATATCATGAACTAGAATGATTGGTGAAATTAGAACCCTTCCATCATAAGAATAAAAGCTGTAATGCTGCTTTTTTTATTTGTGACTATTAAAAACCAGCATTTGCCTTCTAGGATACTTCCAAGTGCTTGAGACAAGAATACTAGAATTAGATAGTGTAAATCAGCTAATGAATTAGTTTATCAAGGTCCCATTTCAAATAGTTAGGTCTAGTACTATTGAAAACAAGGCCCATTCAAGCAGGCAATTAGTCCTTGCAAAATATTCAAGATAAATATATGGAAACAGCAAATACAGATTATTTTTTTCCAGTACAATAAGAAAGGCTGATACAACTTTAGAAAAAAATGTAAGAACCAGTTCAGCTAACAGATTTAGGCTATCGGCAGTAGCTTGCCGATTGACAATTTATCATAACTGCGATCGGTTCTGCACTTTCCTGACACTAAGCAATATTGAACTCAGTTATTTTTAAGCAGACATGCATAGTTCAGTGCTGAAAGTATAAAGAAATCCTTCCATCCAGTCAGAGCTGAAGAAGCTTCTTAGATGAGAAGCAAAAACTCTTCAAAGAGAAAAAAGAAAGTCCAGTTGCCTTGTGAAAAAGCACTTTTGGGGCAACCATGACCTTGATGACTGAGAATCTCCATAGACATTAAGTGAAACATTTGTTAAGCAAATTTTGACTCATTTTACAACCTTTCTTGCCACAGTTATTAAGTGAATCACTGCAGTTTTTAAGTGAATCTAGCTTCCCTCTTAACTTTGCTTGTCAGAAGTTCGCAAAAGTTGATCATGTGACCCCAGGGCATTGCAACTGTCACAAATAGAAATCAGTTGCCAAGCATCTGAATTGTGATCACGTGACCATGGGAATGCTGCAATGCTCATAAATGTGAAAAATGGTCATAAGTCACTTTTTAAAGAAAATGTTATTGGTTTTACATTTAAATATTTAAATATTTAAAAAGCAGCATGGCAGCTGAGTCAGTCGATAATTCAATAACATGCAAGTGTCTTTAGTACAAGTCTCAAACTACTACATTAAATATTTCCTCTCTTTTCCCCTTAGTATTTACTGTCTCATATTTAAACTTCGAGACCGCCTTCTGCCGCAGATTACCCCCCATCGACCTGTACGCTCCCACAGAGTGGGTCTCCTCAGGGTGCCGTCGGCCAGACAGTGCCGGCTGGCGACCCCAAGGGGGAGGGCCTTCTCTGTGGGAGCTCCCACCCTCTGGAATGAACTGCCCCCAGAGATCAGGGTCATCCCTGATCTCCCTTCCTTCCGCCGCGCCCTTAAGACTTGGTTATTCCAGCTTGCGGGACTGGCCTAGGGGAATTTTTAGAGGGGTTTTAATTATATTTTAATTGGACAATATTCAAATATTTCTTTTAATTAATTTTAAATTTGTAATTGTTATTTATGTATTTTAATTGATTGTCAGCCGCCCTGAGTTCGCAAGGAGAAGGGCGGGATATAAATCCAAATATAATAATATAATAATAATAATAAACTAATACAATTCTTATATCGATTAAATAAAAATAACTTTCTTACATTTATCAATAATTTTTAGTTTATACATATCCTAGTTATTTTAACATTCAGTCTTTATAGACAATCAATGTCCTAATTAGTTTTTCCCAATTTTTAGTTTCCCATTAATATTTAAATTTAATATTTAATATTTATAATTTCCAAGTTTTAAATAACCACAGTTCTCTTTATCACAATTCATCATAAAATCTAATGTTCAGAATACACGTCTTATCCATTTGAATATATTCTATTTCTCACCATCTTACATCAACTAATTAATAATACAGTATAACTTTCTTATTTTCTGTTAATTTCCAAATGTCTTAAATTTAGTAAATTTAGTAAAATTTCTCTTATTTCAACATTTAATACTTCCTCTCTTTTTCTCTTGATGTCTACTATCTCATATTTAAGCTAATAGTTTTTTTTTTTTATTATAACAGTTAAGTGAAGCATAAGTCACTTTTTTTCAGTGCTATTGTAACTTTGAACAGTCATTATATGAACTATTGTAAGTCAAGGACTACCTAAACAATCTGTCTTACCTTCTTAAATGCTTGGTAATATTAAACCTATGGTGTGCATATTTTACAACGTACAGAAAAAAGTCACTTAGCGTGATTCAGGTTGGTATGATTCCCTTGGGACTGTTTATCCAGAAAATAATCTGAATAGGTGTCTCAAAATCCATTTGACAGCCAGTCACAGGAAACCAGGTTCATAGATAGAGTTAAAATAAAACTCAGATAGTTGAGTGTGAACTTTAGCCTTTAGCACTGGTTGTTGTTGTTGTTGTTTTACAGTTCCACATCTCTTTTTTTCTGAAACTGTTTCAAGGTCTTTTAACATTTTCATTAGACTGCAAAACAATTTAATATTTTATTCAGGCTCCTAGTATTAGGACATGATAATATGAAAAGCTGTTTTATGGTGCCATCTTGTATATGTCTTTGTAAAAATTAAAATCCAGAATGCATGTGATATATTGCTTTGTTACTAATTCCACAGTCTAAGTGAATTTATAAATAAATAATAAAGATTTTAAAGTGGTGTCATTTTGACTAGTGTATTCTCTGACAGCATTTTGGAAAAGAAGGGAGGGAGGAAGGAAGGAAGGAAGGAAGAAAGAAAGAAAGGAAGGAAGGAAGGATGGATAAGGGAAGGGAAAGGGTATGTGTGAGATTGGGGAGGGAGAGAAAGAGCTTAATCTTAATACATATAATCTTCAACTTACAACCATTCATTTAATGACTGTTCAAAGTTACAGTGGCACTGTAAAATGTCTTATGACTAGTTCTCCCACTTATGATTCTTGCATCATCCCCACAATTACATGATCAAACTTGGGATGCCCGACAGCCAGCATGTATTTACTAGAGTTACAGCATCCCGAGAGTGTCATTTATCACTTTCCCAGGGAGCTTCTGACAAGCAAAGTCAATGGGAAGCCAGATTCTCTTAATGACCACATGATTCACTTAACAACTGTAGTGATTCATTTAACAACCATAGCAAAAAAGATAATAAAATGGGGCAAGGCTCATGAACAACTGCCTTGCTTAGCACTGGTAATTTTGGTCTCAAAGGTAATTGTAAATCAAGAACTACCTATAGCTTCAACTGCGACTCAGTTGAAAAGCAACATTAAGGGGTAATTAATTTATCCCCAGAACCTTCATTCCAATAGCAGGAGTTCATTTAATGGAGCAAGTGTTGGGATTATTTTACACAGACCTACCGTGTTTCCCTGAAAATAAGGCCCAACAGGAAAATAAACCCTAGCATGATTTTTCAGGACGTTTCTAATAAGCCCTAGTTAAGATCATCAGCTAGACAGATCCACTTAATACCGTATTTCCCCAGAATTAAGCCCTAGCCAGAAAATAAGCCCTAATGCCTCTTTTGGAGCAAAAAAATAATATAAGATTAATTTTCTGTTCAACAACAAAGTATATTATACTATACATGGTATTCAGATGATTTATCAAGCCAAAATGATTGCTTGTTAAGAAACCATCATATCCACTAATTTCATCTGTTAAGTTATTTAGAAGGGGGTTTGCATCGAACCTTTAAATTGAATGCTGTGAGGATACCAAGAAATTGGTGGAGCAAAGAAATCTGATAATTTTCCACTTGCAACACATTAAAATTTGGTAACAGATTTATAAACAGAAAGAAATAAACATATAAATGTATCATGGTTCTGACAGATGAAACCCATCAAAAGAACTTCAAGGCAAAAATTCTTCCTTAAAGAACATTTTATTCAGGAAACAAAGTATCAGCACTACGTAGTTGAACACAAAAACTAAATTCCCTTCCCCCAGATACAAAGTAACAAAGTGCAATTCCCATCCCCAATAAACTGTCATAAATCATATTCTCCAATTAGCCTTAAATGTGGGCTTTCTCCCCAGCTCCTCAGCCCACCAAAACGTTATCAGTTCATCCTTGGGTTCCCACAAATGCTCAAGCATTTATCCCTCCCTTTCTGCATCTGATTTCTAAATACAGGAAAAAAACATGTTAAAAGCAAAGAGAAAATAGCTGCATTTTTCATCAGTTGTCAGAGCAGGAACACCCAATGTTTGCAGTGTTGACAAAATGAACAAGACTGAAAATGAAATGGATCAGGAATACACAGATACACTAATCTGAACAGGTGACCATTGTTTTCCCAATCACTGCTGTAGGTGCTTTCATTTTTGTATTTAATTTTTATAATTTATGATGTAATTGGTTTTTTTTTTTTACTTATTGTTGTTCACCGGTCAAAGTCACTTCTTGAGATGGGTGGCTTTATAAATTGATTAAATAAATTAACTAAATAAAATGATCACTGAAAAATAATTTAAAGAGATAACTATGTTCTCTCTAAAATGCAAGTTCAGAACTGAGTTCAGTTGAGCAAAACAAAATAACTACTTAGAATGAGATGATTTTTATTATTTATTTATTTACTTTCAGAACACTGGCCATTCAGTAAGACTCTGGATAACATAAAACATCAGTTCTGAACTAATATTAAAAATGAAAATGCTGTTTCTATCTCAGAGAAAGAGGGGGGAAATGATGTCGGGGCTAGATTACTTCTTTCAATACAACCAACATGTAATATTTTAGACAGTCATCTCCATCAAAAGCACTGCAGAAAAAAATAGTACTTTAAAATAAAATAAAAAATAATCAAAAGGAATCATGGTCTGTGAATCATTTCCATGCAAAATTGAAGACGCTCAAGTTTACCAAGTGGCAGGAAATATGGGATCTATTTTTCTTGCTTGGACTGGAAACCTGCACTCATTTCATTAAACATTGATATACCTTTAAAGAAAAACCCAATATTTCTTTTTTGGGAGGGCAAGAAAAAAGGATTATTTGCAATAAGGATTTAACACATCGAGGTAAGTTAATATCTGCTCATAATGCTAAAGAGATAGGAAATGTCATAAAGTGGACTACTGGCGGTTAAACCAGGCACTGTTTCAACTTTTATGCAATTGCTAATATTAGATGTGAGAAAAAATGATCTCTTTGTCTCTTTCTCTGTAAATTCCTCTGTAAATTTCAGCAGGATCTATCCTCCCACCCATAGCAAAGAATCAGGAGCATGGATGGTGTTTCTTAGGACCAGGGGAAAAAAGTATTTTAAAAAAAATCTTATTTGTCTTTTTATAGACATTTATTTATTAAATGTGTGTTGCGCAGTGTAACAGAACTTGCAGTGACGCAGAACTGGATCACTATATTGATCAGCAAATTAAAACCATGAAATCCTTCCGGAATCAAATTAGCAATGATCCCTTTGATGATATACATCAAACTCATGGAATTTCCCCACTGCTTCTTGGCATGATCTCAATGCTGTTCTAAAGAAAAAAATATATCCTTCATCGGCTTGAAAAATCTGAAGACATGCTCAAATGAGACTTCTAGAGTTCAAGCGTCATCCTGAAAAGCAGCTTCTGATTTAATCTCCTTCACGGTTGTTTCCATGAGTGAATACAAACAACTTCTCAAGACTTTTGCAGCATAAATCTGATGGAGTGTAGGGAGTCAGGGAGATGTTCTTGAAGGAAATAGCAAGAAATATTATATGAATAAACAGGGCTGAAATGTTTTTCTGAAGTCCTGTGAAAGTAGACAGTATTCAGAAGGGAATCTGGCAGTAATCACTGGGATATAAGAGGCCAATTACTCAGCCCAACCCATCGCACTGAATTTTTGTTCTGGGAAAAATTGGAGGAGGAAAGATATGTTTGCCACCTTGAGTTATTTATAAAAATAAAAAGAGCAGGATAATAAAAGTAAGTTAAAATAAAATTAAAACAATAAAATAATAAAATAAAATAATAAAATAAAATAAAATAAATAAATAAAATAAAATAAAATAAAATAAAATAAAATAAAATATAAAATAAAATAAAATAAAATAAAATAAAATAAAATAAAATAAAATAAAATAAAATAATAAAATAATAAAATAATAAAATAAAATAAAATAAAATAAAATAAAATAAAATAAAATAAAATAATAAAATAATGAATAAAAAAATAAAATAATAAAATAAATAAAATAATAAAATAAAATAAAATAAAATAAAATAAAATAAAATAAAATAAAATAAAATAAAATAAATAAAATAAAATAAAATAAAATAAAATAATAATAAATAAATAAATAAAATAAAATAAAATAAAATAATAAAATAAAATAACACAAGTTGGCTTAGATAGTTGGCTGAATTAACAGGACAACCTTTATGAAAACAATGAAAACATTGTTGAATTTAAAAAGAAGGAACTTAAGCTGGAATTCTTGAAGGACAAGGATACTCTTTCCTGTCTTTTTTCAATCTGCAGGCCAGTGAAATAGACAGACTATAAATTTTAATACAAAAATAACAGTTGTGTGTATTGTTCCCCTTCAACTGTATAAAGGGAGTGAAAATTCCTCATCAAATAATATATGCCTTCTGAGGCTTTCCAAACCAATGGGACTGATTATAGGTAAATTTGTGTGAATAATAATAATAATAATAATAATAATAATAATAATAATAATAATAATAATAATAATAATAATAAAGTTGGAAGGGACCTTGGAGGTCATCTAGTCCAGCCCCCTGCTCAGGCAGGAAACCCTATTCCATTTCGGACAAATGGCTGTCCAGTCTCTTCTTTAAAACTTCCAGTGTTGGAGCATTCACCGCTTCTGGAGGCAGGTTGTTCCACTGGTTAATTGTTCTAACTGTCAGGATTTTTTCCCATAGTCCTAGGTTGCTTCTCTCCTTGATTAATTTCCATCCATTGCTTCTTGTCCTGCCTTCAGAAAGACTACTGACCTCTGCATTTAAACTGCCATTCAGAAATAAAGCCTTGTTGATTTTGCTTTCATGGTTACTAAGAGTGAAACTATGAGGTCAGATGCACAGGTATGCTTGTCCTGAGCCTTGCTGGGAAATATAATTATATTTATACTCAAATTTCTCCTCTTTTCTTTCTCTAGGACTGTTTGTTGTAAACTACTGAAGCACAAAATAAGTCATTCTTCTGTCTTTCCATGTTGTGATTACACATACAAGAAACAAGAGTTTCCATTAGCAGAATAATTATAAAAGATTAAAAGAGCAGAATAACTCTGGAACAAGAGCAGAATAACCCGAGAACACTCATAAAATATATTATCATGCAGAAAATCTATTCGCTTATTCATTCATTTATTCAAGGCCCAGCACAAACATTTTTATTCAAATAATGAAAATAAAAATGAGATGTGTTGGAATTGGGTATTAACAATTACTAACATTTATTTGAACAGCTTTTACCTGACCTGTGGCTTTACTTTGAACTTCAACACAAAATCATTTTAATGGCCAAAATGCATAAAGCAAATGTCTATTAAGAATGATATCAAGGGCAGGTTGATCTTTGAATTGGATAGTTTTATAAGACCAAGTATTAGCAACTGGTGCCCTTGAGATACATTTGAATGCTGTGCCCAGTAGTGGGATTCAAATATGTGAACAACCAGTTCTCTTATTGTTTCCATGTTTTAATCTTGACCCTAACTCTAACTCAGGGGTGTTAAACTCGCAACATCATATGACGTGTCACGACGTGTTGCGACTTTTTTTTTTCATTGCTGGCAATGGGGTGGGCGCAGTTTTGGCATGATGTATCGGGCCCATGGGTCGGCAGTTTGACACCCCTGCTCTAACTCAAACAGATTTTCAATACTGGGAAGTTGTAGCAATTGGTTGTCTCCATTGCTTGTCAATCTGCTAATAAGCAGACTTCCATCTATTAGTATTAATGCAGAACATGCTAGTTCTCTTAGAACTAGGATTAGCAGTTATCCAAACAGGCAAAGGAGGACAGGAACAATTGGAAAAGAGGAGAAAGGGGAGAAACAAGAACCCTGTTTGATTTTCTTAACATCTATGACAAAAATTACAGTGAAAAACTGCAAAGCAAATATATTTCCATTTACACATTCATTGAGATGGAAGTATGAAATTACTTTTTCTAGCATCCAAAAGACTGGTTATTAATTGCAGGACTGTGTTAGAGCCATTTGGGAGATAAAAACCTTCAGCATGTAACTGATTAAAGTCTAATCAATTTCAGGCAGCAGCAGCACCAACTAGCAGGAGGATACTGATCAACTAATTAGTGGATGTTGTTAACTTTGGAGTTAACACTTATTAAATAAAGTCTGCACAGTAGAGAAAAGCTGCTGAGGAAGATATTACTTGTTAAATACTCAAAACACCAGATAATATTTAATTTTAAGGCTATCGAAGATTTAAGGACTAGCTGTCTGGTTACTCTAATCAGGTTCCCCTGAAGAATTTCCACTAGAAAAATGCTTTAGCATAGGTGCAATCAGTCCCACCCAGGAATCTGCAGCCCTCAAGGAAGAAAGCTGTGTCAAATTACAACAATAGTTGTGACTGGAACTTTCTGTGCAAGGCAGTTGTTAAGTGAATCAGATCTAATTTTACAATCTTCTTTGCCACAGTTCTTAAGTGACTCATCTTGGTTGTTAAGTGAATCACATAGTCACTAAGTGAATCTGGTTTTCCCCACTGACTTTGCTTGTTGGAAGCCAGTTGGGAAGATCACAAATGGAGATCCCATGACCCCAGCACACTGTCATAAATGCATGCTTACCAAATGATCACATGACCATGGGAATGCTGTGATGACTATAGAGAACCAGTCATAAGTTATTTTTCTCAGTGCTGTAGTAATTTTGAATGGTCGTTGAATGAATGGTTGTAAATCAAGGACTACCTGTATAATAATGAACGAGAGGAAAAATCTTTTTTTGCAGGATAATTTTTCCCTGGTAAAAAAGTTGGGGTTCCTTGACAACTTCTTCTTTAATCTCACTATAAACAAAATTTGTGTATAATAGATATCACACATATATAAAATCTAACAAATTAGATTAATTTATTGTTTATAATACTGATAGGCAGCTGGAAGTCTTGCAATTGTTTGGCTTCAATTTTCATAACCCCACAGAATATGGGTAGTGACAAAGAATGGAAATTGTACTCTAAGACATCTGAGGTTGCTTCCCTGTTTTATAGCATGCTTTTTGTGTTAAACCTGAATATGCAGTATTTCTGCATGCAGGTGTAGATACTGTATATTTGCAAATATCTAACAGAACAACAGAGTTGGGAGGGACCTTGGGACCTAGTCCAACTCACTGCTCAGACAGGAAGTCTATACCATTTCAGGCAAATGGTTGTCCAATTTCTTCTTAAAAGCTTCCAGTGTTGGAGCACCCACAACTTCTGGAGGCATTCTACGATTAATTGTTCTAGGTTGCTTCTCTCCTTGATTAGATTCTATCTATTGCTTCTTGTCCTGCCTTCAGGTGCTTTGGAAAATAGCTTGACTCCCTCTTCTTTGTGGCAACCCCTGAGACATTGGAACACTGCTATCATGTCTCCCCTCGTCCTTCTCTTCATTAAACTAGACATACTCAATTCCAGCAACTGTTCTTTATACGTTTTAGCCTCCAGTCCCCTAATCATCTTTGTTGCTCTTCTCTTTTTAGAGTCTCAACATCTTCTTTACATTGTGGTGACCAAAACTGGATGCAATATTCCAAGTATGGCCTTACCAAGTTGTTTTATAAAATGGTATTAACACTTCATGTGATCTTGATTCTATCCCTCTTAATGCAGCCTAGCACTGTGTTGGCTTTTTTGGCAGCTGCAGCACACTGCTGGCTCATATTTAGGTGATTGTCCACTAGAACTCCAAGATCTCTCTCACAGTTACTAGTATTGAGCCACCTATACAATACCTATGCATTTGGTTTTTCTTGCCTAAAAGTAGAACCTTACTTTTTCTCTATCATTATTTCTATGTGTAATTGCATGTAAATAAATAAATTAAACAAAACTCTGGAGCATTTTAATACTTATATAATAATGTCAGCAAAACATAGCTACCAATATTATTTTAAGATGAAACTGGAACTTATTTCCCTTGATTTCCTTGAAAAAAGGTAGGGTTCCACATATCATAAATACATTTCAGCTTGGATATGATTAATAGAAATAATCACAAATTATTATTATTTTTTTTGTAAAGCTGCATAGTAACTACAGGTATCAATGAGCCTTTACAAACTATAAATAGTTCCTTTGCCTACAGAATTACCCTCCCAATTCATTCCATGTGATTTCTCTGACATTTTCCAATAGCAGTTCTTGTTATTGAATACTAGTGACATTAATATACCAGCTGTCATGTAATGCATTTAAACTTGCCTCCTGTTGTACAACATGAATGCATTTTCTTCTCCAAATACAGGAACTCCAAGCATAGTTTTAATGGGGAGACAGGAAATGGGATAATTGGTTAAAGAGATTCACAGTGCATTATTACTGTTTGTTATTTCTATGATAATTTTATAGAGCTCTTTGATTTATGGAGCAAACAGTGAGTGAAAAAGATAACTTGTTCCTTCTGCCAGTGTTTTGTTCTTTCCAGAAATTAAAGTGCTGAACAAGGGTACAGTTCAGATATTATCTTTATTTGTGAGGTTTGGGGATTAAAAATGAATAGATTTCAGCTTCTCAGATGGGTGAGACTGGCAATGTTATGATACAGGAAAACAGCAGAGCAGTTAATGCACATCTCAATGTATCTGTAAAAATAGAAATATTATTTCAATCTTTGTTTAGCTTGAAAAAAAAAGAATCAGTTTAACTTTTTGCAAGCAGCTTGGTTCTCCATGTAAAGAGAGGGATGTTAATACTATAATCTACTATTAATCCTGTCAAATTAATTTCCCCAGCATCTGTTAAATATCTGAAAAAGGATTGGCTATATAGCTGACATATGCTAGCAAACATATAAAGCTTATGAAAAATGTCCTAGCCATAATGGTTATATCTTATTATGCTTCTCTCCCTAGAAACTAAAATTCAGAAGTTTCAGGGGTGGGGGGAGAAAGCTGCATGATCTTAAACAGCCTGGAATCTCTTGAAGTCTCAGTGAATATAAAATTATTTAACAGCAGTAAGTCCAAATTACAAGATAACTATGGCTGCAAAAGACAACTAAGACAAAGTTGTTAGTGACAGCTGAAAACCAGGCCTTGCTTTTGAGGGCTACAACAGTAGTTCTTTGGAATGGTGTGACGTGGTATTAGAATTGATCAGGTTGTGGTATCCCCATGACACTCTGTGGAAGCAAAAACTGAACTTCAAAGAAGCAGGATAAGAAAAGTATTGATGCTTTTCAAATTTGATATTGGAGAAGACAGCTAAGAATACGGTGGACAGCCTAAAACACAAACCAAGGGATCATTGAACAAATCAACCCAGAATTCTCACTTGAGGTATAAATGACCAGACTCAGACAAAACTATTTTGGACACAAACAGTAAGTTTTATCTCTCTAAAGGAGGCTTTAATGCTGGGAAACATGGAAAGAAAGAGAAAAAGAATCCAGCCAGCAACAAGGCGGATGGACCAATTCAAGTGGCAACAGGTACAATGTTGGAAGATCTGAAATACCAGCTTTGGGACAGATTATAATGGAGAATGTGTTTGCTAGGAGTTGAAAATAACTCAATGGCACAAAATCAATCAATTTTTGTTTGGTTCTTATATACTTATCTGTGCAATTATAAATTAAAGATAACTACACAATAGAACAGTGATGGCGAACCTTTTAGAGACTGAGTGCCCAAACTGCAACCCAAAACCCACTTATGCATCGTCGAGTGCCGGGTGGGTGTGGACCATTGGCTGGGCATGGCCAATTGGGTGGGCGTGGCTGCAGTGGTAACGGCAGACTGGGTGGAACTAAAAAGTTCAATCAATCAATTCCAACTTTGCAAGATCTCTTTTTTCCAGCGAGAAGTTGAAATTTACTGATTGAACCTCTTTTTTTGCACATGGTGGTGGAGGCCTAAAGCGAAAAGGTTTTATAAAACCCAGCTGAAGGCCTAGGACTGGGGCGACGGTGAGCGTGCCCAGAGAGAGGGATCTGAGTGCCACCTCTGGCACCCGTGCCATAGGTTAACCACCACTGCAATAGAAGATTCTACTACACTTGCCCAAAAGCTCAATTGTAAAAGTTGCAGGTTGTCTCAGTGGTAGTGATTAATTTCTGGAAAGCAAAACAAAAACAAAAAAACAAGTACAATAGGGAGCTTTCTTTTATTTTCTTCCATATTCCATCATATATAATGAGCCAATAGACTTGGATACCTGAACTCTTTCTTATTTTTCACTCTCAAGGCTAGGTGGGATAAAGCATATACTGGCTTGCTTTGGGTAAAAAGCGTTGTAATACAGCTAAAGGGTTGCCACTGATATTTTTTAGTTCATTACAATATTTTCCTTACTGGTGCTGGATTAGTTCCATCACCAACTGGTCCCATAATTATTTGGATGAGAGCTCTTTAAAGAAACCTAAGACCAAGAAAAAAAATCCTCACATATTGATATAGTTTCCCAACCTTCTCACAGAAGAATAACACCATGCCAAACAAACTTAGTCTTTTGAAATTGCTCAGGTTTGTTCAAATAAGCCTAGGGCTACCAGATCTGGCTGTAAAATTTAAACAATCATTAGATGGTAGAAAAAAGTTACAAAAATCTAACTCTTTGCTGTTCTCATTGTTATTTGGATTTTTGCAGCATAGATATCGTAGTTCTAAGAATGAGGGTTTCATAATTTTAGCCAATCTTTCCAAGTTAAATAATAGTGATTTCATGAGAGGTCCATGCAACTTTTTTTGGCAACAGTGTAGGAGTTGATCAACTTTCTACTCAGACTTACATAGCTGGGATTTCCTTGCAATTTTCACCTACAATCAGTTAATTTCAACTAAATAGTATAGTTACTCAACCGCACACAGGGGGCACCTGGAGGGCCACCCAAGCTGACATCCAAGAAGACCTTACAGGTATGTGATAGATCTCACATTATAATAATAATAATAATAATAATAATAATAATAATAATAATAATAATAATAATAATGATAATGATTAAGTTGGAAGGGACCTCGGAGGTCATCTAGTCCAACCTCCTGCTCATTTCGGAAAAATGACTGTCCAGTCTCTTATTAAAAACTTCCAGTGTTGGCGCATTCACCACTTCGGGAGGCAGGTTGTTCCACTGGTTAATTGTTCTCACTGTCAGGAAGTTTCTCCTTAGTTCTAGGTTGCTTCTCTCTCTGATGAGTTTCCACCCGTTGCTTCTTGTCCTGCCTTCAGGCGCTTTGGAGAACAGCCTGACTCCCTCTTCTTTGGGGCAGCCCCTAAGATATTGGAACACTGCTATCATGTCCCCGCTCATCCTTCTCTTCATTAAACAATTATGTCTCTCTGCAGGCGTGTATAAAAACACAAGATCTAAGAGAGAGAGAAAAACAGCTTTGCCAGCATCTTTTCTGCCACATGGCCCAGCTCTTGAGATCTTCAAAGGTGAATGAGCAATTGGTAATAGGGGGTTGGTGTCAAGAATGCCCAAGAAGCTGTGGGGACCCCAAGGGTAGGAAGAGAGTATGAAATATCTCAGCTGGTGGGGCATGTGACTGGAGGCACAGGGTCTTATTCCTGCACTAGGCCGCCCATGGTCTTTGCCACCCTGAGGAACCCCGTTCACACTTAATGACTCATGCATTTGATTAATGAACATAGTGGGGAGAAGAGGGATATGGCTTATTCATTTAATGTGACTCAGTTAATATTATGACCGTAATAAGCAGACTCCATTATGTTCATTTCTCAAGGACTACATGTACCACCTTCTGGTTCCCTTCAGTTTCTATTTGTAGCCATTTCTTGTATATTACTCTTGTTCCACAGTGAGTGGTCCCATGGCAAGTTGGCACTGACAAGTTGTCCCGGGGTGAGTTGGCTGCAGAAAGTTGGCCATGGTGAGTTGGCTGCAACGAGTTGCTGTAGATACTGGGAACCAAGTTGCTTGCAAAAAGTTAAATAGACATGCATACTGCATGTCCTAAACTTGCTAAGAGTGAGAAACACTGCCTTACAGTATAAAACAGGGGTCTTCAAACTTGACCCTTTTATGACTTGTGGATTTCAACTCCCAGAATTCCTCAGCCAGGCATGCTGGCTGAGGAATTCTGGGAGTTAAAGTACATAAGTCATAAAAGGGCCAAGTTTGAAGAGCCCTGCTATAAAACCTTGTATTTTTTATATCAAACCTTTGGTTCTCTTTTCCTGACTCTTCATCCTGATTTCACTCAAAGGTATTATGCCCTGGATAATAGCAACAATAATAAAAAGTTCATTCATCACACATGGAGTGAGGTATTCAGGAACATATATCTCCTCAATTCTAGAGGCTCAGAAAAAAAAAGGTCTCCTGAGTGATGACAGGTGAAAAGGTCATTCTTTCCTTTTTATATAAAATACATTTTGGTCCTGTTTTATTTTCCACAATCACTCCCTCCTTTTTTTTCCCCCTGGAAGGGGTTTCTTAAGTCTTTCTCTTCCTATCAACCTGCTTGCTTCCCATGATTTATGGTGTGCTTCACACTTTGTTACCTTTCTCTGCATTGTAAATGTCAGAGTGCCACCTCTGAATGATGGGAAGTTAACATGCCATAGGCTGTTATTGACGAGGAGTCTGAGAGTGGTGAAGAGGAAGAAATGTTTTCCATGCGCAAAGTGCTGCATTTATTATACGGAACTTGCAATGCTTCCAATGCTAGCATATAAATGAGAAGAAACAGTGCTAACCCAGGCTCCACATATCACAATGTGTATTCCAGGACTCTAGGATCAAATCATTGTGAGTGTGTAGCGGCCTACGCAATAAAACTCACTCAGATACATATTTTTAATAGCATGTATATTGGATACTGCACTCCAGCCTTAAGCAGTCTAAATACTTGCAGTATTTTCTTAACACAATATACTATTACTTAATTGTAGTATTTACAATATCAGTGTGATAAAGGAATTAAAGTAATATAGAAGAAAATTCTCTTTATGGCAATATAAAGTTCTCTGGATACGATCTTCTAGAAGTCTGGCAACGTTGTGCAGAAGAAAGAAAGAAAGAAAGAAAGAAAGAAAGAAAGAAAGAAAGAAAGAAAGAAAGAAAGAAAGAAAGAGGAAGGAAGGAAGGAAGGAAGGAAGAAAGAAAGAAAGAAAGAAAGAAAGAAAGAAAGAAAGAAAGAAAGAAAGAAAGAAAGAAAGAAAGAAACTAACTAACTTATTATTTGACTGGATTTGTATACTAGATCTGGCATCTAATGTTGGGAGATGCCTCTGGCAGAAGAGCAGTTGTCTATTTATATCCTGCATAATAATTTTATGGAATCAAGGAACAATAGAAACAATTTCTATCTTGAGCAGATTTTTAAGTATTTCATATGAACATGCTTATTATATAATTTGAGACACTCAGTGGAGCTTTTTAACAATACAAAAGGTTCAGCTAAGGAATGAGTTAAATACCCACAGTAAAAGCTTAGAAATCATTGACTTGTAGTACCTCAGACTCATCATAAACAATTATGACATTTGTGAAGTAGGTGCAGTGGGATTCAAATATGTGAACAACTGGTTCTCTGTGTGGATGCCATTTCCAGAAGTCCATTCTGGGCCTGGCAACAAAAAATTAGCTACCGGTTCTGCCGAAGTGGTGTGAGCTGGCTGAATCCCACCACTGAGTAGGTACATAAAAAATTTGGAAAGGAGAAGCAAGATATGTTCAGGGAATGCTTAATTATGATTTCAAATGTTATTATGCTTTAATTCAGTAAACATTATAAGAGATTTAATAGCAAAGGTGTTTTGCTGGGTGTTGTGTCCCGTGCCTGCAGAAGCAGGCGCGGGAAGTTGTAAGAGTCCTGGGCATTTGTAAAAGCTGCCCGGGACCAGACTGACCGGTGCCGGCCTTGCGCGCATGCGCAAGGCAGGAAAGGACTACCTTGTGACTGGGGGGAATTGTCCGGGGATTGGAGAGTATATATAGAGGCTTGCGCGCCTCTGGGGTTGTCGTTGTTCGTAGAGTGGAGCAAACAATAAAGACTTGTTGGAGATGATTCGTCTCAAGCGCCATTATTCCCAGGACTTAACACTGGGCATCTATTAGGATTCTAGGAAGGTTTTCCTTGAAATCATATCTGTACAGTAAATGCTTAATATTAGACTCACATTTCTTATTTGTGTTGGATTTGCTTTGAAATCAATAAAGCATTCATATTTCCTTTACAGGATATGCCTGCCATTGAGTCGACAAAATGCTGTTTGTGTCATTGCGAAAGCATGATATTCTGACATTTGTAGAAATGCCAATTACATCAAATAATAAGAGGAAAAAATAATACAGAAAGATCAGACTGCTATGATCTGACAATATGTTCATAAGACATATTTCACCATTTTTTTAAAAAAAAAACCTTTCAAATGTCAAAATGTTACAAACCAAATATCAATCTAAAGATTATTATGCGGGGGGGGGGATTAAACACTGCATTATATGCGATTCTTTGCAACATCTACTTTTCTTCATTGAGTTAGCTTCTATTAAAATAAAGACAAAATAAAATTCACGTGTGGTTTCAGCTTCTTGTTAAAACAGCTCTTGGACCTATCTTTATACCAGAGGCATTTATTATTCTTCTCTGTCCAATTTTTGAATAACATTTTTTGAAATAAACATCTAGCCCATTGCGTAATGTTGCTGCTCAATTTATATTGCTGGCATCAAGTTACTGTCTGAAGGTCCTTTTTATACAGACATGGTTACTGCAGATACTGCTGGAAATGTTTGCTTTGTAAGACTCTCTTTCCAGCATTGTAAATGAAATTCAGCAAGCTTTTCACCCATGTAGTGGGCAATAGACCCAAATATCCTCAGCAGAAACATCCTTTTATCTAGCATTGAAGGTGGCTTTAGAGAAGAATAGAACTAAATGGTGCAGCCAAACCCATGCCTGACTTGGAATTAAAAATAATTAATTGTGTGGGGAGGTTGGGTTATTTTTTTGTTGTTGTTGTTCTACACTATGTATTTTTTGGCAAATCTGTAGTAAATATAGCAGCACAAGACTGTGCCCGAGTTTCAAAATTAGCACCATCTGACCACAAGCAAGCATTCAAAGAAATGTTGTGGGACTCACTTGTGAAATGTTGTCCCAAGCAATTCCCAAGAAGGTTAATTAACCTTCTGACCCAGACATGATGGGCAGAAAGCACAAACTTATGGACCTCTTGCAATACATAGCTAATGAAAGAAGAAAAAGAAGACAGCTGCCAAAGGTATCATGGGTACATTTCTCTAATACAGATAAACACTAATGGCTAGATTTCTGGATAGTCTGCATTCAATAGATTATCAAGAATTCCTGATTCTCATTTATTTAACAATGGCAGCCACAAAATGACTCCAGCCTATGCCCTAATTTGCTAAAATAAAAAAGATTGGAAAAAATTAAAAATGAGTTTTTTATGTGAGTGATTTTATCCTAAGAATCCAGGAATAGCCCTCAGAGTTTGAATGACAAATGAATAATATCTCACAAGCTTGTAGTCTACCACTATTCCTTTAAGGCAGGGGTCTTCAAACTTGGCCCTTTTATGACTCGTGGACTTCAACTCCCAGAATTCCTCAGCCAGCAAAGATTCTTTGCTTTGTGCCCTGCAGAAGAAAATTATCCTTAATTTTTTCTAACTTACATGAGGAGGATTTAATCTAACTCACACTATAAAGTAAAGCCTTTATTTACTACATAATTAACTACCTTTTATATCTCTCATTGTAATTTGACTTTATCCATAAAATTTGAAGTTTAGGAACTGGAGTATTACATATACATACAAAAGCAGATTACCCATTTTTATGAGATTCATAGTCATCAAGAAAAGGGAAGCCAATGAATTATAATAAACTAAAAATATTTAAAGCTCTTAATCCTTTTCTGTATTAAATATTTGCTGAATTAAATTATTTGATTTTTGCTTCCATGGAAAAAAGCCACATTGAAAAACCAGATTTTTTTAAAAAAACAAGATGATATAATAATAATAGGTCTTTATTTATTATTTCATTTTTAATAGATATGCTAATATCCATTCCTTTTTGTAGAATTTTTACTGTTGTTCTGATGTAATTCATGTTCCGTTTTTAGTTGTGAAGAGAAAGGAAAGGCTTTGTACAGTAGATTTTACAATGTTAATAACTCTATTTTTTTCCCCAAAACATTTTTGTATGGGGTTACTTTTAGAATTATCCTGGCGTAAATTGCTTATTCAATTTCAGTAAGTCCTAATCAAGATACAGATAATCCTCATTTAGCAACTGCGTTGTTTAGAAATCATTCACAATTGTGACAGTAATGAAAAAGTAACTGTATGATCAATCCTTGTGCTTACAACTTTCATAGATCTGTAGAACAAAGAAAAGCTGAAGTAAGACCATAAATACAAATATGGTTTCACTTAGTGACCACTTTGCTTAATGACTGAGGTGTCAATCCCAATTTTGGTTGCTATAACAGAGACCTTTACCTATTCCTATTCCTATTCCTCCCTCCACCTACACCTTCACCTACATATATGTACACATATATACCTCTATTATTCTTTTTTTTACTGGGAGCACCGCAGTGGCCTAGACATGAATATGCTCACCTCCCACTTGGAAGGTTGAAAGGTCAATCCTAGGCAGTGTCAGATATTTTTCTCTCAGGGTTCAAAGAGAAAATATCTACTGTGAACTCCACATAGACATCAGGAAGGACATCTGGCCTGTAAACGCTCAGCTCCATTCAGTCACCGGCTCCATCCTGCTAAAAGGGATTGCAGGGTTGTTTTTAATATATATATATATGTGTGTGTGTGTGTGTGTGTGTGTGCCTTTTACTTCTTAGGCAACTTGCGTAGAACACAAGCTCTTTGACACTTCCCATAATAAATCCCCTTTATTTATTTGCTTGTTTGTATCCCATTTTTATTATTTTTATAAATAACTCCAGGTGACAAACATATCCAACACACTTCTCTCCTCTTATTTTTCCCACAACAGCAACTGAGGTGTGTTGCGCTGAGAGAAAGTGACTGACCCCAGCTGGCTTTCAGGGCAAAAAAGTGGGACTTGAACTCACAATCTTATGTGAGTCTTGTGTCTTAAATACTAGAACAAGCTATAAACCTGATTCACTAATATTCACTCAGGTCAGATTTCCACCCACAAGAATACTCAAACATAAAGTCACAAAGAGAATGCTTCAATCCCCAGCAGTTAAACATTTCCACAGCTAAACATTTTTGATTAGTGGTGTCCTAAAATGTACCTTGCAGTTTCTCAATAATCTTCCTTTTCTGCTTCACTCCCCCCCCCCCCCATCTTTTCAAGGAGCTCGAGAAGTTCTTTCAAATATCTGTCTGTGATATGTTTGGGCACACTTTTTGTTTGAAGTAGCAGGGACTCTTACTGTTTTTATGATACAGTAGTTATCTTCCCACCACTGTGAAATCTGTTTGGTTGCACACCATAGGAGGAATTCATTTTGAAGGCTTCCTTTGGACCTGAAGGAAAGCATTGGAAGTCAGTGTAGTGGCAGACTGCTGAAGAGACAATTATACAATGAAAGACAAAGCATTCGCCCATATCCCTTAGCCAGTTCATCTTTAAAAAGGTACAAGAATACCATATTCCACTCATGTCAATCTTACCAAGGTTCTTTTCCCTTTTGAAAAGGATTTCAAACAGAATCAAATGAGAATATGAAAAAAATACAGGACTTTTTTATTGGTGCTATATATTTTACTTTCACTGCACAGGAAGAAATCAACAACTTCAGTTCAGAGGTAATTCAATATTTTTACTGCTTGAAGATGATATTTTTCCATGGTATGAAATTTAGCAGCTGAATCAAAAGGACACTAGGAACTACAGGGCTGAGCAGCAGAGAAAATTAAGGGTGCAGGATAGACCATGTACCACCATGTGCCACATGCCATCTGATGCAATTGCCATCTGATATATCTGTCCCAGTTTCCCAAATCATAGGACAGCTTGCTCTTACACTAAAAAGAAATAGTGAAAAGCAATTGGAAGGTCTAAATTGTTAATGATCCATGCTGAGGAGAAAATCAGAGAGAGAGAGAAATCTCAATTCAATATGACTTAAAATGTTTGTTTGTTCGTTTATGAGTGCAATTTCTTCCTTTAGAAACTTTACATGGCTAGGTTCCATGCCTTCCATAATACCATCAGAAGCCATCAAAAAGTCTGTTCTCTAAACAATGTCTCCAATAAGACTGATCTTAATTGTTGAAATTATGGGTTTTGATGTAACTCATCATCATAGTTCCTTTTTAATGAGTACTATGACAGAAATGTACAAGGTCACTGAAGAAGATTGTAGAGGCAGAGGATGATTTTTCTGTTGCCATTTATTATGAAGAGCCATTATAGTAATCTTCAAGGAACATGATTAATGGTGTGATTAGCAACTAGCTCACATTTGAAAAGAATAGAAGCCAACCACCTAATCATAGAAAATGATTGTTCTCCAAATCACGTTAAACAGGGAGCACTGAAGAAAATCTTACTCGGTGACTCATTTGCTGAATATCTTTCAAGGCTTTAGCTTTAGCTTTTGTTTGTTTGTGATCTCCCTAATGGTAATCCATTTTAATTACAGGAAAGTTAAGCACTTAGCATGATATATGAGGGACTTCAATAAGAATGAAAGGACTTTTTGCAAACCTGATTCCACCAGGTTCCCTAATGGCTTTAAAATGTCATGAATGATCAAAGTGGGCTAAAAGAAGATTTCAGGTTAGTTCATTTGGAGGAGGAGGAGGAGGAAGAGGAGGAGCAGGAGCAGGAGGAGCAGGAGTAGGAGCAGGAGCAGGAGCAGGAGCAGGAGGAGCAGGAGGAGCAGGAGCAGGAGGAGCAGGAGCAGGAGCAGGAGTAGGAGCCTAAGAACATAATTGTGACTTTCAGACCTGCTGGCTGGGTTAGGATAGGATGAAGATGCAATTGTTAAGCAAATCTGACTTACTCCATTGACTTTGCTTGTCAGAAATTGGCTGGGAAGGTTACAAATGGTGATCCCATGATCCTGGTACATTGCAACAGTCATAAATACATGCCAGTTGCCAGCTGCCCAAATTTTGATCACATGACCATAGGGATGCTACAAAGGTCATAAGTCACTTTTTCCAGTAATGTTATAGCTTTGAACTAAATAAATGGTTCTAGGTCAAAGACTAATAGTACCATCCCAAATTTTAGACCCTTATATATGGCATTATCCTTTACTTCCTGTTTCTACCCAAACACATATGGATTCTTGCAAACTGGCACAATTAGTCATTTCATGAGCAATCGAGGCTTCAACCTGCACAACTTCAATGACATTTAGTTCCTCACAGGAATACTATGTGAATCAAAACCAGAACATTTTCTACCCAAACTAATTTAAACTTTCTATTATTTACTCCAAACAGATATGTAGAGAATTGCAAACTGATCATACAACTCTATAGCCTATGGATAATGTTTCAACCTAGAAGGGAACAAAATCCACTAATTCTTCTTTCCCCTAATCTCTGCAGCTTCTGACTTTTCAGTCCATAAGAGAAACAATTGTCATTTCTGTCTTGTTGTATGTTGGCTTCTCCACCAGAGCCAGAATTGCGGAGCCAAAGTGTTAATATGATTTTGATCAAAAGCGATCAAGATACAGAAAACAACAGTGGATAGTAATGGGGGAATCCATGAAATTAAGACATGTAAATTGATCTTGGAAGTCAATATTGAGCAAAGTGAATCAGTTTTGGACTACAGTAGTGCTGTTACTGTAATTACAAAAAAGATATAGTGTTGGATTAAAAACAGGTTAAAGGTGATACAAGCTTTCAATTTTTATAGGACTCTTAATTAGGCAAAAGAGGCATCCAATGCAACACACTGTAAAGATGTTCTTACATGTCTGTTTGCTCTTGCAGGCAGAAGGTAGCCAAGTTGCTAATTAATTTTTTTCTCAGTCAGAGGTGGATGTTTCTTGCAGATATTCAGGTTACAGAACTGGGGGCATAAGGTATTCAAGAATGCAAGAATGTAATATGCATTAATCTTTGTCATATTTCTGAATTGCCTTCAGAATGCAAAACCTTCAGAGAGGTTACCTATCAGCAGTGCAAACAAGTTAATCAGGAACTAAATATAAGAGCCCCCTTTAAGGAATGGCCAAAAGGGGGGTCCAAGTTGTATGTTAAAAGCTGAAAGGTCAAACACATTAGGACACCTATGTTGAGCAATCTGAAAAGCTAACATTATGGAAAGAGAAGAATGCAAGTCCACCTGTTCTTTCTCTGCCCTTGTTGCTGAGTAATCAATCCACAATATGGAGAGTCCCCAGCTTACAACTGTAATGACTTCTGGAACTTCTGTTGTATATCATGAGGGTTGTAAGTCAAGGAACCGAGGTGACCAACCCAATTTTATTCAATAGCAATAGTACTTGGACTTATATACTGCTCCATAGTGCCTTACAGTACTCTCTGGGCAGTTTACAATGTCAGTATATTTCTCCTGACACTCTGGCTCCTCATTTTACCAACCTCGGAAAAATGGAAGGCTGAATCATCCTTGAATCTTATCAGGATAAAATTTCAGGCAATTCTAACTACTACACTACCAGGACCCTCTCAGGACATATTTTATGGTGGTCATTAAGAGAATGTGCCAGTCATAAAGCAAACATCACAGTTGTTAAGTGAATTTATTGGATGCAATGGGCATTTATTTTGCTAGAACCTATAAGCGCATGCTGGTTTTCAGCAAAAAAAGAAAAATGTAAATTGCAGTCAAGGGATCATGGGACACTGGAAATGCCCATAAATGCAGGCTGGTTGCTGAGCACCTAAAATGCAATCACATGATCATGAGGAGGACCTGGGAAGGCCATCATAACTTTGAACTGGGTCATAAGTATCTTTTAAGGAGGTTGACCGTAACTTTGAATAATCGCTAAATGACTGGTCATAAGTCAACAGCTATCTAATTGCTGGAATTATATATGGGAATAGCAAGTTTGTGATTCCGTCCATTATAGAAACCCAACCATCATTTTATCATATGGAGGCACTGAGCTATCAAATTAACTTAACAGTGCTATGTGAACAGAGGCACTGTGGCTTGTTTATTTATTTATTCCTGTATTTATATGATCATTCACCCACAAGTGACTCTGGGCAGCTACCAAATTAAAACTGTTAAGAAATGCCAACAATAAAAACCCAGAGAAAAAAGATAACAGGAAAAAAGAACATTTAGAGCAGGGGTCCTTAACCTTGGCAACTTTAAGACTTATGGACTTCAACTCTCATAATTCTGGGAGTTGAAGTCCATAAGTCTTAAAGTTGCCAAGGTTGGAGACCCCTGATTTAGAGTGTCCTGCATTGCACAAGCTCGGCTTGAGAGCTGCAACTGAGTGACACTTAGTATGTGCAGTTGCAGAAGAAGTAAGGAACTGAGATGTAAAGAAGTTAACCCAGCATCACAGATTTGGAGGACACATTCTGGCACTAACTCACTCCAATAAAGTGTCTTGTTTCACTTTTATGGGATGATCAATTGTGCTTGATTTAGCTTTCACCACTCTGACTAATCCAAACATGTTGGGAGCTCATCCACTATTCTTGACCTTGGCAACTTTAAGATGCATGGACTTCAACTCCCATGCTGGCTGGGGAATTCTGGGAGCTGAAGTTCACACTTCTTAAAGTTGCTAAGGTTAGAAACACTGCTTTAGAATTTCCAACTAGCACAGAAAGTTCAGTTTAGGGAAGGCTGATCTACACTACATAATCAAAAAAATTTTTTTTTAATATTTGTACCCTGACAGATGGAAATATTTGTTTATTAGCCAGTCTTACACTACCTGAAAATGTTTTCAAACACAAAATATCAAACAATGTGCAGGAGAAGAACGACGAGAGATATTTTTGGAACATTGCTGCCTTCGCCTCTCAGCATATTCATCTCTTTCATGACTGTCCTAAGTCTCTCTGAAGGCTTTCAACAAGATCTTTCATCCTACATACAAATGATCCAAATAGAACTATTTTTATAATGGGTGCAATTTAGCAGGGCTATTAGGTTTGTGTCATTGCCATCCAATGTGAGACAGCATATAACTAATGGAAAAAATGACATCCAACTAATGAAAGAGCAAAAGAAATTAATACAGAGTCTTTTCAAGCGCTATGCACTTTTTGTAAATAATGGTTTTCCATTATCTAGCACCTGTATGTGTGTGCGCTTGTGTGCGTGTGTGTGTGTGTGTGTGTGTGTGTGTGTCCATGCATGTGTTGGTGGGAGTGGGTGGCAATAAAGAATCCAATGTGCTTCACTTGTATAATTCCACATCTCGCCCCACATCTGCTCTGTTGGTGCCCTGAAAAATTAACTACGTCAGCTGTCAATTATCCTAATTTTGAGAAGCAAGCATAAGCAAGCATAAAACATCATGTTTTCCTTTTATTAATATACTGGCTCATCCAATAGAAGACTAATATATTATTGTACTTCATTTCAAAGTACTTTATTTCCAGGAAGACAGAATGAAATTATAACCTCTAGCTGAATCAAAACTATTTTGCACACATACCCAAGAGACAAAAAAACAAAACAAAAACCTAGCAATGCTAAAAATCCAACTTTCCTTTTTTGATTAAAAAAAAAAGCTACTATGTCTATCTATCTGTTTTCCTTCCACTTAGTTACAGTAACATAAAATCCAAAGTTGTGGAACATTTCAACTTTGGAATCACAGATTTTTTTCTTGCATGTTTTGGTTTTCAAAGGCATAAACTCTTCTATTTGAAGGAGTCTTCACATTTTAAAAGCTAGAAACGTTTGTGTTAACCCTCCCAGAAGCTTAACACATTTATTTTGGCCTTTAATTCATTTTCCCATGCAAGAAAAAAATGCAATGCTAAAATTGTCAATCAACCTTTTTAGAAAAAGTTACTGGTGATGAATATGCATTTGCATAGAGATGAAATAAATTGTCTTGGCCTCTTTTAGTTGTATTTTAGGCCTGGGAATGGTACCTGAATAATGTAGGCACTAAAGCCATATTAATTGTTCTTATGGATGACCTATAGAAGCACAAGTCTAGGACTTCCGGTTTGTGCTCATAGCGCATGGCTGCATGAGAGCAAACCTCCGCTCCCCACATCTAATTTCGCCCTGCCAGGAGGACCCTAGATGGGTCCAAAATTGCCCTGTAGAGGTGACCACGAAGGAGGGGCACCCCACTGATCATGAAGCAATGGCAATCGCTTTGTTTGATCCAGGGAAAGCCCTCCTAACCTGACAGGAGAAAGGGTAGCTGCATGCCAGCGTCTAGCCCAAGTTACTGCAGTCAAAGTCCAAGAGCACTACCAAGAACAACCGTGAACAGTGTGCTTGGAACTGGTGACAGTATTTGATCCTCTTTCCCCTATTTTACAACTAGTCCCTGGGAAAGATCCCCAAAGCAAACAGCCTCCGAAAGTGAGGGGAAGGGACTATGTTCCCATTCCCCCATAGACAGAAGTGGCGAATTAACCTTTAAGGAGGAAAGAACCTTATTGAAATTAAATTCAAAATACTACAATCTGATCAAACTTAGAAACTAAAATAAACTCTAAGGTTATATTCTAAAGGATTTTGATTGAATTACATTAAAAAAAGAAAAAATAATAAGAACTTTTTTGTCTGAAAGAGCTGGAAAATAAATATTTGCTGACATCTAGTGGACAATGAGAACATAGCACATTAAAGACAATGCCCAGGAACAAAGAAAAAAAATCTGTTCCCATGAACTCTTATAATCTTTAAGAAGATAGTTACTAAGGAACAGAGAAGAGATTGCATACTGGGCCGGCTATAAGATTGGAAAGTGTTTGAAGGAAAAGAAAGACTTTGATTGTGGTTTAAATTTATGAACTGTTTAAGAACTTTGATCTATGATGAATTATCAAGAAGGGAAGTTATAGGAAGGATTTAAGCTGGCTAAATATATTGAATTGACAATTGACTCCTGAAAGAAAGAATTGTTATAAAATATTGATTTTGGGGAGACAACATGGATATGACATACTCATCAAAAAATGATAGAAAACCACATTTAATATCTATTCCTGAAAGATTTAGCCTGAAAGATCAAAGACCTTTAGAAACACTTCAAGACAAGTCAAATACTTTCCAAGATGAAATTTATGCAATGCTACGACAGATGCAAACTACAATAGACTTAAACCACAAGGAGATTAAACATAACTTTGATACTATAGGTGAATATACTTCTGACTTACTGTAAATCTACAATCAAAAAACATCCAAAGAATAATGGTAAAGAATGAACAAACAATCCAGACAACAGAATGTGAATTAGAAAAAAATGACTTAACTGGTGAAGTTACAAATGAAGGGAATTATAACTTAATACAAACAAGAAAAAACTTACAAGACTTGGATACAACAACAAATATGGAAAAGATACCTTATGCATTAGAACGTCAAAATAAACCTGAGAAGAAATAAGATTTAACAAAATGGACATTGCTAGGAGAATCATTGTTTGGGAGACAAAAAACATATATCCTCTACTCATAACAATAACTACAAAAATACAAGAACTGGACAAGTTGAAAATATTAATTTGGAAAACAATTTGGGAAAGGAAGAAGATTAGAGACGGGCTGAAGAGACTGGATTCACCCTACCAGATGGAATATTATATGAGTAAACACTTGTTTGAATATGGCTAAATAAACAAATAACTTTGGCCATAAAGGGACTTAGAATAAATTGGATAAGAGATATAAGTAATATAGTATTTTTTGATAAAATACAAAGTGTAAAAATATTAGGATGTTGTAACTGAAGGACAAGTTTGAATTTTAAAGACAAATTAGGTTTGAAAAGATTTAGGATTAAGGAATGATTGAAATATTGAGGGGAAATTAGGCTTAATAAGAACTCTGAAAAAAAGGATATATAGTGACTTAACTAATTTTTACAAATAGAAGTGAAATATAAATTGACTAGAAAGATGTTATGGATAGATGTTATGATAGATAAGTAGTATATATAATATATGAAATATGAAAATACTGGGATGATATATTTAAATGAAAATTTGAATATTTAGATGTTAAATACTGGGAAAAATATGATTGACAAGAATTGTTTGAATATTATGGAAAAATTGAGCTTAAACAAGATTCATGAAAATAAGATACATGGTGAATCAATAAGATGATCCTTACAAAAATAATATAAGTTGATAAGAAAAAAATGCTATGCATGGACGCTGCTATTGTTGGTATAAATATAGAAGAAAATGTTTTATTTAATCATTTAAATATGAAAAAATATCAAATAGTAGAAATTATATTTGTTTAATATAGAAGGAGAATACTACTGGGTGAAAAGAAGATGAAGGAAATATATTATTAATTGATATACTAATTATGGAAATATAAAAATTAATTATTGATTGTTTATTAACTATTATTAATTGTATATTCTTTTCTTTAAAAAATTATAATCCAAGACAACACGCTGTACACCAGGCACTAAGGTTGTTATTGTAAAAAACCAATACATTTTTTACAAAAAAAAAAAAAAGAAGAAGAAGCACCAGTCTAGGGGTACTACAACTCTCTTCATCATGCTCATTTTACCTATTTTTGATGATCATTGGTGCTATCTTTGACTGCTTCTATGGATTGGAAGCACCATTTTATAGTGTCTTCTTCTTTCTTGAGGCAGAAGTTCCAATCAGAGGTCTTGGAGAGGAGAACTTGGGCGATATTACCAGTAAACAGATGCCAGGCTAAATAAGAGATGTAGCAGAGCAGCAGTCCCCAACCTTTTTGAAACCAGGTACTGTTTTTTGTAGAAGGCCATTTTTCTAAGGGGGAGAAATGGTTTTGGTTTTGTTCTCTTGTCTACCACTCTTCTCCAGCTATGCAGCCCAGTTCATAACAGGCCACAGACTGATAATGATCTGTGGCCCAAAGGTTGGGGATCCCTTTAGAAGACAACTTATCCAAGATCTGAAGGTTCTGTTGGAGAAGAAAAAGTTAAAGTTTTACTTTCACTAAAACATAGTGAATCCTTCCAGATCAGGTATATTTCATCTTAGATTTGGGACACAGGTCATTTTTTTCCCTACATGGACTCATTGATAAACTGGTAAACTTTTAACTCACAATCTCTTCTCAAGATCAGATAGCAACTGTGGTCAAGAGGGCTATTGCACAGGTATATCTAATACACAAAAAAACAACAATTCCTGGGCTAAGAACCCATGCTTATAATTACTCCTGCTTTGTCACCTCTTTGCAATTTGTGAGAATCTCCTAAAAACTATCTGGAAGTTTAGCTATACCAGCTATAACAGAGTTGGAAGGAACCTTGGAGGTCTTCTAGTCCAACCCCTTGCTCAAGGAGACCCTATAGTATTCCAGACAAAGGCTGTTCAATCTCTTCTTAAAACATCTGGTGATGGGACACCCACAACTAGTGGAGGCAAGTCATATTTTCAGTTGTATGCATGTCTATCTAGAATTCAGATGCACTAATTTCTGGCAATGGGTACCACTCTTACATAGTGCTTACAGTTTTCAAAGATTCAGCCTAAATTAACTAGTTTCTATTTAATCTATTATTGACTGTAAATATTGATCCAGCAGCTAATTTGGATGGCAGAGTGAGATAGAGCTGAATGTCATTAAATTTTTTATGATACTTCATGCCAAAGCTTGATTATCTCATCCAGTTTCATGGGAATAATAAATATGAAAAGTGTGGGGTAAGGAGAACATGGACTTTATGGATTTTAGCAGAAACTACCACAATACCATTTTCCAAAAATGGTTATATAACATAAGAGTAGAAGCACCATATCAATGTATCTTCTATCCAGAAACTCCAGAAATTTACAATATCAGTACTCTTGACCATGGTCAAGAGTATCAGAATGGTTGAGAGACAAAGAACATTAAGAAAATTGCATTCTTCTGACAGAAGTCTATAACTTCTATAATTTAAAAAAAAAGTACACTGCTTGTGTTACTTACAGTGACACAAGGATTTTCTACATGTGCGGGTAATTCTCAGCTTATGGCCATAATGAAACCTGCCCATTTTGGTCACAAATTATAGTGATCATTAAGCAATATGCCCACATGTCTTATTTAATTATCCCCATCCTTGATTTCCCTGTAGTGGTTAAGCACCCATGTAGGCCATTAAACAAAGCATGGGGTGCATCCAGGTGAAGGAAGTCCTAGAAGCTTCAACATCTCTCCAGCTTACAGATGTCCTCCCTGGGCCTTGTCACCCTCTGAATCACCCTGTGATTCTGTTTCCCACCCTTGAGTTACCTACTGTGGCCCTGCTGACCTTATGCATGTTTTTCACATTGCTGTGTCCCACGCCCCAACCCTTATCATCAATTCTTCACTTACCTTTTTGGTAAATTATGAAAGTAGCCATTCTGCTGTGTGACCTTTCTACAAAATGGAGGCCATGTGGTGCCATCCTGTGTTTGCCACTTTGGGATTGGGTGCTTTAAATGGTCAAATGTTCTTTCTCAGAAGAAACTGCTCCATGCAAAAAGTCCCTGTGCTACTGTGTGCATGTACACCAGAGGAAACAGATTATTTTTTTTGTAAGCTATAGGGATTAAATTGGCATGTACTGTGTACAACAGTGTCTTTGCCTGTCCCCCTCCCCAATGCTTCATCTTCCCCCATCTTCATGAACGGGGCAAATTAAGAAACAGCAAATCCTGCAACAGAAATTTTCAAAAGTGCCTGGAGTTTAACCATCATGGCCTTCAGGTTTCATCAGAACTGCAGTCCTTCTGGGCACATTCAGTGATCCTATAAATTTTCTTGATGCCTTCAAAGCCATTGTTGTTACATTCACTAATCCAAGTTTACATAATACCTTTAGTAAGATTAGCAGCATTTTATGCTCAGAGCAATGGGCTTAGTGTAAAATGCTAACATCTGTCAGAATAATCCAAACATCCTCGTAATGACATCTTATGCTGTTAATAGCTAACCATTATAAGGAGAATTCTAAAGATATTGCATTTGGTGATTTACAAATACCATTAACAGAATAGCATCTGTGTTGTTTAATCTTTAATCAAAATGTATTCAGTGGTGTTTACTCACGTCTGGAAAATGAGGAGGTCCAGGAAATATAAACCAATGAAAACAATCCAATCATTTTTAAAGACATTTTGGAGATGAATTGTTGATTTTTCCAAGCATAAACTGAGAACTATTGAAAACAAATAATATGGCAGTTCGCCAAATTTCTGTCTCTGTTCTTCATCCCAATCATATTTTTATGTACAAAATTCCACAGTTCTACTGTAAAGCAGATTTTATAATTGGCTCATTGGCTTATTATTTTCAAAAAAGAAAAAACTTGATTGAATTGTTTGCGATACACCTATTCATATCTCCTAAGAGTCTGTTCAGAACAGCGAATTCAGAAAGCATGTTGAATGTTTTTTGGGGGAGTCATCTCTTGGGTTCATCTTGTTTTAAGTGGACTGTTGACAATTTAACAGCAAAAAACATAAAGATGATTTTATTCTGCCACAGGAAGGAACAGTTTGTGACAACTGCCATCTTCCCTGAGATTGACATGGACTTTGAAACAGACACAGTAACATCAGTGACCATGAAATTTATCTTGGCAGAAGAAAAAGGTCCAAGTAGAATTACTCCTGCTGGTAAAGGAGGGAGGAATGCAGGCAGGAGAGAGAGAGACTGAGTCATCCAGAAGAAAGAATTCTAAGATCAAACCCAGCAGAAAAAAGTAAAAGAAAAAAAACACACCCATTTCTATTGTTCTCAAAATACGTACATGCATGTGGATGAAACACTGAGACAATATAGTTCCACAACAAGTCCAAATGCACTTTTTTATTTTCCAGGAGAGATGATCTTTCATGAGAAAATCTGGAGCACCACTTGAACACCATTGACACTGACAAATTCACCATCAGTCAATTGCAAAAGGTGGCCTTACTAGGAACTGCTTCCATTCTGCGACGATATTTGTAATACCAGCAAACATCCACATCTGCCTATCCCAGGTCCTTGGTAAGGACTCGATAGGTAGACAAAAATGCCAAATCCAGTCTGAACATCTGGCTGACTGTGCGATTGATAATAATAATAATAATAATAATAATAATAATAATAATAATAATAATAATAATAATGATGATGATGATGATGATGATGTTGGAAGGACCTTGGAGGTCATCTAGTCCAACCCCCTGCTATACTACTGTATGTAGTTGATGGGGCAAGAAGACCTCATCTCTGTACTGTGTGTCTTTTGGTTCCTGTTTTTTTACATGCAGCCGTGGTGGTGCAGTGGTTAGAACGCAGTGTTGCAAGCTAATTCTGCTGACTGCCAACTGCCTGCAGTTCAGCAGTTCGATTGCCACCGGCTTAAGGTTGACTCCTTCTGAGGTTGGTAAAATGAGGACCCAGATTGTTGGGAGCAATATGCTGAAGTGGTATAAAAGTCTAAGTGCTATCGCTATTTAAAAGTTTTCAATTTGCATAGTTTTAAAATTGCAAAGTCTTTTTCTATGTATCTTTTAATTATCTGTAAGCAGCCCAAGAGTTACCTTATTAAGGATGAGTAAGTAAGTAAGTAAGTAAGTAAGTAAGTAAGTAAGTACGTACGTACGTACGTACGTACGTACGTACATACATACATACATACATACATAAATCTTTCACAGAAACTTTCTTTGTAACTAGCGGCTTGGCTAATTTATTTCCATCTATACTTTGTTCAGTAGGAGAGAAGAAAGAATGATATGCCCATAACAATACAGTGTCACACTAGTCATTCAATATTCCTCCCTCCCTCCTTCCTTCCCTCCCTCCCTCCCTCCCTTCCTTCCTTCCTTCCTTCCTTCCTTCCTTCTTTCTTGTTTGTGAGAGGATGGGATGCTATATACTAAAAAAAAATGAATGAAATAAAGATAGAAAAAAAGAATATTTATAGCAGCTAGCAAAAATTACCTGCAAAGTTGGGACGAACAGAAGCCTGAGTTTGAATGCCAATGAGCCTTATAAATAAATCCCAAACTCAAAGGAATTATTTTTTTCTGGATAAAGTCCAAAAGCAGAATGACCCCAGCAATGTATTCAAAAATATTAATCTTACAGAGCAGACACAAGAAAATTTCTACACAAGCAACTGACTGAAAACTCAGCTGGTAGGGATATGATTTGCATTGGAGGGTTTTTATAAAGCAGCATCTAGCCCAGGGGTCTTCAAACTTGGCCCTTTTATGACTTGTAGACTTCAACTCCCAGAATTCCTCAGCCAGACACACCTGGGGCGTGCCTGTCTGGGGAATTCTGGGAGTTGAAGTCCACAAGTCATAAAAGGACCAAGTTTGAAGACCCCTGATCTAGCCCATATGCCTTCAAAAGAATTTTTTCCCACAGGAAAAATGAAGGAAGGTATGAACTATGCTGATGAGTATGGAAGTAAAAAATATATACTTCAAATTGGACTGGAGCATCTCAAGCCTAATCTCACCATAAAATGCTTTTTTCCACGTGGTGAACACTCAATTATAGAATATTGTAAGCATATTACAATTTAGAAGGGAATCAAAATATTTATGTGTGTGTGTGTGTGTGTGTGTGTGTGTGTGTGTGTGTGTGTGTGTGTGTGTGTGAATGCTGTATGGTTTTAATCTACCATCTAGCTGGCTACATCTATCTTGAGGTAAGGGACCATCTAGATAGAATAGATTATTCTTTACTGACTGGACATACAAGGAATTTGTCTCTGGTGCATAAGCTCTCATTGTACATACAAACAACAAAATAGTATAATTATGTTACCAGTAGGAGAAGGTAACAGGAAAGATGAGATGGATAATAGTAATATAGCCCTACTAAATGGGTAAATAAACTTAGACATAAGAGAGTGCTGTGAGAATTAGGTGTTCAGCAGAGTGATGGCATGAGGAAAAAAATGTCCTTGTGTCTAGTTGTTTCTCCTGAGGGGTGTTGTTTCTCCTGAGGGGAGAAATAGAAACTATTTATGTCCAGGATATGAGGGATCGGTACATATTTTTTCAGCCCTCTTTCAAGCTGGTGCAATATATAGGTCCTCAATGGAAAGCAGGCTGGAATTGCAAAAAATAAAAATAAAAATGGAATTGCATGCCAGTATAGGAGTGATTAGCATATGCATTCCTAAAACAAAAATGCTGCCAAAATATCCAGGGCATTAGGCAAGTCCAGCTTCCTTTGTTCTTCCCTCCTTTAAAAAACTGCAAAAGATTTAGGGAATTTCAGGGCACAAGAGCCAATTAGGAAGTTGCGAGCATATCTGGAATTTCTTTGAGGTTTGTTGATGCTTTTTTTTAAAAAGCATAAAGCCATAAAGCAGGAACAGAACTCTAAAGCAAGGTTCCCCCCCCCATCTTCAGCACATCTTAGAATGACCTAGAAAGGGTAAAGCCGAAAAAGAAAGCTGTTGTATGAAGAGGATCTACACAGTACCCTCTGCATAGTCTTATTTTTCTTTTAAATCAAATCCTCATTTGACACAATCTGGCTTGGCAAGCTAAAGCAATTCCCATCTACTTCCATATAAAGGAAACTTTGCCACTCAATAACTTTGCCTTAAATAAAAATGACAGATCAGCAAAACAAAGTAGGTCGTTGAAGATTCAGAGATCCCTAGAAACACTGGAATCTGAATCTCAGGAACAATTCTAAAGGCTTGAAGCAAGAAGAAAAAGCCTTGCATTTTAAACATACGGTTTTCCAACTCTGTGCCTTCTTTACATAGCCCCTCAGTCGCAACTTATGCTCTCTTGCTTAATTTACTTGACCTCTGCTATTCTAGAGTTCTTGATCACATGGAACATCTAGGTAGACAGACAAGCTTCCCATATGAAAAAAAAAAAATCTAGCCATGCTCCCCACCCAATCAGCCAATTTGATAATTGCAAAAGAGTGATGTCATCATGAACTGGACTGGAACTTACATTTTGTAACTTATGAGAATTGCATCTGATGATGAGATGTTTTGATGAAATGTATCCACCTATGATCTGGTTTCATAAGAACATTTCACTGAGCTCAGGAGAAGACAAGGCTCAAGAGAAGACAAGCTGATGGGGTGGGCTAGCCTCATAAACCCTAAAATTCTTTCCCTGCCCTTCCTAAGCAATTTCTCTGAAGAACAAATGTCCAAAAGAGGACTTTTATTCACCTAAGCCCAGCAACCATCTGATCTAGATATTTAGGCAGATTCCTGTCCTACTGTCTCCTTTTCACATCCCAACAAAGAGGTTGCTTTCACACTGCTTCTCCACTTGGGTGAACAGTGCAATTTTTTTTAATTCCTGCAAAAAACAATCATTCTCAGGAGGATCAATTTAATCTCTATTTTATGTATTCTAGGCTCCCTCTTCCCACCCCTTGACAACTTAGTGTGAGTGCAAATTTATTAGTAGCTGGGTCATTTTAAGCAAAATTCTAAATAGCCAGCTTGCAGTTTGGAAAATGAAATACTTTCTACTGCCTCTAATAATAATTAGATTGGAAAGTTGAGGCAATAAAGCAACACTCTTAGGGTGATTAGATCTGTACCGTGTTTCCATCTTTTTTTACAGAAAGAGCCCTGTTTGATTTATAGACCCTGTAAATGTTTCACATTTTAAAAAGGGGCTTGGAACACATCAATCCTGAGGACTGGTTTTCTCTTAATATGATCAGATGCAAGAGCTAAATGTCACAGAAATGCTGTTCAAAAGTGCCTCTTAATATGCCATGTCTTTCATCTGCAAGGAAAAACTTAGCTGCATTACCTCTAGAGAATACAGCATAGCAGTATACCGATGGATCATGCCATACATCTTAATTATTTTCCTCTTATACTCAGGATAATATTGCCGAAGAAAACTGGAAACACTTTAGTTCTTCATGTTTTTGTTTTTACAATCCACATGAGCAGCTAAGTTTATTTCAGATTGTAGAAGTTTCAGTTCCAGAATCATAGCCATCTTTCTCTCCCCATATAATGAAATGTTTAATTAAATTACACATTTTCTTAACAGTGACAATGATTATCAATTTTTTACACATCTCATCTGATTTATATTTCTGTCATTTCTTTTATAAAATGAGGCAACCAATATTGGATGGTTTTTAACATCATACAGCTATGCCAAATTTATTGTTTGACTTACATACTAGATCTAAAATTAGTTTGTCTTATACCAAGTTAATTAGTTTTGAGAGCCATAGAAAAAAGATGCTGTCCTTAACTTGAATTTCTTTTGCTACATATCAAAAGGTATCTTATAACCTAACAGCTGATCCTTAGCAAGGATCATCAGAATAATTATTCAGGTTCCAACATATCTATCATCCAGGTTCATGAGACCAATGCATGCTAAAAACTGAGCATAAAAAAAATATTCATTTCATTTGGTATAACCATCATGTATAAAAACATCTGCCAAGCTTTTAATTGTTTATTTATTTAAATGCTTGAGTTTTACTTGGACTTTAATTGTGTTCATGCCATTCTGATTTATGTTTTGTGTTTTCTTTACTACTGAAAGCCATCTTAGCTGGCAAATAAATAGAAATGTATGATAAATAACAATAATAAATAATTATTAATTATTGTAACCACACTATTAAAATGGTTGATTTGTAATGCTATGTTTTAAAATAGCAAAAATGGATAGATAGATAGATAGATAGATAGATAGATAGATAGATAGATAGATAGATAGATAGATAGATAGATAGATAGATAGATAGATAGATAGATAGATAGATAGATAGGCAGGCAGGCAGGCAGGCAGGCAGGCAGGCAGGCAGACTCAAAATAATACACGACAAGCTCCCTGGTAAATAATGACTTTTATTTCAAATTTAAGAACAAAAAGATTAACTTTTTCAAAAGTTTTAAATACTTATTCCTTTCATACAATCTACAACTCTACTTTTGATTACATATATTGGTTGATATTTGAGCAGTATCACTTTTAAAAAAATTTCGAGACAGAGAAGGCCTTTGCTCACTGAAATAATGTATAAAATATGCAGAAAACCTGGTGCTATTTTTCAACAGAGAAAAAGGAAAAGGAAAAAATAAAATGAGAGGAACAAAAAGAAAAGATCAGCTCCTCCCACTTTAAAATGTCAGATATTAAAAGAAGAATGATCGGAAATCCTATGAACTTTGAACAATCTCTGCAAGCAGATGGAGATCAATACCCAAATAGATATGAAATGTTAACATATTCCAGGAGAATCCAGAGTACGATCATGATGGATGTGGAGGTTGCATGTACATTTAGAAATGAAAAAGAAGCTTAAATGGAAATATATCATTTTTCAACAACTCAATGGACTTCTCAAAGCTTCAGAGCGATGCCTGAGAAAGACTAATCTATTTAGCAATCTCCACCAAACCATGTGTTATAATAGATCATACTGTATAGGAAAAGCTTTGGAAATTTATGTGGAATTGACACTCTTGGTCTTAATTGCTCATTGATAAGCAGAAAAGAAAAAAAAAGATATGTGAATTCAACTTCCTCTGATATACTGTTTAGAAAATATTATGAGTTAGTAAAAAGCAAAAACAAAATCCTGCCACAATTATTTTAACATATATTTCCATGGTTTTCTTATCCATCTGCTGCCATAGCCTTTCCTGGTTGATATGTCACTCACTGAGTGTGATTGGTTTCCAAAAGATCTATTGTCTTTTAAAGCATTAGGAAATTATTGGAAGGTCTTACACATGCAGAATGATCTACTTTGATCAGATGAAGAGCCAAATTCCAGTAATGAATCACAAAGTGAAATGCTTTGATTTTAAGGGAAAATAATCTACGGGTAGTCCTCAGCTTATGACCACAATTGAGCCCAAATTTCCATTACTAAGCCAGACAGTTGCATGTGAGTTTTGCCCCATTTTATAACCTTTCTTGCCATAGTTGTTAAGTGAATCACTTGTTAAGTTAGTAACAGGGTTGTTGAGTGAATATGGCTTCCCCTTTGACTTTGCTTGTCAGAAAGTTGCAAAAGGTCATGTGGCCCAGGGACACAGCAACTGTCATAAACACACGCCAGTTTGCCAAGCGTCTGAATTTTGATCATGCGATCATGGAGCTATTGCAATAGTTGCAAGTGTGAAAAGTCATATATTTTTTTCCAGGGCTGTTGTGACTTTGAATGGTCAGTAAACAAATGGTTATAAGTTGAGGACTACCCATACATCTCATAAATGTTACAGATTTGTGATGGTCTTAAGTCTTTACATTAGAATGCTAAAATCTGGAATAAGTTCTGATAAGGTTTTAATATCTTCATGAAATTTGGGTTGATTGGGGGAAGGAACCATCCTAAACTCAAATATCCTACCTTGTTTCCCCAAAAATAAGACCCAGTCTTATTTTTTTTATTTTTTTATTTTTTATTTTTTGCCTCCAAAAGATACACCAGATCTTATTTTCAGGGGTATCTTTTCCATGGTCTCACTTCACGGCAGCGGCACCAATGGCCCGGCCCAGCCAGCCCACTTCTTCTGCAGCTGAAGGAAATGCCTTTGCAGCTGAGAATGGAGCTCCAGACTGATGCGTGCAAACACACACACACACACACACACACCCCCAGCCTGCATTTCCTCATCAAAGGCCTCTCGGAAAGGCCTCTGCATCCAAGGGCCGAGCTACAGATTGAATCCATAGCTCAGTTCTTGGCTGCAGAGGTCTTCCAGAAGGCCTGTTATGGTGAAATGCACAGAAGAAGTGGGCCGGCTAGACGAGGCAGGTGTCAATTCATGGGAGACCTGGTGCCAGCTCCACCCCACCCCCACCCTAGCTTGATTTTTCAGTGTGCACCTTGCCCCAAAACTAGGGCTTATTTTGGGGAGTAGGGTTTATATTAGACCCACCTCCCAAAAACAAGCTAGGGCTTATTTTCAGAATAGGCCTTACTTTCAGGGAAACACAGTAGTCCCTACAGCAGAACATTTGTGATTTTTCTCTCATATGCCCATACTTCCTTTAATTACTTATCACTTGATTGCTAGAATTTGAAGGTATGGATGGATTTCATTAGAAAATACAGTTGCATCATTCAAAAAACTCTCATTTAGACAACAAAGTTGTCATTTCTACTTTACTTGCATACTGCATTTAGCATGAGTAAAGCTTAATTATACCACTATTCTGGGACTGTATGATTTACTGAATCATAATGAAGTCAAAGGCTTCGCCTAAAATATATGTTAGTCTAAAGTATAGTTGGTTTCCTTATAAACATGCTCCTCAAGTTGCACACATATGTACAACTTCAAGGCACATATGTACAAATGCAAAACCAGTGAAAACAATTTACTATTTAGGAAATGATAATCACATCTACATTAAGCTCCCTGATAAAAGAGGAGGATGCAAACAAGAAATATAGACTCATCCAGTACTAATTAGTGTATGTTTCAATATGTCATTATGCTTCTAGTGTAAACCTTTGTAAAGAATTTCCATTTATCCAAACCTCTGATTGCCTCAATAATTTGATTACTACAAACCATTTAGAAAAATCAGGGGGTACTGTAAGGATGTCAAATATTTAAATTGCTATTAACACTGGAGACTTAAATCAAAGCTTTAATTTACTTTGATTTAAATCAATCCTCTCTTCGTCTTTGTTGACTTCTGTGAGGCCTAATAGTGAAACTAATGTCAGAATTTCAGAATTCATGCTGCTGTTAGACAGATCACTGGTTAGGTATTCTACCTGGCAGAATGTATCAAACAAATAGCAGTCAGTTTCATTTTTCTAAGTATGTAGCTGATCTAAATTATTCATATATTGCACAAAGGTTGGCACGTTTAAATTGAAGTCTTGCTGAAAAAAATATGTGTTGTAGGATATAAAAGATCCTTGTTGCATTAGTCATCGTGAAACAATATCTTTTCCGGAACAGTAAATTATCAAACAAGGCTTCCCACCGTCATTGTGGTAAACACTCTGATTGTTTTATGGCTTTGTCTCTCCTGATGATTGTCGATTTGCAATTTTGAAAAAGCTGATCCTATTGCAAGATTAACAGAAAACGAGATAAAGCACAGCTTTATAAAGCAATAGAGGATTTGGCTCAGTATTGGAAAGCATCTCAAGTTTGTAAGATAATCATGTAAATAATAGCTTCAGCGTCATCCTGCACATTACCTGATTTCATTTTTATGCTATATTTCTTCCTAATGAACATACAGGTTTCAGGGTATTCATAAAAATACAGGACTGGATGAGACATTTATAATCATCATGTGAGAGATGTAATTTAAATGTAATTAATTATTTTATGTTGAGGATGACCTGCACAGAGCGAGGAAGCGGATTAGATGTCTGGTGTCAAGGATGCCCTCTAATGTAGAAATTCAGGGTAGCTTCATCCCAATTCAAATCAACCATTTGATTTCGACTGTCAATTTGATTGATTCAATTATTCACATCAGTCTGAAAAACTGAGTCAATTCAATTCAGGGCTTTTGTTTTGGGAGGAAAACAGCATCTGCATCAAAATCTTTCCAAATCATTAAGTTATTTCCATGAATCCAAACTCATCTAACTGAATTATTAAAATTAATTCAACTTGGAGATTTAATCAAAATTAATCCGAATCTCTGAATTAAAACTTCTCATAATCCACTTCTATTCTTCGAAAAGAAGTAGAACCATTCAATTTTCTACTAGTAAACATCTTCCCAAGATATTCTTGACCTCCAACTGCCTTCATTTTTTTACCACTGGTTATACAGATGGGTCTAATGGGGATGTGTATCCTGTAACATCTGTAGGGCCAAGTTTTCCATCACTGCAAGAGGATATTTATTACCCAATCTTGAATAAGGCTGAATATTAGTGAATTGCTTATATTCACCAAGAGACTTTATGCACTAGCAATTTATAGCATTATCCAGCCTTTATTAATTTAAATCTTGTCTTCGTTAGTGATTTATCATAGAGTGATAAATTTATCAGTTGCTATAAGTTGCTAGTGTGTAAATACATATAACAGTCCTGAAATGTCTCATATTGACCTCCTGATCTGTAGGCTAAGGTCTTAAGTCCAATCTTACCTAACATTTTAATAAAGCAAATGTTATCTGGCTTTGATTAAATAATATGGAAAGAAGAGTTGCTGAAATGGCAAGCATTTTGGCTTGACCTCTCCTGTGCACACCAGAGGGACAAATTCAAAATTAATGAGAGAAAGGGGTTTTTTTTACTTTTATTTGTGCAAAATCAAGAATACATTTTAAAAACTGCTTATATATTTTGCCTCTCTCTTCTTTTGCAAATGGACACATTCACATCAAATTAACCTTTTAGACTTTGTTAAATCATTGATCGTAACATTGATCAAATGGCAGCAATTGGGGTTCATAATTCATACACCTATCTCTTCCCAACCTGCAATAGCAACATTGCTATGTATCTTCTACTCACCAGCTCTTTCTCTTGGAAGAATGACTTGTCTCCAGAATGCTCCAACACTGGAAGTTTTAAAGAAGAGATTGGACAGCCATTAGCCTGAAATGGTATAGGGTTTCCTGCCTGATCAGGGGGTTGGACTAGAAGACCTCCAAGGTTCCTTCCAATTCTGTTATTCTTTGCCTATGGCAAAAAATGATAACAGCCAAAGCTGCATCTCAGAACTTCATTGGACTGGTGGGAGGAAGCTAAGTGGGTTAACTATGGATTTCAAGAAGGTTGTATGAGAAAAGAAAAAACAGTCCAGTTGCCTTTTGAAAAAGCACTTTTGGGACAACTATGACTCAGATGGCTGAAAATCTCCACAGATATGGGAAAAGTAAAATGTTTATACCAGGACATAAATCACATGCAATTGTATCTGGAAATATTAGAAGTTCTGTTCTAGTTAGAACTCTCCAAGTGATATCATGTTTTACCATAATGTTTTTTTTTTCAAATTTAGCCATTTAAAGATGTATGGACTTCAACTGCCAGCATTCTATGGTCTGGGGAATTCTGGGAGTTGAAGTCCACACATCTTAAAATTGCTAAGTTTGAAAAACACTGATCTAATATATTACAGGTATATTTTTTAGTTTTAATATCCCTTTAAGCAAACCAGAAAAACCACTGGCCTTATGTTTGCCACTGAATATTTTCATAAATATTTTACTTTCCCAGCAAGCTGAATTTCCAAAAACCAGTTCCAAGCTATGACAAGCTGCACATATCTCCCTTTCAACTGGGAAAAAATAGGGAGAAGTTGAAGTTCAAATTTAAGAAGAGATTGGACAACTATTTTGTCTGAAATGGTATAGGGTTTCTCGCCTGAGCAGGGGGTTGGACTAGAAGACCTCCAAAGACTTTCCAACTCTATTACTCTGTTAGGTGTTGCTTTGGCTTCAACTCTTTAAGACTATTTGATTTTAATATACAGAGCCTCCTAAACACACTTACATGTGACTACTGGACATAATGAGATTTGCTGGGAGTTTTTCTCTCTCTGTCTCTATGACTGTTAGTACCCAGGATTAGACAGATTCAAGGAAGATGAATAAAGAAGTAAAAAGATGGTAAGTAAAAGAGATGTCAAATTAGAAATTAGCCCTTCAATACATAAACTGGTCATGCCCACAAAAATGCCAGTTGTTAATCAGCCAACATTGATTATCCACTTCCTCTTACAGCCAAGCAATAATATTAAGCCAGCCCTGTTATTGGACATAGTTGTCACCAGCAGCAAATTATGGGAGCTTTTAAGAAAAAGCTTTGTGCTGGGCAACTTAACTTGTTCCTTTTAAATTAAGCTCCCCCATAAAAATAAGAAAAGACCAGTGGTGGGATTCAGCCAATTCTCACCAGTTCAGCAGAACCGGTAGCTAATTTTTTGTTGCCCAAGCCCAGAATGGGCTTCTGGAAGTGGCATCCACACAGAGAACCGGTTGGTCATATATTTGAACTGGAAAAGACCCTGTCCTTTATTCAACGTTGAAGAAAGATTCAGCGGTCAATTCAGTTGATATTTGTCCATGAACACCATTTTATTCTTCATCTAGGGATAGCTCTGAATACAGATATAGGTAGTCCTTGACTTACAACAATTGGTACCAGAAAATTTGTCATTAAGCAGTACAACCATTAAGTGAAGTATTATGCAATGGCACCCAATTTTGCAACCTTTTATGCTATGGACAGTAGGATATCACATGACTATGACTTGCATTTTCCCATTGATTTTGCTTGTTGGGAAATGGCTGCATAGGCTGCAAATGGCAATTGGTGACTGCATGATGCTGCAGCTATTTTAAGTACAAGCCAATTGTCAAGAACCCAGATTGTGATCACGTGACTGAGGGGGGTGTTGTAAGTGCAAGGACTCGTCATAAGTCTGTTTTCTCAGCACCATCATAATTTTGAATGGTTGCTAATAGAATGGTCACAAGCTGAGGACTACATGTAAAAAAGAAAAAAAAGTTTTTAAATTCAACAGTGGTCAGTTTACTTCTTAGCTATAGGAGTTGCCATCGATGACAGAGATAGCAACTGGATACTGTTTGTTTAAGAGAATACAACTGGGTTAGTTTGATTCAGTTCCATTGATTCCCTCTGTTCTTTTAGTTATTCTATTTCTCAAGCTTTAGTCTTGCCAAAGCAGCAGGAGCAAATTAAACTGACTGGGTCATAGCCAAGAAAAATAGCTTATTGCCCTTTTGCTAAAATTGTGCAGTTCACAGACTCAGCATGATCAAAAGGGAATTTTTCTACTCCTTCTCTTGTTTTCATTACTGAAAGGCACTTTCTTAACAATGTTCTCTTATCTCTCACTTCATTGATGCCAAGTGTCTTATTTTAAGCTAGTTAAATCCCATTTCTCATGTCACCATTGTCTGTCACACATTGTAACAGGCCTTGTATGTCCACTTTAACTGCCAACCCATTCTTACATTTTGTGCCCCTCAGACCTTCCTTCTCCTCCTTCTTTTTCCAAGTTGATTGAAATGGATTAAATCTGGATACGCAGGTTCTAAATGCCATTGATTAAGATTCTGACAAAGTGCCTCAGGGAGCAGCAGATCTAGTTGTCCTTCACATAGGTGGTAGGATCCAAGTTAGTGGATCAAGGCTTTTTGAAATAAACAAAGAAGAAAAAAGGCTATTGTGGATTATTATGGCTTGGTAAAGTCATCTCCAGAACAGAACAGGATAGGATGCATGAAACAATTAATTCACCAGTATTTATGTTTCTAGTGTAATGCCAAAGATAATGTCCAGATATGATCAGGCATCTTCTCTTTCTTCCAAAAATATTGTTGTGATCCATGTGGGTGAAAATGTGTATGCTACACTGGTCTACAAATTTTGGAAAATTATCAATCTCCGAGATAAAATGGGTTAATTCTTACATGAGGTAAAGGTGCTGGTTGGCTAAAGTTTCAAGATATTTCATAATAAAGATTTATACACAGGTGAGTATATTTGCCTACAAAGAAAAGAGGTGTCTAATGATTATGATGCCTCGTAACTTCTCGACAAAGTATGGTAGAACAGTGAAAAGGATACTACACAGAAGTGTATAAATTTATCTTCACTTTGAGACTAAAGATTACTACCTAACTGTAATTTGTTGTTCTTTTATTGCAAGGCACATTTGTCTTGGTCAGATCTACGCATCATATAGTTACATCTGGTGACTTGTGAAAGTGTCATTACCTAACATTTCCAAGGAACAGTTGCATGATATTTTCCATCAGAAGCTAAGATGCCTCAAAACTGCTTGTAAACAATGCTGATATCTTCTGCTACAGTTGTGGTAAAGTTATAGTTGCATCTCAAAAATGCACTATGATGGCAGTGGTAAAAAAAAGGCATGCCACATACTGGTATATTTTGGATGCAAAATAGGGGATAAGTACAAGAGTGGGTCCACTCATTATTGTTACATTACATGTGCAACTTATCTGTGTCATTGGCTAAACAAGAAGAAAAAGTCCATGCCTTTCACAGTCCCAATGGTGCGGAGGGAACCCACCAAATCATGTAGCCACCGCTATTTTTGCAAGGTTCCCCCAGTTGCAAAAGGGATCTCAAGAAAGAAGTGGACCATGGAGTAGCCAAACATTCCATCTGCACTGCATCCTGTACTCCATGGTGAGGACTTGCCAATTCCAGATCCACCAGAATCCTACTCTCTAGACTGAGATGATGATAAAGACCATGAGCAGGATGGAGTTGATCTGGGGCCGTCTATGTCAGCGGACCCAAACTTTAGCCCACCGTATGCTCCTCCTGAACCACATCTCATTTCACAGAGTGAACTAAATGACCTGATCAGGGATTTGGAATTGCCTAAGAGTAAGGCAGAGCTACTGGGCTCCAGATTACAACAGTGGAACCTCTTGCAGAGTGAAAAAGCATGAAAATGATACATGAAAAACCAATAAATGAATGGAAAGTTATGTTATTGTTATCAATAAAAAGATAAATTTATAACAATTGGTGTGGCACCATTCTCATTACTGTATCACATTTTGTACAAAAATTTAGAGCATAATCGCATATCCCCCTTGTAATTTTGAATTATTCTGGTGCAATTTTGACCTGATGCTGTATTTTGGAAACTGGAGCCAATTAATTTTCCTTTATTAGTGACCCAATTCTGGTAAAATTTAGTTACTTTCATTTCTGAGGCTTTCTCTTTGTAGACCAGTGCCATTTACCTATCAATAAGATGGCATTTCCTTGTGGTATTAAAATATTAGAGACTTTAAATTTTCCTTTATTCAGATGAATTTTCATAGTTTTTCCTTCTTTAGGAATCCTTTAATTTTACCTTTGTAGGAATGCCTGCACATCTGCTAAACAGCAGTTGTTTACAAATATGAGTAGTCCATCACTGGAGCTTATCAACAAGAGATGGACATCTATTTGTCTAAAATGGTAGAGGGTTCCTGCTTGAGCAGGGGGTTGGACTAGAAGACCTCCGAGCTCCCTTCCAACTTTTATCCTGTTACTAGTTGCCAATTACAAGGGATCTAGAATAGCATTTTGGAGCATCTTTTTACTTCATGGAATGTAATGGTTAGGCCTAAAATGCAGGATAATATGGAAGATGTTCAGTAATTGAAGGATATACCTTTGATGGAAGTTTCCCAACATTAATGAATATATTTATTTGTTTGGCCATTTATTCATTGTTATTCATGCTAGATATTTTTATACTAGCCTTCAGTGTAATTGATTGAATGAATAAATCAATTCCAGGTGATTTGCAAGAAAGTATAATAGAATTCCAATGTAAATACAAGTCAAACATAATAAACTACAAGGTTTCAAGATAGTTCAATGAGTCCTAAATCAGTGAGCAAGATTAAAACTGTTCACTTAAATAGATTGGAAATTTAACAATATCTTGGCACTTAAAAGCCAATGCTGCCACTTGTAAAAGGGGCTTCTCTGGAAAAGCTCCCTGAATTCACATTGAGAAAACCTACATAGCATTTTGCATCTAAATCTCAAAATTCTTGGAGACAAATATGGACACTGAGGATCAGTGGGTAAAAATAAACATTTTGAAGATTCCAGAAGTATTCTAAAAATCAGTTCTATTGTCTCACCTCATACAGTATATAGCACAATTCTTTGTATGAACTATTTATGTAATAGCTACATTCTCCATTGATTGTAATCGTTGACTATTCTGGTAGGAGCCACACTTTTTGCATATTGTAATAATAAGAATATGGATACTTGGAGCTAGAATATCAGTGTTTAGAAGTTTTGCCACTGGCCTGCCATGAAATATTAGTGATTTTTTCTTTTAGTGATTAAGATTAAGAATCCAGATATCAGGCACAAGATGATACCATATCCCAATCTACATGTTTGATGGGAAATTGAGATTCTTCTTTTCATGTCTTCAGACAAATGGACAACTTCCCTGAAGGCAACACTTTCAAAATTATTGATGTATATATCTAACACTGTATGGACAACCTGAAATTTCTACAGCAACATAAGCCTGCCAATCTTTCATCAACTGTGGTATTTCTTTGCATAAGAACTACTAACTATATGGTCACAGCAGAATGGCTAATGAAGATTAATACTACTGAGGCATATTCCTGATGTAACATCATGCTGAAACTTTCATGGATGCTTGATTTTGGAATCTCATTTTTGAGAGCATGCTATAAAACCAAGGCATGTCTGGGACAAAGAAATGGGCCAGGATAGGACCAAATGTATATTTAAATAAATCAAATAATACACATACCATTAAAATCATAGCTCCTGCTTCATAATATTAAAAATATAGTACAGTGATAGTTCAGGTGAAGCTTTGGGAACTACATCCAAGATCTTGGAAAACTGTGTGACTCTCAAGTAGATTATCTTTGCCATAAACAAACCTCAACAATTCAAACTGCATTGGCACTATAAAAAGTATAACTTTCTTTGCTTTTAGGGTAAACAGAATGTTTATTCTGGACTAACCTGAACCTGTTAGAAAATCAATACTTATAGATTTAGATTTTAAAACATCAGATGGGGAGAAATGGCTAATATATCAAGACATTAATATAGGAAGATGGAGGAGAGGCATGGTAGCTTAGAGATGAAGATGTTTCTTCAATAGATGTTTCTCTATTAGGGTGCAAAGAGAAAATACCCACATAGGCATCAGGAAGGGCATCCAGTCAGTAAATGCTCAGCTCCATTCAGTCACTATGAATCCACCTCTAAACAATGGATCACAGGGTGATAAAAAGGGGAAAAAAAGCAGTATAGGATAGACATGTCAAACACAAAGCCTGGGGGCCGGATGCGGCTCCGAAGTGGTTTCATGTGGCCCACGAAGCCATCCTGGAAACAGTGAGGGAACGGCCCCCGCTGCCTTGGTCCTGGCCCAGGCCAGCCGGGAGTCAATGTACAATTTTGTGGTGGCCATCTATGCTGAAATGCATTCAGTCTTAGCTCCACAAGGCCATCTGAAAACAGCAAGGAACCAGCCCTGCCGCATCGGCCCCACACCCTAGGTGCATGCTGTGGAAGTGTCACCCTTTATGAGGAATGAAGAAATGCACCATTGCCTGGAAGTGGCCAGCAATGGCCCTCATCTACTTCACATATCCGGCTTGATGGGCTCTGCCCTGGTCCCACCCCTTTCTGCCAGAGACCCTCAGGCACCCTTGACGCACCCTTGATTATGTAGAGCTGGTCACACCCACCCAGTAGGCCACACCCACTCAATCCATGTCCACCCAGTAGGCCACACCCACCCGGCCCCCCGAGGGCAACCGCAATGCTGATGTGGCCCTCAATGAAATTGAGTTTGACACCTCTGGTATAGGAATATGGTGAACTTAAGATGAGGTCAAGAGAACAACTGACTGCAGAAGGACATAGTTTACAATGGTTATCATATGCTCAGTAAAAGGAAAGGTTTAATATAAATTAAAAGATAGTTGTAATTATAAAACAAAGCAGAACTTGAAATGGAACTATGTACAAATGACAAACATGGAAGAGTAAAAATCTATAAGCTTTCATTAAGGTTTAAAATAAAAGATGAAGAAGTTAAAGATTGCATGAATGGGCTATTTGTTTTGGATATAACTTAGATGGACACCTGGGAAAGGTGAGTAACTGGTATTACATCTATAATGTGTCTTAACTTGAGAGAAAATTTTTATAAAATGATATATTGTTGGTATAGGACAAAAATGTACAAAGGTATTTCAAACCAAGATTGGAGATGTGTAAAACATGAGGGGACATGTTGGATTAAAATTAATATGATGAGAAAAAAATTAAGATAAATATGATGAAGAAACCCAAACATTTTATTGGGACTTACAGGTAATGAATTAGAAATGACTCACAGTAGACTAATTTTGTTTGTGATAACTGCAGTAAGCGTACTACATAATCAGTGATGAAAACAATGAAATTTCCATTGCAGAGGAATAGATTGTGAAAATGTCAAAATTCACTGAGATGTCAAAGCTGAATAAGAAAAAAGAACAAAAAGTATGGAATTTTTGCTAAAAGAAGAAAATAATGATATGATGATTTATGGATCTGAGGATTTAAAAAGAGTTGCACTAAGTAAAGGAATGTTGGGATCTGTGTTACAACTAAGAGGGAAGGAGGATTGTAAGATTGTAATTAGCTGTTAAAGAGAAGGTCAGAAGTCATTATGCCAATTTTAGTTACCTTGTTTCCTCTTTTTCTTGCATCTTTTTCTTTCTTTTTTTCTGACTCTATTTAGATTTCCCTTTTACTTTATGTAACCTCAATAAACTTAAATAAATAAAAAAGGTCTTTCAGAGTTTAGACTTAACATGGTTGCATCTCAAGATGGCTTTTGAAAATGGACAATTTGCTAATGCTTTCTTAGCAAAGTCTGCAGCTGAATAATTAGCTAACCTGACTGATCTCAGAGAAGCTAAGCAGTGCCAGACCTGCTTAATACCTGGATGAAAGACCAGCAGAACACCTTAGGATTACAATGGTGATGTGGAGAAGACAGAGGACAATGAGGATCATTTCAGTATTGTTGCCCAAAAAACATGAAGTGCTCCATGGAGATACTGGGTAGAAGCTCAGTTTTTCTACTTAACAAAACCTAATTCTCCCTCACTGAATGAACAAAGGTCGTAAGAGCTCTTAGATACTTAGAAGTCTCTTCTGAGAATGTTACAAACCTCACCTTGAGCTCAAAGTGTAAATTATCTGTTGCAAAAGGATTTATGATCACTGCAGTTTCATGCTCCACCACCATATGTTCACTGCAGTAAAGTTGCCTCTTTAAATAGATAATGTAAATAAGAAAATACATGTCAACATTCTCAGAACACCAGTGAAAGATGTATGAGTTTTCTATGATTACAGAGGAGAAGGAAAAATGAAGTGGAACAGTTGTGAACTATCTCCTCTGGAAGTTGGTATGAGATCCTTTATTTATTTATTTATTTATTTATTTATTTAATTTAATTTATATGCCGCCCTTCTCCCGACGGGACTCAGGGCGGCGCACAACATATTTAAAACAAAACATAAATACATTCCCCCCCCAATAAAACCAAATTAAATCAAATTTTAAAGTTGTGTCTCTGTCAAATTGCTAAGAAATAAACCCCATATAAAATCCTCCCTAGGTCAGGTCCGCTTGCTGGAAGAGCCATGTCTTGAGGGCGCGACGGAAAGCAAGGAGATCCGGAATCATCCGGATCTCGGGGGGTAGTTCGTTCCAGAGGGTAGGGGCACCCACAGAGAAGGCCCTCNGCCCTCCCCCTGGGGGTCGCCAGCCGACATTGCTTGGCCGACGGCACCCTGAGGAGGCCCACTCTGTGGGAGCGTACCGGTCTGAGGGAGGGGATCTGCGGCAGAAGGCGGTCTCGGAGATAACCGGGTCCTATGCCATGAAGCGCTTTAAAGGTGGTAACTAACACCTTAAAGCGCACCCGGAAGGCCACTGGCAACCTTTACAGTTCTTCTCAACTGCTTTGCAGTGAAGACCTCAAATTAATCTTGCGGTACAGTGAGAATGACTGCTTACCATAGTAAGGTGCAATTAAAAACAATACATCCTTATAATCCTTTTGTAAAAAAAATCAAGAGATTTCCTACTGCCTTGATTTGAAGTCACTATTTCACTTTATACTATGTTTGTGATTTATTCTGAAAGTCACGTCTTAACTGGGTCACTGTGCTTCCGTGAAGTGACAGAAAGGAATAGCTTCTTCAGCAAATCCCTTTCATGTACAAAATTCAATTAGATGTTGCTCTCTCTTGATATAGGAAGACTGTTACTATCAAAATACAGGTACAAAGGAGGCTTCTCAGTGACCCTGAAGAAATAATATGGGGAATGCACTCCTGTTAACACACTTCCCTTAGGCACCTGGGAAATGCTAGAAAAAGCTAAGTGAATGCTAAAAATGGTAAAGCACTGTTATTAATATCACTAAAGCAACTGAAACCTATGTTGAATATTTCTTTTAGTTCTCTGACCATGCTCATTTGGTTTTATTGAAACACAATTGTTTTTTCTTGGGAGGGAGAGAATATGCTCAGACTTGGTAGCTTGAAGATTTGCTGACTTCAACTCCCAGAATCCCCCAGGTGGCATACTGGCTGGGGAATTCTGGAGCTGAAGTCCACACATCTTCAACTGCAAAGCCAAGAAACACTGTCATGGTGGGAAAAGGTAGAGGAAAGAAAAATAAAAGAAATCACTACAGAAAGTCCTCAATTTACAACTTTTTGATTAGTGATCATTGAACGTTGCAATGCTACTGTAAAAAAAGTGATGTATAACCACTCCTTGTACTTATAATCATCACAGCATTCCTATGATCAGGTGATCAAAATTTGGGTGATTGTTAACTGGCATGTATGTAGTGATGGTTGTAGCATCATGGGATCCTGTGATTTCCATTTTCAACTTTCTCAGCTAGTTTGTGACAAGCAAAGCCAATGGGGGAAGCCAGATATGCTTATCAACTATGTGATTCACTTAATGGATGCAGTGGTTCATGTAATGTATTGAGTTAAATTCTGAGAATTGAGATGCTGAGAACTGTGAAAAAATGGTTAGCAGGCCACATGGCCAGCAAGCCAGATTTTCTGTCTGCAGACTACTTATTATGCATTTAAGCAGGAGAACACTGTGTTCCTATTGGCTGCCGCCTTTAGACTGAGTGTATAAATAAGGGTGGAGCATTGGTTGTTAGTTTTCTGTTTTGACCTTCAATAAAGAGAGTTGTTTTTCACCTACTGCCTCTTCAATGCCGCATCGAACAGCAAACGTAACAGTTCACTTAACAACAATAGCATAAAAGATTATAAAATCAGGCATAATTCACTTATCAACTTAGCAGTGGAAATTCTAGTCCCAACTGTAGTCTTACTGTAAGGAAAATCACAAAATAGTGGATTCAGCTAGTGCAGGGGTAGGCAACTTTGGCTCTTTTATGACTCGTGGATTTCAACTCCCAGAATTCCTGAGCCAGCATGGCTCAGTATGGAAACCTCTCGCTTTCCCCTCAGCATGGCTGGCTCAGGAATTCTGGGAGTTGAAGTCCACGAGTCATAAAAGAGCCAAGGTTGCCTACACCTGGGCTAGTGGAATCACAGTACAGGTTGGAAGCGTCAAACTACTGGACAGTAGGTTCCCCCCCCCATATCAGAATTCTCTTTCATCATCATCTTCAGATACTATAATGGACTCATATAATCTGGGCATGGAGATGGCCAAAGCTGGAAGTACTTTTATTCAAAAATGGCAGAGAAAAGAGTTATTAGGAATTTTAGGATTGCTGACTCCCATATTTGCAGGTTGCAGAACTCACTTTTTGTAGCACCACTACACAGCTGTGTGAAAACATCTTCTGAAAACTGGAGCTTGCACACAATGTGAAATGGAATGGGCTGAAATTCATATTGGATTCCAGGTCTTGTCCCATGCATTGCACCAAGATGTTTGCTTTCCATTTCTCACTCTACTCATAAATATGTCCATTGATCCTATTTTAGCAGCTTCAGAATTTGTCAGGTCTGTTTTGTGCTCCTGGGAGCAAACAGCATCAATCACCATCGGCTAACAAGCAGCTGCTACTAGCCATAGCCAAAGACAGCGACCTTAAGCACAAACTCAAACAATGGAGTGGATTTTATTTATTTTGCTCAAAGGTTATTCTCAGATGGGTTAGAATTTATTTTAATTTCTTTTTAGATTTTTTTTTATCCTGAAAATAACTTACAATAAATAATTACAAATAACTCAAGTCGAAGAACATACCTAATATTCCTGCCTCTTCCAATTTTTCCCACAGCAACAATCCTCTGAGTTGAATTGGGCTGTGAGAAAGAAGGACTGCCCCAAATTCACCCAGCCAGCTTCTATGTTTAAAGTAGAACTAGAATTCACAGTCGCCTGGTCTTTAGTCTGGTGCCTTAACCACTAGACAAAATCAACTCTCTATTCATTCTGTCTATCTAAATATCTGCCTGCCTGCCTGCCTGCCTGCCTGCCTGCCTGCCTGCCTGCCTGCCTGCCTGCCTGCCTCCATCCATCCATCCATCCATCCATCCATCCATCCATCCATCCATCCATCCACACATCGAGAATCTGAGTAAATTCCTTCAGAACACAAACTTTGCTGGTTTTCAGTTTCCTATATGCTGAATCATTGGAACACAATAGAGAATACTTTTTTCCATTCATTATTTTTAAACAAGTCCTTGCAACATGGTATGAATGAGCAAAGAGAGATACTGGTAGATTGTCTCCATCTTCAGCAGTCTGATCTAGAATAAAATAGAACAAAGCTGGAAGGTACCTAGGAGGTCTTCTAGTCCAGCCCCCTGCTCAAGCAGGAGAACCTATACCATCTCAGACAGATGACTGTCCGGTCTCTTCTTAAAAATCTCCAGTGATGGAGTGCCCACAATGTCTGAAGGCAAGCTGTTCCACTGGTTAATTCTCCTCACTGTTAGGAAGTTTCTCCTTTGAGAAACCAGGTTGCTTCTCTCTTTGATCAGTTTTCAACCATTGTTTTTGGTCCTGCCCTCTGGTGCTTTGGAGAATAGTTTGACCCCCTCTTCTTTGTGGCAGTCCCTCAAATACTGGAATACTGCTATCATGTCCCCCCTATTTCTTCTTTTCTTTAGACTAGCCAAATCCAAGTCCTGCAGCTGTTCTTCATATGTTTTAGTCTCCAGGCCTTTGATCATTTTAGTTGCTCTTCTCTGAACATTTTCCCAAGGTCTCAACATTTTTTTTGTAGTATGGTGACCAAAATTGGTTGCAGTATTCCAGAAATGGTCTTACTAGGGTTTTATAAAGCGATGCTAATACTTCATGTGATCTTAATTCTATGCCTCTGTTTATACAACCCAGGATTGTATTAGCTTTTTTGGCTGCTGCTGCTGCTGCACACTGCTGGCTCATAGTCAAGTGGTCATCTACTAGGCCTCCACTAGGTCCCTTTCACAGTTGCTGTTTTTGAGCTAGGTCTCACCTAATCTGTACTTAAACCTTTGGTTTTTCCTGCCTAAATGTAAATATTTGCTTTTCTCCACATTAAACTCATTTTGTTGGATAGGGCCCATTGTTTAAGTTTGTCAAAATCTTTTTGGATCCTGATTTTGTCTTCTGAGGTGTTGGCTATTCCTGCCAGTTTGGTGTCATCTGCAAATTTAATGAGTTCCCCTTCTATATCCTCAACTAAGTCATTTATGAAGTTATTGAAAAGTACTGGGCCTAAGATGGAGCCCTGCTTACCTCTCTCCATGTGGATGTAGTACTATTGAGGACTACTCGCTGAGTACAGTTTGTCAGCCAGCTACAGATCTCCCTTCATTGAATGTTCATTTGCTATTTCAGTCATCCTTAGCATTTTTTTTACTTTGCCAAATAGCAGCTGGAAAAATAAAAGTCAAAAACTAGAATGTTTCTTAAGAGCTATCTCTTTCACAAAACTCTCCACCACTACTACCCCAGGAAATTCTTAGGGCCCCTTCTCGGTGGTAGCTCAGGAATGCTTCTCCCCACATTAGATATGGCTGCTGCTGGCATTATTATCCTTCTGGTACTTATTGTTATTCTTCGATGCCTCTTAATATAGATCCATCTTAACTTTTTAACTTCCACTCCTGCAACAAAGATTGACAATCAGGCTGTCTATGAATTGTGTTTTGACTGTTTTATATTTTATATTTTATTTTATTTTTTTACTTCCTCCCCCTAAAATTGTATCATGATTTATGTGAGTATTTAGCAGGCTTGGGAAAATTATTTTTTGAAAGATGGCATTCAGATTTTTTTTTAAATGAATGAAACAAAGAGTTCAGAATGTTCTATTCTATCTGTTTGTAGGTCAGCACAAAATGGCAGAAGAGCTTATTTGGGAATTTAGGAGCTAAAACTGAGGCTCAGGAGCTCAACATAATATGCCTCTGTGGATAAAATGTACTCAGTCTTGGTCAGGCGAAAAAAGAAATGCCAATGTCCTCCTTCAGTTCTGTGACTGAACGGCAAAATTCAAACTTGGGATGGCCTTAGTAGCAATTGTTACTAAAAAAATCTGGCATTTATTCACCTTGTTGACTGATAGAACATTCTACAACAGTGTTTTCCAACTGTGGCCATCACAGGTTATGTGGATTTCAAGACTTAGAATTACATAGCCAGCATGGCTGTTGAATTGAAATTGAAATTCTGGAAGGTGAAGAGTACTTGTGTGGAAACCACCAAGGTTGGAAAACACTGTTCTACTTGGTGAATCCCTTTTCTCTATCTTCTATCTGCGACCACCAACTATGGGAAGTCAGGGATTGTTTTAGTTACTACTCAAGCTTGACTGAGAGTTTTCCTCAGTGGCATAATAGCATTCCCTTCCCTTGAAAGGCTTGCCCTCCCTTCTCCGTCTCAACTCAATTCTAAATGTATTAAAATATAAGAACAGTTATTCCTTTTCATGAAGTCAGTTAGGCACCATTGACCAGACAGGTGCTGGATGAGGGCTTCATTCAGAATGTCTTCTAACCCCCAGTCCCTTTATTTCCCCGAGCAAAACATAGCCTTCAGGTGTGCCAACAAAGCAATATTCTGGCATGACTTGGGTGGTAGGTAAATCCCTATATAATTAGCTACCTGGATCTGTCTTTTTTTCAAGTCCACTTGTGAGAGTCAAGAGAAAGATTATGCAGCAGTCCATTTCAGGACAATGAACCCTTCAGATTAACTTGGCAGATGAGGCATTTTAATACAATCATTAAAAAGCACCTGGATTGGCAGAGAAAGCTCCCACACAGCCATAACTTTTCTATCACACGTGGGCAGCTGCAGACTACCAAAGAATCTAATAAACTGGGAACAGACAGTAAGTCTCTGCTGGCTTTCCGAATCTTCTGCTAAAGAGCCTGGAAATGAGTCCAGGGTTTCTTGAAATGAATTCCCATTCTGAGCATTCAACATCTTATTACCAAAAACATCTGGACTGAGGTATAAGGTTGCAACTCATGCATGCAGGTTCTTCGGTCACTGAAGCCAAATATGAATGAATTTGTAGAACAGGATTACACAATGCAATCCATCTGGTACCTTTGGGCCTCCCTTACAGAAATGATGGAGCTGGAGAAAAGCCAAATTCTTCAGGGAGAGGAAAGGCAACAGAACATTTTGTTTTACATTTGGCTGCTTTCCTATATATCATACTTGGTCTGTTGAACAAATCACAAGGCTGAGTTTCCTGCAGAACAATCATTCTGCATTCTTCTCCTACCTGACAAATTCAATTTAATGAATAATTAAGGCCCACTTAGTTATTTGCGCAATTTTTATTTGAAGGAATTTCAGAAAAAAAATATTTATGAAGGGCTGTTTTTACATTTATCATTGGAAAAAACACCCAAGAGGTTTGTCTGAAGGAATATCATTTCTTTCAACATGTACCAATTTCTTCAGGGATCTTCAGCTTTCTTGGCTTTCTAGTCTTCCATTAACTCCCAAAGAATGAAACCTTCAGGAATTCAGGTGTTTGGACAATTGTCTAAACTTGATAGTCTAAAGAAAGACAAGAGGAGGAGAAAAATCGTAATGGCAAATGGATCCAGTTATCATAAAGGTAGCAAGGACCCCTTTGCTGGATATAGTCAAATGGAGGTTCAGAGATTCTTTAATGTGGATTCTGGGTCTAATTCAGTGTTTGGACCTGATAGTCTAAATTCCTTCTAGCTTTAGGATTCAGTGTGTATTCACAAACAACTCCTTCAAGAAGATGCCAGTTCAAGCAGTGGGTTCATGAAATATTTTTTCTAATGTTTTGGGCAGCTAACCTCAGAAGCTTCCCCAAATGATACATCTATGTAACCAAAGCCATATTCCTTTCTACATAGGTTGACAGGACCCTCTCCTCGATCCTAGTACACCATGTCTTCAAAGAACACAATATAATGAGTAAAAGGAAGTACTTCAGAATGAAAATCACTGCATTTAGTCTCCAGATGTGTTGATGTCAGTTTTTATTTGTTCAAGAAGTTAATAGGAAAGTATTGATCATAAATTTACAGGAGATTTATGTAAGTTATAATAGGAGTATAATATTATTGATCAGCTCCTTAATAATATGGATGGTAGAATTAATCTCTCTGACAAATACTTAGCAGAATTTATTTATTTATTTAAAGATGTGGATGCCACTCTTTGTTTACATATTTTAAAATGTGGTTCAGATTTACATAGACACAGAATCAACTTTTTAATGTACATTAACAACTAACTGAGCAAGAATCAAAGCTTATAGGGACAAACAAATCAGTAATCAGCATAGCCTTAACACCATGAAGAATTTTTAATCAACTCAGAATTCTTTTTGATTTCTACTTATTGTAGCAACCGTTTCCCATGAGAGTTTGCCTAAGATTTTGATTAAATTTTATTTAAAATTTTGAATTTTAAATATCTGCCCCCAAAGCAAACCAGTAAATTAAAAATATTTGTCCCTTTCTTGACCATCTCAACAACTTTAATCATCTTTGCTATCATATTCCTCCAGCATGGGCAAAGTGAAATGTTTCCATCTTTGAGCATATAATAAATAGACTTGCTGCAGTTATGATATGTAAAAACAAAGTTCCATATTTTTTCCAGCTGCTTATCCATCAATCCAAGATAAAAATATCTGATTTTAATTGTTTATAAGTTATAAGTTTATAAGTTTTTAAAATCTTCAGTATTATTGTCTATAGTTGAATCCAAAAATTATCTTCTAATATATTTTGGAAAGTTCTAGTTTACCTTTTGTATCTACAATCAAAGCTACAGTTAAAACGCAGAAGGATTTGCATCTTCAAGCAGCCATTCACAAACTTTTTACAATGTCTGAAATCTATACAAAGCCATTTTTTTCCTTTGTTGACATTAGAAACTTACCACAACTTGCAATATTTGATTGCATGATGGAAGGCAAACAGGAAAGAATTTCCAAAAAGCCCACCTAACTAAATCCACCTTCAAATCTGAAAGGTATGTCCATGCACTTTTAAGCATTAATAAGAGACTCAAAAACAATGTTATTTTTAAAAGTTCCACTGAACATTTTCAATGTTCTCTAAAGTTTAATGGAATCCTATTTTCATAGTGCAGAGGACCCTGACTTTTCTTTCTGTTCAAATTCCATGTCTGCCAGTCAAATTATCTCTGTAGCCAAATCTGCATGTGGTAAAACCTTGTTCAACAAATTATATATTTGCTTTGTTGCAAGTGCATTAGCCATACATCCCATTGAGGCATCCAGCAACCAAGCCACTTTCCAGCGCGTTCCCTCCCTTCAAAATACATTCCACTTTTCAAAAATAAGTGTGATGGACTCAGCTACGACTGTTTTGAACTGCATTAAAAAAAAGACCTATTTGACACCAAATGAATTTGAGAATAGACCTCTTGGTCAAAAATCCTGTTCCCCTTGGAGATTTTCACCCTTCCTGAAAATGCTCTTCTCTAGACTGGAAGTCAACATCATATCTTCCAATATTCTTTTGATTAACTAAATACAGCCAAATTTATCTATTTATCTATTGTAGGTTTGTAGGATTGGTAATACTCCATTCTGTAAGGGAGTATGCTCTACCTCATGGGAATTAGTTGATCTGCCTTCAGTAATGAACCTCATGAATAACAATAGCAGTAGCATTTAGACTTATATACTGCTTCATAATGCTTTTACAACTCTTTTTAAGTGGTTTACAGAGTCAACATATTTCCCCCAACCATCTGGGTCCTCATTTTATCAATCTCGGAAGAATGGAAGGTTGAGTCAACCTTGAGCCGGTCAGGATCAAACTGCTGGCAGTAGACAGTGTTAGTCTGCAATACTGCATCCAATCACTGCACCACCACAGCTCTGTACTACCAAGATAAAGTACAGCTGATCTTCCTTAATAAATTTCTTTTATTTTTCACTATAGATCCTGATGTTAGTGCATTCTGACATTTTTCTTCCTCAGGGAATATATAGTGGCTGGAACTCTAGCTACATGCAAAGTTTAGCTGGACTTGAATCCCCATTTTATAAAGAGTCTGCAATGTGCAGGAAGAGCTGGACTATAAAAGGAAATATAAACATTAGGGAAGATAGCATAAAGGACTTTCCATTTTGTCTATTTTAACATTTAAGCCAGAGCCATCTTTGACCTTTCACTAAACTGCTTTGTCTATCGTGGCATTTATTCCACTGGCCATATGACTGCAAAACAGAAAAGAAAATGGTAGCTACTTTCCAATCACAGGTAGATAAAGAGATCAACTTTGAAATACCCGGCAGGATTCCAAAAGCTTCTGTTTGTAATCCCTGTGCTGACAAAGTCATTTGATAACCTGGCTAGTTCCCAAGGAATTTGTGTTGCGTTTACAGGAGTCAAATAAATGAATCAGTGAAAGGAAACCAACTCTTGTCATTCTACAGAGAAGTCAAGGATTTGTTAGTTAGCTAGTTAGTTAATCAAAGGCTCTGTACATACTCAGATGTGTTGGAGGAATGACTTTCAGATAGAATCAAAGCAACCTTTGATAGGTTGGCTTGGTCAGGACACATAGCCTGGCATTCCTCACATACAGCAGTGGTCCAAATGCCAAGCTATCAGAGAAAGTACAAATATAATAATACTGTATCAATTAGATTTCTTTTTATATTGTATTAGGAAAAGTTGGATCATGGTATGAACCTGTTCATCTGGAAAGGCTGAAAGATTAGGTCAGCTTGAATAAGCCCTTTAGGCTGCTTTCATAGCCTATTTTTTTTTCTCTCTCTTTCTGGTTGAAGAGAAATGTAAAATAACCAAAAATGATAGAAGCACTTGGAGCATTTTACTGGCTACTTGGTTTTTTATCTTCCTCAGGTATAAGTGTCTGTGATTTCTATCCAGTCCTCATCCTTCCTGATCTATTTCTAGCTAATCTAACATTCTCATGCCACACTATTTTGCTGTTCTTATCTTGGGTGTCCAAGCCTTATCGTTTCAACGGTTTGATCCTCTTCTCCAACTTTTCTTTTTATTGTTATCAACTCTCACAGAACAATTCCATCTTCTGTATGTCAGAGGCAGAATCCCACAATACCTAGCATAACTGGAATCTCTTAATTTTGTATCTTTGCTTGATTCCTCATGTCTTTTTCATACTACTTTCTAAAAAAAATCTCCAATTCTCATTAACATCTCTGCTCTTATAATAGTCAGCTGAAGCAGCATTCATCAGAAATATTTTTATATCAGACTATATATACACACACACACACACATTGGGTTAACAGACTTTTCCACTTTTAATTATACATGTTTATTCTGATGCAAGATGTCTTAACACAGGTAGTCCTCGACTTACAACCAAAATTGAACCCAAAATTTCTGTTGCTAAGTGAGACAGTTGTTAAGTGATCTTTTTCCCCATTTTACGACCTTTCTTGTCACAACTGTTAAGTGAATCACTGCACTTGTTAAGTTAGTAACAGTTGTTAAGTGAATCTGACTTCCCCATTGATTTTGCTTGTCGGAAGGTGGCAAGAGGGGAATCACGTGACCCCGGGACACTGTAGCCATCATAAATATGAGTCAGTTGCCAAGCGTCTGAATTTTGATCATGTTGCCATGCGGATACTGCAATGGTCGTAAATGTGAAAAAATGGTCATAAGTCACTTTTTTCAATGACTTTGTAACTTTGAACTGTCTCTGAATGAACTGTTGTAACTTGAGGATTACCTGTACACAATTCTATGCATATCCACTAGAGGAAAAACAGTATGGTTTGGCTAATATTTCCATTTGTTTTTCATAATTCCTGTCAAGTGTCCTCTGCCTGCTGCCGACAAACTCCAGACACACAGGAACAAGTGACCAGCAAGGGCCGAGCACAAACCCTCTCAGGTGGGCGACTGGGTGTACCTGTCCACCAAATACCTACGTTCAGGGGTGCCCTGTAAAAAACTGGGCCCCAAGTATGTAGGTCCCTTCCAAGTGATCCAGGTCATTAACCCAGTAACCGTGAGACTGCGACTGCCTCGGGCTTTTGGGAAGGTGCACCCTGTGTTCCATGGGAGCCTGCTAAAACCGGTGAAGGGTTCCCCACAGGGGCCTGTAAACAAACCACCGGGGCCAGTTGCTGGCGGCCGGTATGAGATACAGGAGATTCTAGACTCCCAGATATGCCATAGACGAGTCCAATACCTGGTCAGATGGAAGGGGTACCCCCTCTCGGAGGCATCGTGGGTGTGGCGGGAGGTGGTCCCTCCGGCGTCCGGCTGGCGTGCCTCTGATGCCCAGCCAGCCTTCTGGGTAGAGCAAGGAGTGGCTGCTTCTGGGTAGAGCAAGGAGTGGCTGCGGCGAGTGGCGGTCCTCCCGGCATCCCGCTGGCTTGCCTCCGATGCCCAGCCGGTGGTAGGGACATCCCCGGCGTCTGCGTCAATGGAGGGAGGCGGCCGTGGTGCATGGCAGCCTCGCCGACTCCCAGCTGATCTTCGGGAGCCAGGCAGCACCCCGGGGCGGCGTCCAGACATCGGCTGGCCGCTGGCTGCTGCTTCCCAGTTCCCCACCAGTTCATGTCAAGCCCAGGCGCTTGACAATTCCAAGAATATTATGTATAAATGATGTTTTCTCATACATGAATGGCAGGTTCCACACCTCATGTTACCACCATAGCCAATAATGGGTAAAGCAATTCAAAATATCCTTCCATTTAAAATACAGATAGTCTTCAACCATTCATTTAGAAACCGCTGAAAGTTACAATGGCACTGAAAAAACTAATCAATGACCAGTATTCACACTTATGACTGTTTCGGCATCTGTATGGTCACATGATCATAATTTGGGCACTTTGCAGTTAGTATATATTTACAATGTTGCAGCTTTCCAGGGTCATGTGATCATCATTTGCAACCTTCCCAGCCAGTTTTCAACAAGCAAAGTCAATGTGTTAAGACAGATTTGCTTAAACGACTGTGTGATTCACTTAACAGCTATGGTGATTCACTTAACTGTCATTAAAAAGGTCATAAATTCAGGCATGAGTCACATAACAACCGGTTCCAATTGTGGTTATAAATCAAGGGGATATCTATAGTGGTTTTGATTAAATTAAATCTACTTTCTTGATTGGTCAGGAATGCCTTTCCTTTCCAAAATTCCCAGCATGTATGATTTCCCATGGGTGATTGGAAGGCTAGCGTCTAATTTTAATTACAAATTGTATCTAGGCCTGTGTTTTTCAGACCTGGCCATTTTACAATGTGTGGACTTCTACTGCCAGAATTCCCCAGCCTTGTTTCCTAGTCATCTCAGAAATCCACACATTATCGGCCAGGTCTGAAAAATTCTGATCTAGTTAATTATGCCAGAAGGCCTAGTGACCCATCAATAAGAATCTTTGTGGAGAAATCCTCCAATCAGGAACCAGTTCTGAAACCTAATTCAACACTTAGATCTAATGAACATTCTGGAGAATTAGATGAAAACACAAGCAAGATGAACAAGTAAGGGGCACTGACAACAAATAACCAAACAATTGAAACTTTCCCCTTTTAAAGTCCACACATTGTAAAGTGGCCAGGTCTGAAAAACACAGACCTAGACACAATTTATAATTAAAATTAGACGCAAGAGAAGGATGAGGGGGGACATGATAGCAGTGTTCCAATATCTCAGGGGCTGCCACAAAGAAGAGGGAGTCAAGCTATTCTCCAAAGCGCCTGAAGGCAGGACGAGAAGCAACGGGTGGAAACTAATCAAGGAGAGAAGCAACCTAGAACTAAGGAGAAACTTCCTGACAGTTAGAACAATTAACCAGTGGAACAACCTGCCTCCAGAAGCGGTGAGTGCTCCAACACTGGAAGTTTTTAAGAAAAGACTGGACAGCCATTTGTCTGAAATGGTATAGAGTTTCCTGCCTGAGCAGGGGTTGGACTAGATGACCTCCAAGATCCCTTCCAACATTATTATTATTATTATTATTATTATTATTATTATTATTATTATTATTATTATTATTATTATTATTATTATTATTATTATTATTATTATTAAGTGTGTCACGCACATGCAATACATAGGTACATTTTATTGTGCAGTTTTGACTGTCATCTTGACTAATTTAAATTCCCTTATAGACATTCGTATGACAAATCTTTGATTTTTAAATCTAAAGGAGGTGATAATCGCCCGGCCGCCCTCTTCAGGGTGACCCGCTCCCTCCTTCAACTGAGGGGAGGGGGGGATCCCCTGGAGGGGAGGGCCGAGGATTTTGTTCAATATCTGCATGACAAAGTCGCTCGGATCCGAGAAGGCTTGGACTCCGACTGGTTGGCCCAGGGGGAGGAGACGGAAGCAGGTCTTGAGATGGTTGTATGGG
>NW_015386440.1:111811-139121 GCF_001527695.2 Protobothrops mucrosquamatus
TGGCTTTTTCAGCAAGCGGGCCTGGCCTAGGGAGGATTTTAAATTGGGTTTATCTTAAGAGTAATTTTAAATAGCACAGCTTTAAATATTTGGTTTTAATTGGTTTTACTTGGGTGGGGTTGTAAATGTGTTTATGTTTTTTAATATGCTGTGAGCCGCCCTGAGTCCCGTTGGGAGAAGGGCGGGATATAAATCAAATCAAATAAATAAATAAATAAATAAATAAATAAGTTCTGTATTTTAATGCTTCTTGGGGCAAGTTAGCTAAGTAAAACGCAAAGTGGGGGGGGGAACAAGCCAAATTGAGTATTTTTTACCCCGAATGATCTTCCCAATTCATTCTAACAACCTGAATTCTGGCTTGCATTTCTTATTAACAGCTAAAAGTTGTGTTTCAATTGGCTAAGAAGCAATATTTTATTAATACTTATGCTCTTATATGTCACAACAATGTGGTCAGAGGATAAACCCACAGGATTCAGTATGGTTACTGTTGGGCAAACTCTCTATCCATTTACAGAGGTAGTTGCAGAGTTAATTATAGGATTCTCATAAAAGTTATAGCCAGAGTGCACTTTGCTTGAAATAAAATAAAAAATAATAGAAAAGCGGAAGATATATATGCATAAGTATGTTGTTTTCCTGTCAACAGCCAGAAGTGGTTCCCCACTGTCTTCTTCCAGTATCCAAAACAGTGTTTCTCAATCTCAGCAACTTTACGATGCTGGCCTGGCTGGAGAATTCTGAAAATCAAAATCCACACATCTTAAAGTTGCTGAGATTAAACAACACTGAGCAAAGACTATAAGAGCATAAATCAGAACATGGATCAGAACATGGATCAGGACAAGGTTCATCTGTAACTAGCATTCACAACATTTTAATCACAGTGGATAAGTCATGTGTCACTAGTGGGTTGTTAAGAAGGAACTGGAGACATAGACTTTCCCCAACAATGCTCTTCTACAACCAGTGGTGGGATTCAGCCAGTTCATACCACTTCGGCAGAACCGGTAGCTAATTTTTTGTTCCCCAGGCCCAGAATGGACTTCCGGATGTGGCACCGACACAGAGAACCAGTTATTCACATATTTGAATCCTACAACTCTTATTTAGAGGATGCTGCCCCTAACACAGAGCTAAAGTTGCCAGCTGATAACCTTTGCTATACCGATTCATCATGAATTTATTTATTTGTTTATTTATTCGTTTATTTATTCCCTACCTTTATTATTTTTACAAATCACTCAAGGTGGCAAATATATCCAACATACCTTCCTCCTCCTATTTTTTCCCACAACAGCAACCCTGTGAGGTGGATTGGACTGAAAGAAACTTATCCAGTTTATCGAATCTCTTTGAAAGCTTTCAAAATTAGTGGCCATAAAGCGTCATGTATTAGTGATTGCCACAGATTAATTATGAATGAAGACAAATATAGACATCCCAGGATAATGTTGCAGCTTCCAGTCTGGGGCAGTCAGTCACTAAGACCAGAGGTTTAGTTGTTTGAGCTTTTGGACTTGTGCTGGAGCCCATCCTCAGGGAACTTCTCCCTAGTTGAGTGTATGCTTTGAATGATTCTGTGTGTGGTATTTATATGATGCCTATTATGGGTGGCTTTTTAGTTGTTGATTGGGATGTTGATGGCTGGCTATTAAGTTGTTGGCTGTTGTTTCCTTTGCCTCCTAAATATTTGAAAAGCTGGTGGTAAATCAGCACTCCTGTTGACTGATGAGGGTCCCATTTCCCAGGCTTGAGTCACTTCCTTGGCTGTTTTTGTACCTGCTCATCCAACAAACTTAGTAGCTGCAAAATTGAATGCATTTCTTTGTTCTTTGCAATGTGAGGCTACCAATGAGTTTGGGTGTGCTTGTCTGATCAGTTGCTTGTGTTCTTGCAGTGTGGTGGTGTTGTGGCCTGTCAGTCACTGGAGGACTTCACAACTGGCTCAGAGGACGAAGCACAGGAGTGGGTGTTGGGGCCAGTGTCAGGGCCAGCTGAAAGTTCCAATGGGGACGAAGGAATGGAGCTGTTGCAGCTAGGGACAGAGGCAGAGCCTGGGCCCTTCACCAGCCCCCAAATGGAAAGGCTGAGACCTTTCCATCTGGCAAATGATTCAGGACAGGAGGATTACATGGGGCCAGTGATTGATGCACGGGTGTGGTGAAGACTGATAAGAGGAGAACAGCGAGAGGCTATAGGCCGGTCTTCAGGGCAGAAGAGTCACCACTGCTAACAGAGCCCCACTTTCAGCTGTGGATAAAAGGCAGGGGCAGAGACAAACAGGTGTGGGAGACAACTATTCATCTCCCTGCCAGTCAGCCACTTTTATTTGGAAATCCTGACTCTTGTTTGGAAACTTGCCGGAGTTTTCCTCAGATCCTGTGGCGCTGGGAGTCAGAGCACCATCTGAGCATGTGCATGTGTCTTATGTTAAAAAAGAGCCAGCTTGCCTGAAGAACTCTTGCTGCAAGCGTGGTGAGAGACTGAGATTAACTTTGGGTTTTGGGAGACCCCTGCATGGGAAAAGGGAACGAGCTCCATTGTTTGGAGGCAACTAAAGACTTTACAGTCACCTGTGTGAAACTGCTGGCATTCCTGAATAAAAGGAACATTTTATTGGTGCGTCTGTTGTGTTCAGGGAGCCGGGTCAGAACAGGTGGTTAGCTTCCTCCCTGTCTGTCCTACGTAGTCACGTAATCCATGCAGGGAATCCAGTAGATTCAATTGGAAGTATCTCCCACCTCCAACTGATCTTTACAAAGCATAATTTGTCCAGATTCATTCTTCCTGGTGGCACAGTGGTTAGAATGCAGTATTGCAGGCTAATTCTGCTGGTTGCCCAGAGTTTGATCCTGACCAGCCCAAGGTTGACTCAGCCTTCCATCCTTCTGAGGTCAGTAAAATGAAGACCTAAATTGTTGGGGGCAATATGCTGACATTTGGAAATTGCTTAGAGAGTGCTGTAAAACACTATGAAATAGTATATAAGTCTAAATGCTATTGCTATTGCTATTATGTTTCAGCTTTAAAAAAGTCCCTGTTCTATTCCTAGCAACAATACAAGTTTACAGCTTATGTCCAAAATTGGGACCAGACTTTACATTGCTAAACAAGGCAGTTTTGTGCCTGATTTTACAATCTTTTTTTGCCATAGTTGGTAAGTGATTCACTGGACTTTAGTGAATCACATGACCACTAAGCAAGTCCATTCCCCCCTCCCCATTGACTTTACTTGTCAGGAGTCAGCTGAAAATGTCACAAATGACAGTCACATGAATGCAGTAAGATGCAACTATCATAAATACATGCATAATCCATACATTTTGCTCTTGTGATTATGGGGACTACGTTATAACAGTCATAAGTACAAGGAATTGTTGTAAGTCACTTTTTTCAGTGCTGCTGTAACTTTGAACAATCACTAAACAAATGGTTGTAAATTGAGGACTATCTGAGGACCTCTCAGGAAAGCACAACTTAGGAAACAGGCATTGTTTCAAAGAGGATCTTTTACTGATAGATAGTGATTGCAGAGTAAAAAGGCAGAATCTGAAGTTCCCATGCAAAAGAATTAAGCTAAAAATCCCATTTCTTCAGCCCCGCCCTAATGTCCCAATCCACAGGAGCAAATCCACTGGCATGAAGGAGTTATGAAAACTTCAAGCCAAAAAGGAGATAACCAACTGTTTCCCAGGCACCTCGGTCTTGCCAGTCAGCAGGAGTGAAAACAGATGGCCCCAAGGGTATTTCCCTCTCCCTAATTCCCATGTAGATACATCAAAGTGAAAGTAGAAAGAAATGCTAGTAATATAGATACATCCTCAATCCATATCAATAGGTGCTCTTCCTCCCCTTCTTTATGGCAGCGTTCCGAAGGGACCTGATAATAGGATATTTTTCTGAGTTCCTATTCTAGTTATATTCTTACTATTAGTGCTGGTCCTGATGTCCACCTCAGCTTTGCCTTTGTATATCTTTGGGAGATTACTATGAGCACAAAAAGATTAAAGGTCATTTGAAGTGCACACCTGATTGTATCTCCTGTGCATCCAGTTTTGTCCCTATTAGTCTCCCGATGATAACAACATGCAACTCAGTAAAGAACATTGAACTGATTATGGATAAAATGGAAAGTAATGGATAGAAATTAATCAAGGACAGAAGCAATCTAGAATTAAGAAGAAATTTCCTGCCAATTAGAACAATTAATCAATGGATCGACTTGCCTCCAGAGGTTGTGAGTGCTCCATGCTGGAGATTTTTAAAAAGAGACTGGACAACCATTTGTCTGAAATGGATTTCCTGCTTGAGCAGGGAGTTGGACTAGAAGACCTCCAAAGTCCCTTCCAATTCTGTTATTCTGCTCAACTTTGGCTATTCCTAAAAAAATAATTTCCTAAAAGAAATCAACTTGGCTTCCAATCAAATTAGTTGAAAAGCTAAAAAAACCTTCATGGGAAAGCCTACTTAAAAATATTTTAACTTTTGATCTACGAGATTTACTACAGCTTTGTTTAAAGCTGACAAATGATAAGCCACTTAACATACACGATAAAACTCTTCAGGGGCATATCTGCTCCAATTGAAGTTGGCTTGAAGTAACAAGCAAGTCTGTGCATGATTCTATCACTAAGATAGGAAAGGCCACAGGAGACCTGTTAACATGCCAGTTTATCTAAGAACAGCTGTAATATAATTGATGCATTCATTTTTCATCTCCTGGAAGGACTAGAAAATGACTCTCGTGCAAAAAGTGGCACATTTACCATGCTTCAATGGAGTGTGTTCTCACAAGTCATCATAATGTGTGTGCCACTTCAGATTTGTGGTAAACAGATAAGTACATATCTCATGATCCATTACTTATCCATGCCAAACCTGTTACGGAGTACAATAAATAAAAAAAATATTATTTTTATATCTACATTTTGCCTGCACTTCTGAGGAAGAGAGTTGGCTCATAGTTTTATCTCCAGGACAATTAACTGCTGTTGCTATGGTGCTGAGATGGAGAACTAACAGCCCTCCCAAATTTGAAGAATTACAACTTCAGCAGCTCCACAGTACCTGGAAGGTTGCATATTTTCCACAGAAATCAACTTTTTTCGCACGTCATTACTGTCATGGAAGATTTGGGGGACATACCAGTCAAAGATTAAGTCTGTTCAATAAGAATAGAATGACTGCAGGGTAGATCTGACACCCCCCACCCCATTAGATCAGTATTTCTCACCTGGGTAGCTTGCAAGATGTAGGGACTTCAATTCCCAGAATTCCCTAGCCACCATAATGGCTGGGAAATTGTGGAAGCTGAAGTCCACCCATCTTCAAGCTGCCATGGTTGATAAACACTATACTAGATGAAGGGCACTGCCACCTAGAGATTTACCACATAATTACATCCTCTACCTTCAGATCAATTGCTACAGACAGTTGCTTCCCATAGTAAACATGTATCATGAGTAATGCCCATCTCCTTGCTGGCCCCAAAATTGCATCGTTCTCCACAAGTAGGTAGTTATTTTGTGTAACATTCTATACGTAGAAATACATATGTTTCCCATTTTGCTAATAATTTTGGGAAAAACGTAATGCAGTTTCATTTCAGCCAATCTTTTGTCCCAATCAACTGCTTGTGGGCAGTTCCCTTAAGGTTTTATTCATTTATTTATTTTTGCTCTTTTTGTCAGAATTTATGTGTGTTGCAGTAGGATACCCAGAATCTTCCAAGTTTAAATACTGTTAGATAAATAAATAAGATTTTTGCTCTAAGAAAATCTATACATATGTAAGGGAAGAAAAGCCACAGATGTTTTCCCACATTACAAATTTGATCACTTCATAGGTATGAAGTCTCAGGAATTATTATTTGTTTATTTATATCTAGCTACTATTATTATAAATGACTAATACTACTTTGTCTTCCTATTTTCTCCATTCTCTCTCTCTGCCTGGGGAATTGGGCTGAGAGAGAGTGACTGGCCTAAAGTCACCCAACCGGTTTTCATTCCTAAGGTGAAACTAGAACTCACAGTATCCTGATGACTGGCCCAAAATCACACAGCCAGCTTTCATGCCTAAGTTGGGACTAGAACTCACAGTCTTCTAGTTATTAGGTCTTTTTTCTTTTGGCTCACCAGGCACTGAAAAGAAATCATTGGAGAATTAGTTTAAAGCAGAAGAAACTAGAAAGGCAAGGCTCAAGAATGGATCCTGGGAAGATAAGGCATTTATGAAAGAATTGCATATTATAACAGAATAAAAATATAATTACTGAATAACAGAATAACGAGTTGAAGGGACCCTGGAGGTCTTCTAGTCGAACCGCCTGCTCAAACATGAAATCCTATACCATTTCAGACAAATGGTTGCTTAATCTCTTCTTAAAAACCTTCAGTGTTGAAGCATTCACAACTTCTGGAGGCAAGTCATTCCACTGATTAATTGTTCTAACTGTCAGGAAATTTTTCTTTAATTCTAGATTGGTTATTTCCTTGATTAATTTCCATTCATTGTTTCTTATCCTGCCTTCAGGTGCTTTGGAGAATGGGTTGACCCCCTCTTCTTTCTGGCAGCTCCTTAGATATCATGCCATCCTTGGTGACATGCTTTTCAGGTGCTTTGGAGAATAGTTTGACTGGATGCAGTATTCCAAGTGTGGTCTTATCAAGACATTATAAAATGGTGTTAACACTTCACATAATGTTTATTCTATACCTCTGTTAATCCAATCTAGGACTGCATTGACTTTTCTGACAGCTGCAGTAGACTGCTGGCTCATATTTAAGTGATTGTCCACTAGGATGCCAAGATCCCTCTGAAAATTATTACTATTGAGCCAGGTACCATTTATACTATGCCTACGCATTTGGTCTTTCTTGCCAGAATGAAGAACCTTACTTTTTTCACCATTGTATTTTATTTTGTTAAATAGGGTCCAATGAATCAACTATGTGCAAAACACTAAAACACTGTATTAAAACTAACATTAATACTGTAACAAAAACAGGTACTCTGGAGACCTTTATTTCTGGTAGATTATGGTGTACAGTTGGAAATGGATGATAGATGCTCAAAATAGACTAAATAAGATATATGCCATCCATTAATTTCAATGTTATTGAAATTTTTTGGGGACTGAATGTATTCTGGTAGCTTCCCGGTGTCTAAAAATCACTTTTTGATGTCTTGGTCAATATTACTCATGGTTTCAATCAGAGCAAGAGAAAAATTGTGTAATCAACTGGCCTCATCTAACTATGAAATCTGTGTATATGGATTTTGAACTAAGCCCAAACTCCAATTTTGTTGGTATATTGCTATTTGAGGATTACTGACATTGTCTAATATAGGTAAATGGCCTTTCATTTATTTGAACAATTCATCAAATTCTTGTTAGCTAGAAAATAGAAATAAATTAAAGTGCAGGGAAATTATTTTTATCCTGTTCTTAATATGAAATGAGTTCAATTTTCAGCAATTACATCAGAAACCAGAGTTAGAGATTTTATTAGTTGCTCCAAAATCAAACACTACTCTTCTAACCCTAAAAATAAATTTTATAAAAAATTGAATTATTTTTCCTCTTTGAGGATTAATATCGAAGGGAATGATTTGGAAGTAGGCAGGTGGAAAGGAAGGGGTTAATTTTGCTTTCCTTTATACACTACTAGTGTAGTGCCCTAGTAGTGTGCCCCCACATGGGTCACCATGTGAGAGAAACAGAGAAAGAGAATGACCATAGGCAAGCAAAAATACAGGAGCAGAAGTGACTTTCAACTTTCTGCCAGCTTCCCTATTGAGTTTTCTTGTGGGAAGCTATATAGAACAGAACTGATCTTCCTTCCTTCCTTCCCCCCTCTCTCTCCCTGCTCCTCTCTCTCCTTCTGTCTCTCCCTCTCTTTCTTCCTCTTCACCTCTCCCAGGTGGGGAGAATGAGTGAGAGGGTACATGAGAATATGGGTTGGGAAGGATGCATGATGGGCAAGAGATTCCATGTGAATCAGGTAGGTTGGGTGGATGGGTGTGTGGGGAATGATGGGGATGGGAAGTGTAGGTCAAGAAACATGTATGAGGTGTACAAAAATTTGGACATATTCTGTAAATTTGAGGTATTTGGTTCAAAAAAGGTTGTACTCTGATGCAGATCTTCCCTAATTAGCCTCTGGAGAAAAAGGGTCTCCTTCATGTAGATTCCCCAAATTCAGCAGAGGATTTTCATTAGGAGGGAAATGAGGAAGAGGAAGAGGAAGAGAGTCTTTAATTGTGGTCACCAATAATATCAATCTCATGTGTTTTGGACACAGAGTTCCTGGACACTTTTCCAAAACAAAGTTGGTCATATTTTAAGATGATGTCCCAGAATACAACTTGTAGAACGCAGTTAAGCAAGAAAAAAAACCAAATGAAAGCAAAATAACACTGAGCAAAACCAAGAATGCTGGAAGGATGATGAGGAAATTGAAAACAAAGAAAGATAGAAAGGATTAAAAGCCTATTGGGAGAGGTATCCATTCCTTGTTCTTCATAGCATATAGTATATGATTTTTCCTTGAAAGTGCATATATTTCTGGTTCCTCCTGTTTCTTTCTCTATGTCAAAGGCTCAAATCACTTTGTTTCAACCTTGCAGTGGTGTGAGAGGCTGCTCCATATGGATGGCCTCCCGACAGTTATCACTTTCCTTATGTTGTGGTATTTACCACATATATTATGTCCTGCATAAATCTTGCAGTTAGTACAGCCATAACTACAAGAAATGGTTATACTCTGCATTGTTCTTGGAAATTTCATACGTAATGTATGCAGGATCACACTTTTGAACTGACTAGACCTCTGGCCTCTTTCCCCAAACTCAAATCTCTTTGCCCTTGCTGACCCCTGAAATAAACAAATTAATGAAAAGGCAGCATCTAATCTCCAAAGGGGGTTATACTTGTATCCATCAAGATTGCACCAATTTTATATTGGGTATTTGCCTATCTTCAATCTCTCCTTTTTTAGCTTTTGTCAGTCTTTTTTTATCACTATAAGGAATGTTTTTCTTTTTTCCCCCCCTTTTGTCTAGATAGGGACACTCAGAGGTTTCGTCTAGTTATATTTTTAACAGACTAAATTTAAGTAATTTCTCTCCAATAAATATAATAATCTGCATTGTATATGTGTGTGTGGGGAGATGTATTCACAAAAATACAATTTGAAAGGAAAAAGACCATCACAAGCCTTGTGAATTGCTGTTTCATGCCTCTTTTATAAATAAAATAAAATTGCAGATTACTGAAGCAATAAGATTCAATAAACCTCTTGATGAATATCTGTGAAATTGGAATAGGTCAGAACAAGGCCAAACTGTCAATTCTTAGCAATTGTTCAGTTTGTTTTTCTGTTTAAACAATTAGACAGCATTCTTTTCTTCTTCCCAAAATGAATTTAATAAAAAGTGCAAATCATACCAAATACAAAGAAAAATGTTTAATAAAAAAGCACACTTAAAAGAAGACTGAATAGTACAAACTAAAAAAAAGAACACAAAATATGAAATAAAGTTTGAGTTCAACATGTCACAAAATTCTACAATATTGGCTGCAAATGGCTAATACAATTATCCCTCTAGAAATATTATTTCCTTCCAGGGATACTGCAAATAGCTAATGATTTGTAATTGTAAATGAGTTTTCTGAAGCATGTCTTATAATATACATCCTCATGTTCTATCTGACTAGCTCTATCTAGAATTACTTAAGCAACATTAGGAAAATATCATAAGAAATCTCCTTGGTCAGATGCAGAGGGAGTGCATTGCTTTAAATATATATTATTGACTTTGATTGAATAGTGGAGACATTTTCAGAGAAAGAATCAAAAAGCATATTCAATTTTTTTTCAAAGAGATAGATGTTAGTAGCTGAAGTTCTCAGTGGCTCAGAAAACATAAAGGCTATCCATGTAAAATATGCAAAATGTTCTTTATAGAGATAAATAAAAAGTGAAATCAGCATTCTCTGCATCCAGTTTTGATCACCACAATATTAAAAAGATGTTGAGACTATAGAAAGTGTAAAGAGAAAAGCAACAAAAATGATCAGGGGTTTGGAGTCTATAACATATCAAGAACGGTTGCTGGAATTGGGTATGTGTAGTTCAATGAAGAGAAGGATGAAGGGTGACATGATAGCCGTGTTCCAATATTTCAGGGGTTGCCACAAAGAAGAGGTAGTCAAGCTATTCTCCAAGCACCTGAAGGCAAAATAAGAAGTAATTGATGGAAACTAATCAAGGAGAGAAGCAACCTAGAACTAAGGAGAAATTTCCTGATAGTTAGAACAATTAATCAGTGGAACAACCTGCCTCCAGAAGCTAATGCTGTTATTCTATTAATCAAGATGAGAAATCCATATAAGATGCCATATGGAGCACTCTTACTATTGTTTCCTCTTTCAGGGTTCATTTTACCTTGTGAGCAATATGAGTGAAGAGATATAAAGGTGAGGAGTGTTCTTTGGGCTTTCTCTCATACATTATCACTTCCACATAGACCTAACAAGTCTTTACATCTGGAAGAAAATATTCTGCTGCTCAAGCAGCTGATATTCACTTTTGTACAGATTAGTATAAGGCTTTTGCTAGAAATGGAATACTTCCCTTGGTTTTATTACTATTTGTCCTAATTACTGTTTATTATTAGTGTTTACCATAAACATTGCTCTTGCTATTCTATCTTTAGAATCATTACATGCCTGAATTGAAATGGATTTTGTAGATTATTAGATTTTATAAATTATTGAATCCAGTTTATAAAATCCATTAAGCCATCTGGAGCAAGTTGGTATTTGGCCCCCACCAGCTAATTTTCTGTAAGAGATCAACTGTTGATGTTTTGACAGTCCTTGTGTTGTTCCTTCAGCATCCTGGAGTGTAATGTGACTGGCCCTGGATACATGAATTTCTTTGAGATAAATCCTTCCAGTAACTATATCAGCCCAATGTTATGTCCACTTTCTTTAGTGGTGTTCTCATCTTTATTATTATGAGATGAAACTTTCACAAAGGAAGTGTTAAGTGACTCCATTTTCTTCCCATGTTCCCCATTATTTGATTTCCACTTTTCCTTGCACCTCTGACTAACACTCCCTGTTTGACTGAGGAATACCTCCCAAACCCCCAAATTTACTGTATTTTGAATTCCTTGCTGGCTCATGTCATCTTGAACTTTAGTCTTGCTGAGTTTTTTTTTATCATCCCAGAACTTTTTTTAAATTATCAACTTTGTGTCAGTTCCCTATACAGTACATGTCTTGTTTGTTTGTTTCTGAACTTGATGTTCACCCGTGGAGCCCCATTTAATTTTTTCCCATTTCTCTGTTTATGAGGGTTGCTTGTTCTTGTGCTTCCGGTACCATATTTTTTTCAGGATTTCTATCTTATTTCTACCTTTGTCTTGTTGCCATTTAAGATTTCAGGAATATTCCCCATCTTTCCCTGGAGTTTATTAAAACTTGTTTCCTGAAAACTAAGGAATCTAATCCAACTGATTACTTTCAGCTTTATTTCCCTGTAATTATCTTAAAAATGACATGGCTGTTTTCCCCCCTAAATTGCCGACACCTCCAGTTCATCAACCAATTCTGCTTTCTTCTTTACATAAGTGTAAATTCAGAGGAGCTAGCCCTTTATTTCTTTTTCCATATTCTGATATATGTGATTTCAGGAAAAAGAAATTAATTTGTGGCATTTAATCTGAGACATCAAATCAATTCAGCTAGAACAGGGGCTGGCTCAGGAATTCTGGGAGTTGAAGTCCACAAGTCATAAAAGAGCCAAGGTCGCCTACCCCTGGGCTAGAAGATTCAAAAATACTGCTTGAAGGTAGAAATAGAAGATTCAGATTTCTGCTGTGGACAGCTCTTTGCACATGTTATCCCTATGTACTAATATTTAGGGCTGAATTTTTCCCATCTATGTGCTCTGTTTTACTTAATTTTTGAACCAAGATTGATATAGTATTATTAACTATACCCTGATGATGTCCATACTAGTTAAATATAGGTTTCGTTCTGAAATAAATCTATAGTCAATTTATTTTATAATCCTACGCCTTTGAATGAATTCCTTTTTGGTCACTGGTCTGAAGACCACTCTGGGAACATTCATCTTATATTTTTAATGACCATGAATCATTCAATACAATTCAAACCTTTCTATTTTGCAGGACGAAGTCTAGAACTGAAGGAGGTGATTGTCACAGTTACATGAACAACTATGGCAGGAAACAAAGTCTGAAAAATGGCAGATATAGCGTTATGATGCAAGCCCCACATCTTTTTTTGGGGGGGTTATGTGTGTGTGAGTGTGTATGTGTGTGCATGTGTATAAAAGGGACAATGCTTGTATTGCGATGCTGTATCTACCTTTTTGCAGATCTTAATCTTTCCTACTAACATCACTGGATGTATGTGAACAAAACATACTTACAGTATTTTTAAAGCATTAGAATATTTTTATTTACTTATTTACTTAAAATCCTTCTAATTTGCTTACTAATTGAAACTGAGGCTCTCTGGTGAATTGCAAAGATGTTAAAAAACTAATAGTTGATAAAACACTTTTTTCTTTTAAAAAAAGCAGGAAAACAATGGAAATCAAAATAACTGCCTTTTCTTAAATAATTATTTTGTATAAATGTATTCTCATTTCTGCTTCCCCACTCCTCCTGGTTCCTCACTCTCTTTCACAGTTTTATTTTTAGCCCCATTTTGCTTTAAAAGAAACACAGACACCTGTTCAGGGAAGGGGGGGGAATACACTGTGAGAATCTGGAGCTGAGCAGCAGAACAGCTGTGATGATTGTGTCACAAGAAGTAGGGCACCCAAGAAAATTGTTTCTCAACCATCTTCCACTCCCTCTTCCCCAGCTGATTGACTCTGATATCTAAATTCAAATCCAAGTTTTCCTTGGAGGAAGAAAATGACATATTTCACATATCTCTAATGAAGTTTTATTGAAATACATTACATGTTGCAAGCCATACAGCTGTCTTAAGAAGAGCCCAGGGTTGGTATCCATTTTTGATTTTTTTATTATTATTATTATTATTATTATTATTATTATTATTATTATTATTATTATTATTATTATTATTATTATTATTATTATTATTATTATTATTATTTAGCATATGATGAGAACATGATAGAAGAGAAGTAAACATGTACACACAATCCATGTAATTATATACAAAAGTTCTTTGGGTGTATCACAGTGGCCTCATAACCGGATGTCCAATTCAACTAACCAGTGATCACCTCTGGTGTTGCTTCATGCAGATCTTCTAGGGAACCAGAGAATGTACATACTGAGCAATCTTGCACAATGTGATTAATAGTTTGAAATGTATATAAGGAATGTAAATGTTGTCAAATGTATTATAAATAAAATCCTCTGACATTGGTAGGTAGAGATGATGATCTTCGGCACCCAAGGAGAAGATGCAGAAATATTTCTTTGGAGTATTTCATTTTAATTCATTTTGTTTTATTTAAATTTATTATAACCGCCAATTCTGATGGACTCTGGATGGACTCCCCAAAGTCCATAAAAACATAACTTGACATTTCATGAAGAATGCCTCTCTGTCCAGTTCTTGCATAAGTTTTTTTTTTTCTCTGCAGATCTTCACCAAGTTATCCTTTTTTCCCACCACATTTGATTCTTTTGAAATTGTTCTTTGTATCTTCTTTTTTAATGAACTCCCATCCATCTTAAATATGATAAATATGATGGTATGGCAGATGCTAAACTGTTTGAATTCCATTCATTCTTGACCTGAGTGGAACCCAAAGGAGATGATTAACTTGTTCAGAAATTCAGGAATTATAGCATCTCTGAGCAGGCTACAAGATCTGGATCTTCTTTAGGATGACTTACCTCTCTTGGAGAAGACTCGAGTTGAGAATCTAAGAGTGGCAATCCTATGGCCCAAAGCCTGATTGCCTCAGTCTGGTGGCCTTCTTAATCTAAGCTAGTTCTTTCAAAGATCTATTTACAACCCAGTCTTCATAACCACAGCCCTAAAATATATTTTGTACAAAGTGAAAAACCATGGCCCTTCTGCTCCACTGTTCAGAAAGGAGTGCCATGCTGCTTTTTGGAAATATTTTCAAAGGGCGCTCACTTTTTCAAAGCAGAATAGCACACAAAGACACCTCTTAGAGACTTGTACAGCCTGAATATATAGGTGCCATTCGACTCAAATTTCTACCCTGAGATGCCTGAACATATCAGTTCTTGCCTCAAATGCTGACAATCTATAATATTGACATATTGATAGTACATTACTAATTAGGGGAAAGAGCCATTAGTCATCCCTGTTCATAACAAGGGTGACATAGGAGAAATACAGCCTACTCTTGAAGTCTTGTTGGCTGGCAATGAGATGCCCGCATAGGAATTTTAGCTGTCATTGTTTCTTCCTATGCATTTCTCAGTCCCTGCAGTGCAGCAATACATTCATCATTCACTTCATTTTACAAAGGAATAGTCATTCATTTCCATTAGTGCTCATTCTGATGCTAGACAAAAATCATTTTGGGCTACTTTTCATGCAGATATCATGGCTTTCACTCATCAGTGACAGATCCAGCAGTGCTGTTTCCTCAAGGACTGCCGTGGCAGTGGTGTGGTCCACCAAACAAAGCTGTCTCGGAATTGTTTTACAATTGCCACAAACAAATCAATCTGTACAAATCTGTACTTGCTGCCTCTTCTTTCTCCATTCTTTTTTTTTTTAATGGATTCAAATATTTCATTAATTTTAATGCGACTCGCTTACCCTTAAGTAAGCAAATATAGGCTTGCACCATTAAATATATTTCTAGCGGCAGTAAATGGAAAATCTCACCTCATCAATTTTTTTCCATAATTTGGGGAAATACAAGACATCTCTGCAGATGTGCTCCTTCTCATTTTTTCAAGCTGTGTTTCCTTTCTTGGAAAAATCAAGAAAGCAGGGATGACACTGAGTTCAGGAAGGTATCTTGAATTCTGACTGAAGAATACAGAATCTTGAAAACTCATTATAACTCACAGTTATTGTGGGTTAATTAAGGCAGAACTTCTTAGAAAAGCTTTTTTTTTTTCAACTTCTCTCATAACTGGCTTGTGTTGCCTGTTCTCAGACAACCAAACACCTGATTTCTTTTTCCCAATCATAATCTCCCATATATCCTAAGCATTCTTTGGCATCATCAGGCTTGGATAAGAAGATCCATAATCTATTCAGCAGAATAAACAGAAAATCAAGTAATCTGTACAGAGGTATTTCCTAATCAACATGGTCCCATCCACAACTTTTTCTAGAATGTTGTGTTTCTCTAATTAACATTTGCAGGAACATGATGTTCAGCATGCTTAGAAGGTTTAGGGGATAATGCAACAGCTCTAACAACCATCATCCACAGGAAGATCAAAAAGAAGAAGATAATGGTTATGGCAGCACATTCAAAAACTTGCCTCTTTTATCAATGTTTACACGTTGTATCCATGTACAAAGGCTTGACGCTTTGATTACACTATCTTGCCTCTTTTGATCTCCCTGTAGAAGCTGGTGGCTCTACCAAAGACACTTGGTGATAGAGAATCAGAAGCATTAAAATGTGAGACAAGAGAATCCCCAAATTATCCATTGACATTCCATAGTTGGAAGTAGATTTTAACTTGGGCTCATTATCCTAGTTAAATGTCTTAATCCCTGTGTTACAGTAGCTTCCCTAAATGGCACATTCTTCATCTAAAAGAGTACCCCAAAAGTTGATCCTGGCTCCAATTATAGCCACATTGCCATTTTCTCACCACCATTAATAGTGGTGTAGTCAGGTCAAAGTTCAAGGGTCCATTCCTGGGAAAGGTGAATTACTGGCAGTGACCAGTAGCGAACTGATTTGCTGACAACATGTCCTCTTTCTCCTCCTTTTATCTAGTGAGGGGAGAAGAGAAATTAGTATTTTTCTTCTCCCCTCACTACATAAAAGGAGGATAAGGACACCTAAAGAAGGTGTCCAGGATCCAAAATTATCTCACTCTACTACTATCTACTAAATATGAATGAGAATAATATATGTAACTCAGGAGCTATAGACTAGCTCAGTGAATGGCAAAGCTCATCAATTAAGTCTCCAGGTTTGGCCAAGAAACATTTTTGATCAAAATTTCAAAAAATTGTCATGGTGTTGATCATATTTAGCTTGATAGACCAATTGATCAGACTTGATGCATGGAAGTTTGCTATTGTCTCTCAGAAGGATGACATTTATAATGCTTGAAAATTTATTCTAGTTTAATGAAGTGGTAAGGGAAGATTTATTTATTTATTTATTTATTTATTTGTTTATTTGTCTATTTATCAAGTTATTGATCCTTTTAACCCTTTTCATTATGGTATCTTTGGGCTCCTAATCATGAGTTGATTGAATTTGGGAATCTAACCAGCATAAGCTTTACATAAACAAGCTAAATCATGCATTTCTAATATCCCTCCGAGCTTCATTTGACTCACAATCTTTTGGTTCTGTGCATGTGTGTGTGTGAGAGAGAGAGAGAGAGAGAGAGAGAGTCACATTCTCACTCTCTGCTCCTGTTTGTTCCACTTAAAAGCTTGCAAGCATCACAATATTTTATGTCTCATATTCTAAAACAGAACTTCCATTGAAACATTAATTGGTTCAACCAGTCATACTGGAGTTCAGAAAATTATTTCTAAGTCAATCTGAGAACCTGAAGGTATGGTCTTAAAATAATCTTGTGAGGTCTTTCTAAAACCTCATGGATCCGTGGGATTACTTTTGTAGAAAAAAATTAAACTCATTGATGTTTTAATTATAAACATGAACACTATGGCACCATCTAATTCCAAATGCAGATTTGAATTTCAGCTTAGGTAGACTGGGAAATCTGAAGGGCTTTCAAGAAGAAGACAATGGGAAATAACTTCCAAAATATAGACAGGAAAATTCCATGCACATGTCCAGAGAGTCAACAGTAGACAAATTTAACAATTCTTTTACCTTTGACTAAGATTAAACACACACTATAGGCAGCTAAGAATTTAATCCTAAACATTACTTATGGCTAATCACTGGTTTTATTGGAGGTATACTACTTTAATAAGTGAGTGAGAAAACCCCCCCAAAAAACTATAAGAGATATGTTTTCCAGATTTCCAGTGAAGCTCCGGTTCTCTTCACTTTCATAATGATGATGTATCAAAATAACCTTGAAACTTTATTTATGAACTCTGTACTTTACAATATTTGATACGAGCTTGAGCCCTGTATCTTTTTATGGGTCCCACATCAAGCTTACATAATTAAGATGAGCTCAGGTATGGTGGTACATTCAAAAGATCTAAAACCAACCTGGCTGGAAAGATTGAAAACCAGTATTTCTGGAAGGAAGGAAGGAAGGAAGGAAGGAAGGAAGGAAGGAAGGAAGGAAGGAAGGAAGGAAGGAAGGAAGGAAGGAAGGAAGGAAGGAAGGAAGGAAGGAAGGAAGATCAGTTCTGTTCTATATAATTGGAAGTATTTAAGTATCTGCAAAAGAAGTATCTTTTGTAGGTAAGCAAAAGGAATATAAAGAATTACTGCTACTGTGCTATTGATAGGTTATACACTACATTTTACTTAAATATATGAGTGGATAAAAATACACAGCTAATTAGTGATACAGATCCCTATCATCTGTTATTTCAAATTCAATCTGGTACATTTGCTTTGCTAAAAACACTGCAGAGGCCTCTCACTCAGCGTTAAATTATTTAAATTTAGACCTGCTTATGGCCAAACCTGGACTGCTTTAGCTAGGGGCTGTGGCAGCTGGGTCCCTGTAAATTCTCTTCTTCCTCCATTTATCTGACACCAAATATATCAGGAGACCACTCTACAAATGAAAATCAATTGCGGTTTTGTCTAATTCCAGGTTAGCATATTGTTGTCAAACTAATTTCATATTGTTGACTTGAGGTAGAAATAACTACTTTCCAGATTTAATGCAAAGAGACTTGGTTCTTATCGCTTGCTACTTTCTACTGAAATTGCCCCAGATTCAACTAATGCAGGTGTTCCCAACCGGGGGTGCGAGACGATATTCCAGGGGGTGCGAAAACTTGGGTTTTTAAAATTATAGTGTATATGCATAATTCGTTGCCGTTATTTTGAACTTTTGTAAGTGGTGCGAGAATATATCAGAAGCGTTCTAGGGGTGGAGGGTATAGAAAAGGTTGGGAGCCACTGAACTAATGCAATCTTGTGCATAATAGGGCATGTGATTTAGCACCAATCCAGTGCCCTTATTCTGTTCTTTTTGTAAGATAAATCTGGGTCCAGTCTACATAATTTAAGATCAATCAGCTCATCTGGAGGGTACAATCTCTTCAGCATGCGCATCTGGTCTAATACGTTACATGAAATAGATCTGAGGTGGCATTGGGCATTCATGAAAAAACAGCTGGTTTCACAAAACATTGCTTTCCCTTAAGCCATTTTGAAGTCAGTAAAGTCTTTTGTGTCCCTCTTCAAACATTACGGCCATGAAAGGCTAGCACTTATAGAATAGGACTTCATAGTAGGTGGGAAGGCATGATGGCTCAGCAGTTAAAACACTGGGCTGGAAAGCCAGCAACCGAGGTAAATGTCTTTGGAAAATGCTGGTTCAATGGCCTTGAAACGGAGATGACACTGCCCCCTACAGTCAGCAATGACTAGCGGACTCCTTTACCTTTTTACCTTTCACAGTGGATACGAGATACATTTATGAATTGTTTTATTCTAAATATAAGGATTTATGTTGTTCCAAGCTTCTTGGAATTCAGGGAATAAATATATCCTTCCTAGGATTGCTTGTTGTGTGTAGTAGACCTTAAAAAGACCTTGTTTTTTGTTTAACTTTGTTTTTGTTTCATTAGTCTAGGTTGGGATCAGGCCACCAATGTACAAATTTTGAGATGACCTCTATTCTTATTCCTAGGGTTGTAAACGTAGCAAAGAATTACAGAGTAGGAAGTGCTGAATGCAATTATAAACCTGGAAATTTAGACTGGAGATTACAAATAAAGCAATTTCAAATATATTTCAATATTTATTTAGCTACACTGTATATGGACAAAAAAAAATGACATTATCAGGAAAAGTTTAAAAAAATTAATTAGGTGGGACCAAATTTTTGAGAGCTACGAGCACGCAAAGACTAAGAGATTCAGGAGAAACCAGGGTCTGTTGAGAATTCCCCTAGACAGGAGGGAAACATGATAACATGGGCTTAATAATGTTAGCAGAATTTGTTTAAATTTATAAATTTACTTAGATAATAGAGGGCATGTGCCTGGAACAGGCTGCAGGCACAATATCAGTGCTAAATATTATGATAATGATGGAGAATATGCAGAAAGGTTTCAGATATCTGAGGTCTAGATAATCAGATCATTGCAAATTAATTTCTGTGCTCATACCGTATGAATAATATCAGGCATATGGCTTGGAGATGGCACATTTCCAGAACAATTATATATCAACATGAAAAAGTAAAAGCAAGAAAAAACCGTGCTGAAGATGCCTCAGCAGTAACAACCAGGTTAGGTGTAATATATATATAAAAAGAAAAGAGTGGTAATTGGTTTGACTGAACCTATGTCCTTTTTTCTTTATAATACTATAGAACAATTGTCAATTTGGTTATGCCTTTAACTCCAGACCAAGGGGAGTTAAAACAAGACACTACTGCCATCTTCTGTTCTGACTCATTCATACTAAAAAGGGAAAAGATATTTCTGTTAAGGATGCATTAAGGATTTGTGATAGGGGGACTAATATAGAGCCCAGATGTAAAAGGCACCTGTGATTTTTTTTAATAATTCTAAACAAGAGTCATTGTATTCATCTGAATTTCTTCTTAGATGTTGTCTGAACTGCAGCTAATGCATTCAGCATCCTCCATCATTTTGTTCTTATTTATTTCCAAAAGCTCTTTGCATCCTTTGAAGTCCACTTTCAATTTTCAGTTTTCAATTTTCTTCCATTCATCTGAATCTTCTGCCTCTGTTTCTAATCCCTAACAAACCATGTTCTGATGCTAGGGCAGGCAGCGTGGTGTCAATACTTTTTTTTTCCACGGCGTTTCCTCAAAGTGTAGGAATCCAATTATGTAACACTAAATCACCATACACAAAGAACCTTGACTCAGTAGAAGATACTAGAAGTCACATGTGCCCTGCATTTACTTATTTATTTGGCAACTAATTTTAGGAAGGCACACATGAACATCAGTAAAATAGGCAGAGGGCACATGGAAGGCATGACGCAACTAGAGGGACTGAAACCCATGGCACACATCATCAGAATTGTGCGTTCTAACACAAATACTGGCTGCAATACAATTTTTAGAAATTCTCCTAGTTGTCTAGGATTTTGGAAAAGTGAATGCATGGCAGATCCACTGGACAATAAAATAAATTCTTTAGTCCCTGATTGTGACATGTATCCATTATGTTGGAGGCAGAGCTAGCTCTCTCTACTGAAATCTTATTTATTATATCCATGATAACAATGCAGTGCCGTTGTTGTGTAATGTTATACTGTATAATTTTAGGATCCAATCTGGGTCAGTCACTAAGACCAGAGGTTTTGCAGACTCATTCTAGAGCCCATCTTCAGAGAATTTCTCTCTAGCAGAGTGTGTGCTGTTCTGTGTGTGGCATTTATAGTGCCTGCTGCAAGTGGCTTTTTAGATGACGATGATGATGATAATGATGATGATGATGATGATGATGATGATGATGACGATGATAATATTAATAATAATAAAGTTGGAAGGGAACTTGGAGGTCTAGTCCAACCCCCTGCTCAGGCAGGAAACCCTATACCATTTCGGACAAATGGCTGTCCAGTCTCTTCTTAAAAAGTTCCAGTGTTGAACCATTCACCCCTTCTGGAGGCAGGTTTTTCCATTGATTAATTGTTCTAACTGTCATGAAGTTTCTCCTTAGTTCTAGGTTGCTTCTCTTTTTGGTTAGTTTCTATCCGTTGCTTCTTGTCCTGCCTTCAGGCGCTTTGGAGAATAGCCTGACTCCCTCTTCTTTGTGGCAACCCCTGAAATATTGGAACACTGCAATCATGTCACCCCTCATCCTTCTCTTCATTAAGCTAGATATACCCAATTCCAGCAACCATTCCTTGTATGTTTTAGCCTCCAGTCCCCTAATCATCTTTGTTGCTCTTCTCTGTACTCTTTCTAGAGTCTCAACATATTTTTTACATCATGGATGCAGTATTCCAAGTGTGGCCTTACCAAGGCATTGTAGAGTGGTATTAATACTTCACGTGATATTGATTCTATCCCTCTGTTAATGCAGCCTAGCACTATGTTGGCTTTTTTGGCAGCTGCAGCACACTGCTGGCTCATATTTAAGTGATTGTCCACTAGGACTCCGAGATCCCTCTCACAGGTGCTACTATTGAACAAGGTAGTAATTGTGAGAGGGATCTCGGAGTCATAGATGTTGATTGGGGTGTGTTGATGGCTGGCTTTTAAGTTATTAGTTGTTGTTTGCTTGTACTGCCTAGCCCTCACCTTCTAAGTTCTTGATAGGCTGGTGGTAAATCAGCACTACTGTTGACTGGGGGGGGGGGTGGCTATTTCTCAGGTTTCAATCACTCCCCTGGCTGTTTTTGTGCCTGCTCGTCCAACAATCTTAGATGAGCAGGCACAAAAACAGCCAATGAAGTGACTGTGTATATAAATACTACAAACAGAACAGGCCACACTCTGCTAGAGAGAAGTTCCCTGAAGAGGACTCCAGCATGAGTCTGAAAGCTCAGAAGACAAAACTCTGGTCCCAGTGACCGACCCAGATTTGATCCTGCAACATTATCCTGGTACAATATATTTGCCTTCATTTGTGTATAATTTTATACTATATTCATGAAGTAAATTGCTCAAGCAGAGGGTTGGACTACGAGACCTCCAAGGTTCTATGTTCTAGAACACCTGTGATGACAGCTTGCATGTTTTCAAGATAAACTTTTGTTGATTTTCATTTGCATTCTATTATGTTGCTTGTTCCACACAGATCCACACCAAAAGAGGGTTTGCTGCTTTGTCCTGATGATAGTTCTCTGTTTGGGTTTTTATTGTAGGAAATCCTTCCCTAGATCTGATCATGCTCCAGATACATAGACTTCCACTTTCAAAATTGCTTGGTCAGCATGACTAATACTGAACATTCTGAAATTGAAAATCTACTTTAACCAGACACTAATGAAGTTGTGAGACACTATCCTAGAGGCACAATATGTCTATTTTATTCCTTCCTTACTGCCAATGTTTGTTTATTCTTTTATCTGTTACATAGATATCTGGCCTCCACCTCCAGGAACTCAAGGTGGCTTTCAAATAATCTTGTGATGTGGTTGGACTTCACAAGAGAGAGAATAACTAGACCAAAGTCTCCCAAGAGCCTCTATGGCTGAGGATGTATTTAAACTTGACTTGTTCTGCTCTTAGTTTAACAACAACAACTAAACTACACTGGCTCTAATATTACAGTGTACAGATCCTTGTGAATAACCTTTTGCAACAGTACAAAGCTGCATACAGCTTTGGGAATGGAGCTAATGGGGGAAGCTCACAACAGAACAGTTTTGAAAAAAAAAACAATTGGGTCACTGTGATCAAAGCCAAGGCTTATACTTTTAACAATTCAAAGCAAAACTTGAGTGAGCCAGTAGAACACAACAAAGGGCCAAGGCAGTTAAGTACAGTGGAACCCTATAATGAAACTAAAGCATGACTTATCAATACCCAAGGGTAAATAGAGAAGCTATGGAAGTTGTTCTGATTCCAATACATTTCTATTGAATCATCTCAGACGTTATAAGAGGATATTGAGATGCTGTGTCATACAATTTATGCTGCATGCTCTAAATTAGCCTTTTATCTTCAGATGCAAGGAGACATCATTTCCCATCACCAGAATTTTTAAAAATAACAACAAAAATGTATATGCCTTCTCATTGCCCTCTCAACATTTCTTAATATGGCATTCTGCCCATCAAGGACTCAAATGCTTCTGTTATGATGGCTCCAATTCCTCTCTCTGTGGGCAGTTTCTCTCAGAGTCTCTAGGGGCCTTCACTCAAACTGCTGGAAACTCCAATTTGGGAGGTCTCAGGTTTTGGTGCTATCCCCATATTACTTATATTTATATGAAAACAAATTGTGGGGAGAATCATTCAGTGTGTTCATGACAATCAGAGATGCCTGGAGGCTATGAGGATTGGATTGGGGTGTAACAAATTCTAATCAAATCCTACCACTGTGGAATTTCTAGTTGTTAATAGTCACTGACTTATATTCCTGATAGGGCTGCATTGCCCCTGAAGTTGGTTCACAAAAGATGATTTTTCATGGGATCACAACTTGTACTTAAACAGCAGTATAAATGATGGCTATGCACACCAGTTGTGACTCTGTTTGAACCAAGATATCTTGTAATAGTAACACATATCTGAGCATCACTGAGATGGGTTGCTGAAATCTTTTCGATGTGGGATTACTTTTGGAGATAACCTGGAATCTGAAACAGGTACAATGTGTTGTGGCTTGATTTCTGACAGGACCACCACAACAATCAAGAACAACAGGACTGCATTGGTTATCAATAAGCTTGTGAGCCCAATTTTACATGCTGGTCATTTCCTTTAACACCTTTTATAGCACAGCACGATGATGTTTCAGGCTATACTTTGCCAGAATAGAATCTGCCTATCAACTCAATTACAAAGACAAGTCCTGTTATAGTTCTACTTGTGAGATTAATGAGGTACTGACCTTCTCAGTGGTATCCACAGAAGCTATGTGCTCCAACTTGGTTGACATTCCCTAAGTCAGCTAAAGCGTCTCTTACTGTTAATGTGTGTTGAGCAGTTACATTTAGTTTTGCGGTTGCCTAAGACATTTTTGGATTTATTTATATTTGTTTTTTGATTTTGTAGCTAGCCTAGAGCTGAGACAAAGTATTATATATATATTAATTGGCATTAATAAATAGAAATTGAGGTAAGTCATAAATATGTATTAATTGATATGTGTGTGTTTATATGTATATACACACATGTACCAATTTGTACATATTTACCATTGTCAACCTTATTAACTGACGTTTGCCTTTTTTTTTTTTCTCCCTGCAAAGTATTAGTCACTTTTTAATCCAAGGGAACAGTATGAACCATTGTCTATTCTGGACATGCTTATTAACTGCAGATTCAGTTGTGGGACATCTGCTTTGTGTTTGGAAAAATAAAAATTAATGCTTTAACCTTTCTGTTGAGTGAAGGGAAAAGGTGGAGCAATGGAGATGACCCAAAAATCATCTTTAGTTCTTGGGAGGACCGAATTAGCTACTCAAAACAAAATCAAACAGAAAGTTATAAATGTTTAAAAATTAGATATTAGGGGGGGGGGAGGTCATTATGCTACAAGATGTAAGAAGGTTGGGGATGGGAGAGAGATTGAAGTGTTCCTAACTACAGTTTCATTCATGCATTGACAAATATGGCAAATAGCACTAGGAAAAAGCCTGCCATTGCAACCTATTTCTCAGGACAATCTCTACTTCTGCATCTATTATGATTATAATTATTAATGTGCCAATCATATGCCAATCATATCATTTACATAGTATGTTATTAGGCTGTTGGAGAACCATTACTTTTATTGTAATCTTCAGCTGGATGGGTAAAAAGCAAGATGCCTGTATGAATTCCTGATTATAAGATTAAAATACTTTAATATTATTTGTTCATTGGTTATTTATAAATTTCTGGTTTCATGTTTTTATTCTCACGGGAAACCATATATATGCAGTTTTGTGTAGAGGTTAAACCATCAGCTGGAGACTAGAAAACCAGTTCTAGTTCTAGATCACCCATCTGGATGATCATGGACCAGTCACTTTATCTCAGACCTAGGAAGAAGCAATGGCAAACTATTTCTGAAAACCTTGCCAAGGAAATTGTAGGGATGTGTCCAGGCAATCTTTGAGAATAATTGAATGAAAGGGGGGAAAAATACCACATATATGTAGATTTATAGTTCTGGGTCACTATAAGCCAGAACAGAAGCTACCTGCAATAGTAACCAAGAAAAATTCTGGATAAATGTACTGTATTAATTTTAAGCCAACCTTGAAAGCTTTGAAGAGTTGGTGCTACTATTTTAAACCACATTGTATTTCCCCAGCTTAGTGGCCTCCACTTCTTTTGGGATACAATTCCCAAATATGAGCCAGCCTTCTCAAAGAAATTCCAGTGGTGGTTACAATTTCTCTCTTTGTGGGTCAAATTCTACCAAAAGGCCACAGGTTCCTTGTTGTTATTGTTAGTTGTGAAGTTGTGTCCGACCCATCGCGACCCCATGGACAATGTTCCTCCAGGCCTTCCTGTCCTCTACGATCTTCTGGAGTCTATTTAAGCTCACCCCTACTGCTTCAGTGACTCCATCCAGTCACCTCATTCTCTGTCATCCCCTTCTTCTATTGCCCTCCATCTTTCCCAGCATCAGGCTCTTCTCCAGTGAGTCCTTCCTTCTCCTTAGGTGGCCAAAGTATTTGAGTTTCAACTTCAGGATCTGGCCTTCTAAAGAGCAGTCAGGGTTGATCTCCTCTAGGACTGACAGTAATACAGCTAGTCCTTGGCTGGCCACAGTTCATTTAGTGACTGTTCAAAGTACATCTCCACCCCAGGCCACCCCAACGATGCCCTTGACGTGATGACCCGTTGCCTGGAGGCCGTACGGGTCTGGATGGGGAGGAACAGACTCAGACTCAACCCTTCCAAGACCGAGTGGCTGTGGTTGCCGGCGCCCCGGCATAGTCAGCTGACTCCATCGCTGACTATAGGGGGCGAGACTCTGGCCCCCTCAGANCGTACGGTCGGTGAGGAAGGAAGAGAACCACCGCATCACGGTGCCCCCCATTCCCAACCCACCCAGCCGTCGCAGCATGATACCGTGGTCCACAGTATCAAAAGCCGCCGAGAGGTCCAAAAGAACTAGGACAGAGGAATATCCCCTGTCCCGGGCCCTCCAGAGATCATTAACCAACGTGACCAATGCCGTTTCCGTGTACTAAAGCAAAGAAATATTGAAGTCGGATTCATATTTTAATGCAGAACTTGAATATAAAGAATAAACCAGAAACTTTCCTTCTGGGTCTAATGGAAGAAGACTTGGGGAAAAATATGGAACTTTGATTTTATATATTTTGATGGCAGCAAGTCTGCTCTATGCAAAATGGAAGGATGTTTCGATTCCCACCATGGACGAATGGCTACAAAAGTTGATGGTATTAGCAGAGATGGCTAAACTGACTGTTTTGATCAAAGAAAAGAATATAAATACTTTTGTTTCTACTTGGAAACCTCTTCTGGACTTTGTGCTTGGGGTGAAAAAAAATGATACTTTGATTTTGGGTTTTACTGATTAGACTGATTTGTTGATATAGAAATGGCTAGTTCATACTACTACAGAGATGTAAAAAGTTGAGGTTTGATGTTAATGCCTTATTTTGCTGCAACAGAGGGAGTCGGAAGTCAATGCCCCTTCCCTTTTTCCACACTTCTCTTTTTCCCTTTCCCTTACCTTTGTTCCATATTATTTGCTTTTATATTTTGTATTTTATGTTACAATTGAATAAAAATTACAATTAAAAGAAAAAAGAAAAAATTGACTTATGACCCATTTTTCAAACTTACAACCATTACAGCATCCTCATGGTCACCTGATCAAAATTCAGATTCCTGGCAACTGGCTCATATTTATGATGGTTGCACAATCCCAGGTCATGTGATCACCTTTTGCTACTTTCTGGCAAACAAAGTCAATGTGGAGCCCAGATTCACTTTACTAACTTAACAGTGATTCACTTAACAAGGAAAGGTCGTAAAACAGAGCAAAACTCACTTAACAACTGTGTTACTTAGCAACAGAAATTTTAGTCTCAATTGTGGTCAAAAGTTGAGGACTACCTGTATCCATCAGCTTCTTTGTCTCGGTTTATTGGCAAGACATAAAGTAAATCCGGACTGGCATCTGGGCCAGGGGAGCCCTCTTTTATGGGATTCCCCTGGCTCGTAATCACACAATTCCATTGGCTGGTAAGACCCCGTTGCGAGTTAGCCAACCAGCAACGGGCATGAAACTGTATGCAGATGGAGAAGGGCAATCACCCTTAATGGGTGATCAGGATGCGCATAGGGGATTAAGG
>NW_015386440.1:142669-144509 GCF_001527695.2 Protobothrops mucrosquamatus
GGAGGAGCTCCTGCTTCGAAGTAGGTTGCTTGCCACGAGGTTACCCTTGTCGTGCAGTCTTACAGGATCCCACCTTCGTCGCCAGTGTTAGATCGCGCAGGCAGTAAGATACGAGTCGAGTGACAGTCAGCTCTCGGTTTATTGGCAAGGCATAAAGTAAATCCGGACTGGCATCTGGGCCAGGGGAGCCCTCTTTTATTTATTTATTTATTTTATTTATTTATTTTTTAACTTATATGCCGCCCTTCTCTCCATGGGACTCAGGGCGGCTCACAGCATGTTAAAACAATATAAAACATTTCCCCTATAAAAGCCAATTAAAAACCAAATATTTATAGCTGTGTCTTATTAAAATCATTAAAATTGTCCCTATTTAAAATTCACCCTAGGTCAGTCCCGCTTGCTGAAAAAGCCATGTCTTGAGGGCGCGGCAGAAGGTTAGGAGATCCGGAATCCCCTGGCTCGTAATCACACAATTCCATTGGCTGGTAAGACCCCGTTGCGAGTTAGCCAACCAGCAACGGGCATGAAACTGTATGCAGATGGAGAAGGGCAATCACCCTTAATGGGTGATCAGGATGCACATAGGGGATTAAGGGGGGGAATACAAAAGAACACAACACTTAGCAACAGAAATTGTAGTCTCAATTGTGGTCAAAAGTTGAGGACTACCTATATCCATCAGCTTCTTTGTCAGTTTTCACTTTATTGGCCCCTGCAAGATTACTGCATCTGATTATACTATTAAGCTACTTCCTCCGAGTGATATTGGCTTCTCTGTTGTTATCCATTTCATTTCAAAAACATCAAGAGGAAAAGCTTGCACATAAGGGCTGACATTTCCCATTCTCCAAATCTTCCTTCTGCAAAAGCTGCCTTAGTGCCAAGATACATAGGAAATCTGTAGATCTGCCGTGGCTCGGTCTGATTTGTTTATTTACCTTGGCATCAGAAAGGTGTCTCCATTGAAACAGTTGGCAAAGGCTGCCTGAAGCAAAGTTTGCAGATGCTGATCACTCTTCTGGTTGGCTTTGCTTCTGAATTATTCAACGCTCTTTAGCTTTGGGGACATCAAATGCTTTAGCATTCTTACCTTATTTATCTTGATAATAATTCCACGTAGTAAATGTAGCAACAGTTGGCCCAAATTTTGGTGTAGTCAGGCATATATACCTAAGATGAATCACACTAGATTAAACAATAGGAAATCCATTTAGTCAATCCCATTTCATTCCTATAATAAGCAGAACTCATGAACACAAATTATAGGCAGTCTTTGACTTATGAGCCCCAAAATTTCTGTTGCTAAGCAAAGCAGTTGTTAAATGTTTTGCCCAATTTATGACATTTTTTGCCCTTATTATTAAGTGAATCAGTGCAATTGTTAAGGAATCATGCTATTGGATTCCCCCATTCACTTTGCTTGCTGAAAGCTGACTGGGAAGGTTACAAATGGTGATCATGTGATCCCAGAACAGCGCAACTCTCCTTAAATACATGCCAGTTGCCATGATCCTGAATTTTGACCACATGATTATGGGGATGCTGCAATAGTCATTAGTGTGAAAAATGATCATAAGCAGTGTTGTAACTTTGAGTGGTCATTAAATGAATAGTTGCACATCAAAGACTATCTGTCTACATTTGGATCCTCAAAAATTGTCTCGTATGTATTCTAATTTACAACCTAAGTGTTGGAGATGTGGAAATTTAGATGCAACTTACTTTCATGTGTGGTGGACTTGTAGGGTGGTTAAAGCATTTTGGATAAAGATTTGGTGGAACATTCAAAATGTCTTTAAGAAAAAGATAAAGTTTAAGCCTCAGCTATTTTTGTTGG
>NW_015386440.1:145352-148943 GCF_001527695.2 Protobothrops mucrosquamatus
GATTTCAGCCTATGTGAAGGATTACTCACAAGAAAGATATATATTGGTTTGGAGAAGATGGATAGATTATATTGAGAAGAAATATGGAACTAAAAAGTTTCATTTGGTTTTTGAGTAAATTTGTGATTGTTAATGTAGTATATTTTATTAAAATTAAACAATTTGTAATAATGATGTTTAATATGTTAGTTTAGGAGAGAGCTAAAGGATGTTATAGAATTGTTAACTTAAGGGTAATATAATTTAAGACAGAGTATAATTATTGTATTGTAAACCCTGTGTGTAGCTCTGGGAAGTCGGGGGGAAGGGAGGTGGGTGGGGAAGGGTGGGGTCTGAGGGAGGTGGGGAGTTATATTGTAAAAATTTTAAAAATTTTCAATAAAAAAAAAAAGACTATCTGTCTACCTGTATACATATGGAAATGAAATAACCTATTAATGGATTGCATTTACACATCTTAGTAAACCATAGTTTATTAAACCATAGCTAAACAAATAAACTACAGTTTAAGGCATAAGTTAAACTCTGGAGAACTTTTAAAGACAAATACTCACTATCTTGATCTTCCAGTAATTTCTTTGTTCCTATTCTTTACTTCCCCCCTTTTCTGCATTCTGCTATCCTTGCTAAGCAATCTTTCATTCTCTCTCATTTTCTCTCTCTGAAAGGGAGGGAGGGAGGGAGGGAGGATGGATAGATACAGACACAACTGTAAATCAACTTATGTAGAAGAGAAGGAACATGAGGATATAAAAGGAGGGAAGTAATATAGCCAGAGGAAAAGGAGAAGAACATTCATTTTGCTTGGACAAACACAGAGAGAGCTGTCAAAAATAGGCATTACATTGTTGTCATTGATATTGATGACACAAAACTGTCAAAGACCCTTCAGTGCATAGACATGCATTCATCCCATTATTTTAAAGTTTACAAACATTTAACAGCTTTAAAAGACAAGAGTTTTCATTGCTTACTAGGAAGAGCCATCATAAATCTGTTTTGGGCTGACTAACTTGATCTGATCAGATGACAAACGGATTGGAATTGTCAAACTGTTTTGTCTGGTTAATAAATAACAGGCATGTCTTCAAAGCAACACATATTTTGGTTTGGTTACTCAAAGATAATGCAATGGGATATTAAAATGACTTAATCTAAGAATGCTTTTCAGATCTCCATGGATTGGGGTGGGGATATATTTTATTTTATGTTTTATTTGGGTTTTTCAAAGGGAGAGAAAAACCTGTCATTTGTAGCATGGCCTTAATTCCACAAATGGCAGAAATGATCTAGGAAGATTGAATGAAATGGCATATGGAGAATGTGAACTGGGTTATCAAATGCTTTGGTATTATTATGTTATGTGCAATGCGGGGGGGGAGGCAGAAGTTGGCCCTTCAAAAATCCTGATTCTTAAATCATAAACAGAATACCAAAAATTTTGGCACAGGTCTGAACTTTTTTTTATTTCAGCATTGCCACCTGATCCAAGAGGCATATTTATTCATACTTATCAATCTGGAATCTGTTCTTCATGGTAGGAAATAAAATCAAATTGTTATAAAGCCAATCCAGAGAAAACAATGAAATTGTTTTTTAGATTTTACATCTAAAAAAACTCTAGCTGCTCTAGCTGTGCAGGAGACTCCATAACTGATGGAAAGCCTCCACTGCCCTAGAAACAAGCTGATGGTGGCTTGTGCAAATTGAGAAAATAAATAGGATCTCTACAAACACAAATGGGGAATGTTTCCCTTCTTAGTTTCAATATAGGCAGAAAGAATTAAAATATATCTGCCCGGTGGTTTCATCAATTTGGAAATGGCAAAACCCTTTGCCATCTGTATGCAACTAAATATCCTATCCTTCCTATAGCAGCAGCTTTCCCTTCCTCGTGCGTTCAAGTCAGTGGTGGGATTCAGCCAGTTTGCACCACTTTGGCAGAACCGGTAGTTAATTTTTTGTTGCCTAGGCCCAGAATGGACTTCCAGAAGCGGCATCCACACAGAGAACTGGTTGTTCACATATTTGAATCCCACCACTGGTTCAAGTATGTGCCTGTCTAAACTGGATAGAATGACAAGAGCTATAGTTCAACATATGTGGCAAGCATCTAGTTGGAAAGACTACCCTTTATTTGTCTGGTTTATTCTCTCCTGTCAGGAACCTCCTAGAAAAAGAAGCACAGTTTGTGTCTCCTCTTCTGTATATGCACTCATTTCTTTTCCAATGGGCATACTTTGCCCTGCTGTGGCTAGTGCTGGTTACTGCAGCTTTTCTTTTAACAAACTTATAAGTGATGGTTTGTTCTTGCATCAAGATAGAGGACTAAAAACAGCTTCCGGTGGCAAGGCTTCGCCGATGGAGGCTTTCTTTTTAGCCTCCAGCCTGGGACTGCGTCAGAGCTGTCAAAACAGCACGGATCAGCTGTTTTGCGGCTTGTAACTCCCTCCCCGGGCGAAGGGGAGAGAGTGAGTTTGGTTCAGATAGGGGTTGAGTTCCCTAGTCCCCCCAGGAGTGATCCTGGGGGGATGAAGGTGAGAACTCCCCCGGAGTCTGGACCTCTTCTCTGCAGCTCGGAGTGTCTTCGCTCTTCGGAGCGAGGCTAGACGTCGCTGCCACTACTGCTACTTTGTTTCTGCTTGTGAGTAACTTTTGAACAGACGGAACCTGACAGGGGATTTTTTTTTCCTGCTTTAGTTAAATGGTGACTTTAACTCAAAGATTTTATTGGGATTTTCGCTATTTGTTATAAGTGAAAGTGAGAAGAAAATGGCCGCAGAAGCGCTGTTTCTTTGTAACAAAAGGAAACCTTTCACTTTCTTACCGGTGGTGGAATGATGCATTTTAAAGGATTTTAAAGAACTTTTCTTAAGTCAAGCTTTTTTAAGCTAATTTTTGCTTTTGTGAGTTTTAAAAATAATTTGGCAGAATGGCTACAAAACGTACTAGAGTTTCTGCATTGCCTAAAACAGCTATTTCCTCTCCTGTTGTGCAAATTCAACAACAAAAACCTAGATCTCCCCCACCATCACCACCTCCCTCCATTACACTTAAAGATTTGCAAGAGGCCTTAGCTAAGTCCTCATTACAAACTGTGAAACAAACAGAAGAACTTTTGGATAAGAAAAATAAGGAACTGTGAAAATATATCACATATTTTTGAAGGACTAGCAATTCATATTGATCGTGTAGAGGGAAGGGTGGATGATCTAGTGGAGAAAATGGAAGGAACAGAGGACAGACTTGAGAAAGTAGAAGAAGGTGTGGAGAACTTACAAAATGATATGGTGATGATACAATTTAAAGAAATGGAATTTGCCCTGAGAATCAGGGGGCTTAAAGAGGATTTACAAGAGAAACTTAAGGAGGAAGTTGTTACAGCTTTGGTTCTGGTATTGAATTGCAACCCTGAGGTGATCTGTGGAGAAATAGAAAAAATTTATAGAATCAATTCCTGGGTTGCACGTCAGAGAAACATACCTAGAGATGTGGTTGTTTACTTTACCACAAGAGTACGTCGTAATGAAATTATACAGCTCTTTTATCAGCAGAGATTTCAAATTGCTGCACAAGACATTATACTTTTAA
>NW_015386440.1:149288-199069 GCF_001527695.2 Protobothrops mucrosquamatus
AAAAGGAAGAAATTACTTTAATATTTGATTATATGTCTGTAAAGAACTTATAGTATTTTGAAAGCTTTAAAATATTTGATAAAGTAAATTATTTTTCCAGCTATGAATAGTATTGACTTAAGATCTTTGCTGAAAGTATTGATTTGAGAGTGAAGAAAGTGTAGGAAAAATTTAAGAGTAAAATGTAAGAAAAAAAATTATATTTAGGTATTATAAATGTTGATTCATATAGTCTTTGATCAGTTGTATTGTTGTTACTTATTGTATTATTAGAGTTAAAGTATGTATATACTGATTATATTATCTTTGTTTAGTTAAATTGTAATTTAGATATGGAATGGGGTGAGTGTTAGTCCTGTATTGGGTTCCGGGAAGCTCGGGGGGGGGTAGGGGATTAGGGGAATTATAAAAATTGATGTATTTACATTTTATAGATAAATACTTATTGTATTGATAAGAGGAGATGCTCGGCTGGTATCCCAAATTGCACTCGAGGAGGTGGTAAGAAAGGAGAGGGGATGTAGATAGGTGGTAAGGAGGAAGGTGGAGAGGTTGGGGTTAGAGGGAGGAAGGAAAGGAAAGTGGATGAGGGTGGAGGCATGGCGGGGACCGCCAAGCATCTCTGAAAATGTATTGATTTGGATTATTTTTTCTTTTTTGTTTATGTACGTAAATGCATCATAATCTTTGTTGTTTAATTATAAAAATTAATAAAAAATTATTTTAAAAAAAAAGATAGAGGACTAAACTCAGTTTTATTTCTGTAGGCCTAAAAGCAGTAAGATAACTAGTATATTTGACACTAACCTGAAGTGTTTCCTTCTAAGCCTCAGTTCTCTTTACAACAATTCATCAGAAAACCTAGTTCTATGGAAGATCTCTACATCAAATTTTTACCTCATCTGGTGAGTTATAATGTAAGCAGAGATCAGTCACTAGGGTTTTGCAACCTTTAAAGGTGTTTAGTTCAGGGGAGAAAGCATTCTGTTCTGAAGAAGTGCAGAAACGTATTCATTCTTCCTTGAGAGTATATTGATATACCTAAACCAAGGGTGGCCTGAAGAACTGGTCAGCATCCAGTAACTGTATTCCTCAGTGTTCTGAATTTAGTGGGCTACTTTTGAAATGAATTGCATCCAGAATACCATAGAGCATTTTGGGTTCAAGAAGGTTTCAATTCCAGAAAACTGATGGACTATCTCTAGAATGGCCAGATTGGTGTGTTCCAGAGGAAGAATAGAATATTTTTGAGCTTCTGGAATGTTCTATTTTCAGAACAAAATGTTCTGCAGATATCTAGTGCTTTGCTTTGATGATGCTTCAAGTAAAGCATATCTTTAAAGCTATTTTATGAAGCAGCGTGCTATATATCCCCAACCCCAGTCCCTAATAGACAGCAAAGCTACTTCTTTGTTTCACTTGGCCTTCACCCTGGAAGTAAACCTCCTTAAAACCAATATGATAAGATATCTGTAACTAGTGTTTTCAATACACAACCCAAATGAATGGGTGTGTTTATGGACCATTTACTGCATCTATGAACCATTTAGGAGTTATTTACTATGAGACAAGTGAAAAAGGCAAAGTCTGACCCTAGTACCTTATAGAGTTGTGGTTAGCATTTCTTTTGCCTCTTCAATCCATCATGATTACTTTTTCCACAGAAAGTGATTCCCAGAATAAAATATGCTTCAGACAAAGTACAGTGGTTGTATGCCCTGCCCTTGGCATGCCTAAATTTGCAGCCTTTCCCTGGAAGTATAGTAGAACTTTTATTGTATAGCCAAGCAAAATATTTAATACTGTAGTAACTTCACATGTTCAACCAAAGCAATTTAAACTGGAAAGTCTAAAATTCAGTGGAAAAAACTAAGAATATAGTAAATCCATAAAACAGCAAGTCAGGTGACATCAAGGACCCTAGTAATGCAGCCTAATGGCAAAAGAGAGAGAGAGAGAGTTAGAGAGAGAAGAAAGATCAGGGGAAAAATGGATTTCTGACAACTCTAAATGACTCAGGAAAAAAATAAGTACATATGGTTACATCCAGCACACAGCTAGGCTTCCTAAAGTCTCTACCAATATATGGCAAAGACATGGGTGGGTGATTTCTTTGAAGCTTTCTAGGGGGAAATGACAGCAAAGCTTACAGAAAAGCTCTAGAACATCTGTCATGATCCCTTCTCATAGGATTCAAACATAACACAGGAATGCTGCAAATTAATTGGAAATATGAGATGCTAGAGCAGGGGTGTCAAACTCGCAACATCACATAACATGTCGTGACATATTGCGATTTTTTTCCATTGCCAGCAATGGGGTGGGCGTGGTTTCACCATGACACATCCGGCCTGTGGACCGGCAATTTGACACCCCTGTGCTAGAGAGACCACAGACAACCAGAGAGAGATGATTGTGTAATGAAAGGCAAGACATTCCCAATCCTTGTCCTTCATAAGAATTTGTCTAAAATTCTTCTGTAAATTGGTATAAATACCACACATTCTCTGCTCTCTAATCCTAGTGACTGACTCAGATTGGATCCTGCAAAATTGTACTGTCCTTCCAAAGAATAGCTCAAGAAAATTCTCATTCATCAAACCAAATGAAAATGAGCACTGATAGGAAAAATGCAGAATTCTCTGGCCAGCACTAGGGAAAAGCATGGTAGCCTACAAGGAAAAGGGACAACTTCTAACAAATTCACCTAAGTGGGTTTATATTCATCTCCCTGATCCCATGATACAGATTTGAGCAAAAGAATATCAGAGAGGAATCCACTTCATTGAATTCATATTTAAATGAGGGATCCTTGGTGCTCTCTGAGCTTGGTTGTTTTCTTGTAAATGTTTCATTACCCAAACTAGGTAAAATCATTGCCTGGTTTGGGTAATGAAATATCTGCAAGACAACAATCAAGCTCAGAAAGCACCAACGACCCATCATTTCAACCCTGAACTATAAATATTCTCCTCTACTGGTATCGTATTTAAATCTAATTACTAGATTTGTTGGAGTCAGTTTAACACACCAATTCAGAGTTCCCCAATCAGATGCCACCAAATGTGTTATATAACTACTAGAAATACCAGTTATTATTCTGGACGTTACATTTCCAACACAGCTTGATAGAACAGTCAGGAAAGGACTACAGTAATTTAATTCCCATTGTTGTTTTTTCTGTAAATATGATTAATGCTGGATGAAGACTGTTGCATGTAATATTTATCTTCAGTTTGAATGTAAATGTATTAGTCTTGACTTAAGCATTATGTTCAGTCAGATTATGGATTTCTGATTTTTCTTCTAATGGCAGCATTTCCTGGAAGAAAAAACAATTTTAAAATCTTGAAAGTTCTTTGTTTGTTTTCTATTTGATTCTAAAATGTTATATGGAGCACTTTGATTTCTTATATAATTATATTATTTCATTTTATAACACAGAATTCAAATTATATTCTATAATTCATTTATAAATGTTCATATTTTGTTTGAATTCAGTGCAATTTCTGAGAAAAGATTAATTACACATAAAAGTGAATTTTCAGAAGATAATTTTGTTACGTATATGGAAGCCAGCTACATAAGAGCAGATGTTATATGTTACTAATTGGACTGGGACTATGAAGAATCAGATTCAATTCAGTGAAATTATCTGACTAGATAGATGGGTGACAATAAAATTGAGGTGAGAGACTGCCTTATGTTCCATCTTAAAGTAAAATTGAGATACTGAGATTTATACTCTGGACAAATAAAATAGTAATCATCTTGTAGAATGGAGCAAGGCAGGGGAATTTTGCAACCAAGCCATACAGAAACCACTAGGATGCATAGTGTGAACAGACAGATCAGGGCTGTTTCAAAGTTGCTGTATTGTTGTAAATCCTAGAAAGACAGACACGATGGGTAGAAGGATCATGAATAGAGGTTCAGAAGATTTTGAAAATGTAGGGCCTGAAGAAGGTAACAGTCTATTGAGCCTAGGAAAGAGGGATTTAGACCATTGAGGGGAAATAGTCAAGGAGGATGGAGAGGAAGAAAAGAGCAAAGGAGTTGAGAATCTGTTTGGAAGAAGAAAAAGAATAGCAAACAGAGAACTGCTCAGGACCAAGATTTCAGGAGGCAGAAAGAATAATTTTGATTGGAAATTACAAGACCAGAACAATACAGAAATGTGACGAGTTTTATTGTTTTCCTTCCTTCCATGCTTTCTCTGGAAGTTTTGTTCTTTGGTTTTTTTTCCAATGTTTAAATCCACAGCTAGCTTGCTGGAGTGAATCACAAGAGACTTGGTGGAAAGACAAACAAGTTTGTTCAAGCCTTTTTTGACAAATTGCTTTTTTTTAAGCTTCCCGTTGGCTTAAGCACATTGTGTTCTTCTGCATCACCGCCTTGCAGAGCCATATGTGGAAATAATAATGTATCCTCCTGCTTCCCAAGATAGGGGAGAATTTGTGTAGCCAAACCAATGAAAGAAAATACTATGAACTGATTAACAAATATGGTTATATGTAGCCATGCAGGGAGCAAGCTGCAGACCCAGAGTGCAGGAAACATTAGTCAGCACAGGCAATGAATAACCTCCCATTATAGATCATCAGGGTTCTCTGCCAGCAACAGCTTAGCTAGAAAGCAAAGGTAGTTTGCCAGCAGTTTTCCTTCCCTTAGGATTAGATTCCCAGCTGCAGAAATGGGATGCATATACATTGAACAGATTGCTGGCCAGGTACACAAAAGGACCCTGTTTTATCTCCTGCACAAAACTAATGGCACTCAGCTCTCAATTGGCACTCCCAGGAGAAAAGGAACAAAGTAAGAGACTTCCAAGTGATGCATTTTACATACAATGGTCTGGCTCTCCAAGCCATGAAGTTACCTAAAATCTTGGGTATCGGTTTACTTTAAGGGTGCAGCACCATCTAAAGGTTACCTGAAGTAGTAGGGACAGAAATCTCTGGAGGAATAAATAATTATTGGCCCTTTCACTTCCCACTTTTTAGAACTTGTCATGTACAGTCTTTATAGACAAATCAAAACATTTGGTTGTTGTTGCTTTGACAACTTCCACCCATGGAATATTTTTGCTTGTATACTAGGGAAAAGAAGATTCGCATTTATTTATATCTCCAATATGTTACTAGATGATGGAAGCAACCTCAGCCATACCAAGAAGGGTGGAAATAATTTCAGTTTTCCTTTCTTTCCTAAGATTAGTGTGCATTTTAAAACTTAGTAGTACTAGTGTTTTCAGCATGGAGACAGTCTAGATTGTACTGAAATCTCTTCCATAAAGGGCTATAAAAAGATGGAAATATTTTAAGAGTAGGGCTGTGCATCTAATATTTCTGCTGCATGAATTGCATTGGTACCAGACTATATATGGATCCAAGCAAGATGTTGGTTGTGACCATTAAAAGCCTTCATGGCATAAGACCAAGTTAACTGAGGGATTGTCCCATCCCAATTGTATTGAACCATCCATTCAGACAGGCAGGACTATGATACAGATCCTGATAATTAAAAAAATCTGACTGATGGAACTCTTTCTAGGAAAAGAGTCTGTCATAGTTCTCACCCTTTGAAACATATTCCCTCCAGAAATGAGCCTGTTCCCACTCTTATGGTCTTCCAGCAGAGCATTAAGACCTGGCTCTGTTAACTGGCATGAGGTTACAAGAATGATATTCAACCCTTGGTGGTTTGATGGGCACTTACTGCATCTTTTTAACTTTGTTACTTTTTGTCCCAATGGTGCTTTTTCTTAAGGCAACAGGATTTTCTTATTATTCCTTGAAGACCCAAGAAGCTACTTCAGTTCAGACAACCATGATCTGGATGCTAAGACTCTCCATAGACATTTATTACTTTTTGTAAGGGTTTTATGGTCTTCGTGAGTTTTTTTTACTTGTAAAACACTCAGTCTCCCAATGAGAGGAGCAATGTAAAAAAATAATCTATCGATGGATCGATCAATCAATAAAGTATAGGAAGGACTATGTTGAATCAGTCCAACAATCTATTCCTAACAATGTAATTGGAATAAGCACAGAGAAGTCCTGAGTCTTTCTGTTGTGTTAACAACAGTCAACACTGAGACAATTGTTCTCTTTAAACTTGAAAATAGCACATAGACTTCCTGGTTAGAAGAAATTATAGCCCAACCTTCTCCAATGGGACCTTCTATAGTTAAGTTGTAAGTTCTGGAGGTTGTAATCACAGTACCTCTGATTACAATTTTCTCCACGAATTTATTTAATTTATCATTGAAGCAAAATTTCATTTCTTTGCCAGCATAATATCTTTGGGTGATAGAGCGTTCCACAGGGATGGGACCACAGTGAAAAAGTCTCTTCTCCTTGACTCATCTCACCCACCCTTAGCAGATGGTTCCTTAGCAAACTTCTGCTGGTGCGAATGGGGCAGGCTAGTTCCATTGGGATGAAACATGTCCTCAGATTGCAATTATTGCAAAATAATAGAAAATATATGCCTCTTTCCACTAGAAGTTATCTTCAAACATGTTGGATAGCAAAATAGTGAATATTAGGATAACTGCATATACAAAAACTGTCAATTAGAATGTGTTGCAAGATGCAAAAAGGCTTATATTAAAAGAAGTGTGGTAAAATTCACAAAGTTAGGTATATATAACAAGGAGAGCTTTGGGATAGGAGATCTTGTTATATTGATTTGCATTAACTAATTGGCAGAAAATATATGAAGGAACCTGGCATGAATAATACTAATCTGCACATTGTTATTAAACTGGTGATGATACCTGGCTTGAAAAGTTTTCTTCTCTTGGAAAAAAACCCCAAGCAAAGCAAAACTAAACGTTTTTATATACCTGATTCTCATTGGCCTGCATTTCTCATTCATTCATTTGTTCAGTCATTCACTCAATGTCTATGGAGATTCTCAGATTCTTAATTCTGAAGAAGCTTCTTGGATGAGAAGTGAAACATTTTCAAGAAAAAAAACCCTAAGAAAGTTCAGCTGTCTTTTGAAAAACACCTTTGGGACTCACTCACTCACCATTCACTTATTCACTCACTTATTTACTCAGTTTCTACAGCTGCTCATCTCAGCCAAGTGACTCTGTTAAAACAAGTAAAAACATAAAACAATAAAAACATCCAAAGAATCCATACATACAGCACATGTAGAAGAAGAGCATGCAGAGCTGGGGGACAAAGTTAAATGAGTCATCAGTTTAGACTCCTTCCATTGCCACAAGCAATCCAAATGCAGTCCTCTTTAAATTCCATTGGCCCTTATTTAATGCTGATCATTAGTTGACCAAATTCTTGTGTGTACATTTAATAAATTTTCTTTCCTGCAACTTTACAAATAATTCCAATTCTTTGCACTTGTCAGCAACTTACATAGTGATGATGATGTTGTTCTTGTTGTTGTTGTTTATCTATCAGTTGACCATATTTATATAGCCACTTATCTCATATCATGATTCTAGATGCCACACAACAATCCAAAAAAGCAGAACTAAAAAAAACGAGATTTTTGGTTAGAGGGGATATTCCATATCACTGAAACCTGCATCTTTCTAATCTGCAACACACACACACACACACACACACACAGAGAGAGAGAGAGAGAGAGAGAGAGAGAGAGAGAGAGAGAGAGAGAGAGAGAGAGAGAGAGAGAGAGAGAGAGAGAGAGAGAGAGAGAGAGAGAGGACACACTTTTTTCCCTTGGGAATGAATTGAATCACAAGAAACTAAGGAGGCTGCTATCCTGTGTGAATACTGGAGAGGTATTCACACATCTCACAGATTCACACAACCAGTCAAGGAGAAATCCATTCAAATTCTCTTCTTTGAAATCCATTTTAAAAACAAATACTTTCCCATCAAACTGAAAGCGGATAGGTTAAAAAAAAAAGGATACTAGATGCATTTTCTGCCCAGCAATAGATAAATTTATTTATGCTCATAAGAATTAGAAAATGGCTTCCTGAGGTGCTTGTTACTATGACAACTATTTTTCTGGTGAGTTTTTTTTTTCACCCATGTTCTTTCCAATGTTTTTGTTTGGCCTCTTTGCACAAATTACTTGACCATAATAGCACTAATTTTGAATGACACATAAAGAAACAAATCAGAAGCTGTTTTGATTCGGATAAGCCCTGCTTGGAAAGTTGTCCAGTCCTGGGCTTGCAGGATAATTATGCTGGGCTGATCCCTAAAGCTATTTTTGAGCTGAGGAAAAATTTGCTATGTCCCTGTCAGTTCCAGAATTTTCTCCTCTTTCTGGTTTCCTTTGCTTATTCAGCTGCTTTGCCTGTGTGACACATGGCCTCAATCCTAGTTGCTATTAATAATGTTGTATCGTTGGTGCGGTGTTTTCAATGATGCCAAGTACTCTGGCAATCTTCTGTCACAATCCTTTCAATAATCTTATTCCCCCCCCCCATTCCTGGTGTGCCCCAGATGTTTTCGGTTGTAATTCTTATCCTTCCCAGTCAGTCTGGCTGTGTATTGCATTTTGGTGTGATTTTAATGAATGGGAAGAATAAACATAAGTATCTTATAAACTGGCAATTAGTTACCTGGTGCTTAGTATCTTACAGATTAGTTTCTCAGATATTTTGGGAGCCATCTATCAGATTAATGGTAGTACTAATTTTTTCAAAGATGTTTTAGCTCATGAGGATTCTTTGAGTGGTTTTTTTTCCCCCTTAAACAAACTTTATGCTAAAAACGTGATTGAAGATTTTCAGCGGTGTTTGTTTTCTAGAAAAATATGAGAAAAGCTTGTTAGGGATTTGCTGCAGTGTGACATGGACAATCTTCAGGCAGAAATATATAGCAATACTACTAACAATATTAGCAATGCATTTTTTTATTGTTCCAGAGGCAAAAACATGACCATCCTCTACCTCCAACATTTTCAATATAAGCAATGTTTTCTTCCTTAATTGTCATCTCAGAGGTGCAGACATAGCAAGAATAATTTCTGTATGCCCATAGGATACAGCTAGAGCTGCCTTGAACATTGCCATGCCTTGATTTATATTGATGTAAAATAACTATAACAGTTGGTCTCAAAGAGGGTTCTAGATTAAAATGAAGATGTCTAGGTTATCCAGATTGCCCAATTATATGTGTCCAATCCTGGAATTAAAATTATTAATGGCTGGCTAAATGGTTGGGGAGAACCTACTGGAAACAACTGATGGTGCAAAAGCCAGAAAGGAACTGTGATTGGAGATCGCTATCTTTAAGACAAAAAAGAGAATGACCCAGTGCTAGCAGATTGGAATAAGTGGCTTATCATTGTATCTATACAATAGTAGACTTCCACGACTTAATAAGGAGCTGAGCTGGAACACATGCATAAGTAACTCAGGTCAGAGATGGGTAGATTCCAATATTGTAATTAGTAGTAGTAATTGCTGGCATATAGTTATGGTTAGGACTCCTAGCGACATATAATGAAACAGGTCATTCATTCATTCATTCCATTATCCATTCTTCCTGGTCAACTCTTTCAAACAGATAACAAATATCTCCATCTGACTCCTGATAGGACCTACCTTTGAGTAGGATTTTAAACTGAATCCATGGAAAAGGAATCATGCCACCCATGAATAAGTCCAAGGAGACACAATCCCATAACTTGAATACCTTCAAAGTTATTTTAATGTCATATCTCTGTACATTTCTAGTCTGTAGATCCAGATTCAGGAGCAAGGGTAGTGTATAAGGGAGGTCTCAATTGCACCTGCATTCAGTGAATCAACTGAAGAACTTTTAAGGATATAAGACTTTTGCTAATAGTCTCAATCATGTATTTAACCTTTTACAACAACTAACCAGATGCCTTCAAGAAAATCCAAGCAGAGATAAGACAGCATCGGATCTCTTCAACTATTGATTCCCAGCAACTGGTATTTAGATACTGCTTGTGATTTAGGAAGAAGCATGCAGCCATCAAAGCCAGTACAGATAGTCTTTCTTTAATGACTGGTTGACAACTTAACAACTATTCAAAGTTACCTACAGGAACATACCCACATACCTCAGTTCCGATAGCTGCTTACAGCTGCCTTATGATTCCCCCCCCTAATTTCTGACCTTTTCGGTCAATTTCTGGCAAAACACACTCAAAGGAATACACCAATTCATTAACAGCCACAGCATTTGCTTAATGACCACTATGTTTGCTTAACGACTAAACAATTGTAGGTTTGGTCATGAGGTGCCTCCAAGTCATGGCTTACAATGAAAATTCCAGGCTTCATTATGGCCATAAATTGAGGACTACATGAAGTGATTGAGAGCCACAATTTATGAATCTAGCCCTCATTTTAAAAACAATTAAATTAATGACCATCTGGGTATTACTATGAACTGTGTAGAGAAGTATTTTCTGTTCTGAAACTCCACTGTTTGGTTTCAGTAGATGATTTCTGAGCTCTAGCACTTTATAAAAGGAAGAGGTGCTTCTTGTCAATCAGCTTTATGAAGAACACATGTGTTCTTAATTCAAGCCAAAGGTTTGATTTTATCATTTGCTTCTCTTCATAACTTTGGGATGTGTTTTATTTTTTCATATTCTTTTTCCTGTGATTTTAGAAACAAATTGGCTTAGATTAGAGCAGGGGTCTTCAAAGTTGGCCCTTTTATGACTTGTGGACTTCAACTCCCAGAATTCCTCAGCCAGGCACACTGGCTGAAGAATTCTGGGAGTTGAAATCCACAAGTCATAAAAGGTCCAGGTTTGAAGACCCCTGGATTAGAGGCATTTAGCAAGTGAACACTCATTGAATGAAGGAGAAAGGTATCTTCATTCAATATTTTAAAGGAGTGATACCATTTATGTAAATCAGAAGAAAAGTGCATATTTCAGATTCACAAAATTTTATTAAAAGGCATAAGTTTTCATGAACTACAAGTCACTTCATCAGATGCATGGAACAGCTAACCAGATATAGGAGTTAAATTGTGGTGAAGCCGCAAAGATCAAAGAAAAAATATTGGTACATCTGGGACACATTATAAGTCTGTTGTAATCCTACTGCATTAAAAACACTGTGTGTGTATTGAGACTTTCTAGATACTTGAAATCTTTTGATGAAGGTACATCACATACTCATATACACGTATGTGAATATGAAGCCAGATTTTAATACATATATGTGAATCAAATGCTCACATACCTTTAAATGTTTCCAGCTATTTCAGAAAATCCCAACAAACAAAATGGATTTTTAACACATTGCAATTGTTAATTGATAATTGTAATCTTTCTCACATATAACCAAATCTGCATAACACCACTTTCCCTTATGCCTTTTTTTCTCCTCCAACCTCATATCAGTTTGAATCCTACATCTGTTCAGCCACTCTATGCTACTGATGAAATGAGCTGCAGCTTAGAAAAATATAAGACTTTTAATAATATTTGGATATACAGTTTTCAGGATAGAAGAACGTGAGTAAATCAACTGATTCTTTAGCAGACAAAGAATAGAACTGCTAGCCAAATGTTAACATTGCATACATTTTGCTATTGCCTATGCTTTATCTTAATCCAGTAATTTAAACTGAGCTAAAAAATAAACATATTGGTAAGGAAGAGAAAGATAGAAAAAGGTAAACTAAAACATGAAGATAAGAACGATAAAATATTTTTGGAAACACTGTTCCTGACCTCCCCCCCCTTCTTTTTTAACTTTCTATTTTTCCCTTTTTGAGGTATTAAAAAGCAAATGACACAGTATTGGAAATGTTTGAGACTATTCCAGTAATATATGGGTAGAGCTAAGCTTTAACTATATTTGGAGAAAAAGCCGATTATGTAAATACTCTTTTCCCAATGTTTGCCATGTACCTAAAAGGATAGTTTATTCTATAATAAATATTTAAAAGTTTGAGACTATTATTTATCCATACAAGGACAGGGTAAGATGCACTGCCATTTGGTGATTTTGTTCATTGTTCTTTCTGAGATGAATAGAAAATTCATTTTCATACAAACTTTAATAGGTTGATAGCTACAGCTTGTCATAAAGGTCTTCTTGTGATCCTGTTTGTGAGAATTTTAGGAAATGTATGTGGGGTAATGTCATTGATCGAATTTCTATGGATCAGCAATTCTCAATTTTGGCAACTTTAAGACAGGTGGACTTCAACTCTTGTAAATTCTCCAGATGTTTCCCAGAGTTTGTGAATAGTCTAAGCAGTACTATTCAGTGAGGTCGTTTGCTCCTTCCTATTACTGCAGCTGTTGGAGGCCTGACCACAATTCTACATTTTTCATAGTGCTTTGGATAGTACATAATTTGGGAACATTCAGAAGTGTGTGTGTGGAATCATAACTGCGATGCAAGCACAGATGTACACACAAACACGATGGAATATATTAAAGAAACTCTACACAATGGCATTTTCTATGCAAGAAAGTCCTCAAGGCAGATCAGTCTACAAATCCAGTCTTATGTAGATCAATACTACTTTTATTATAAAGGTGTAGTAACCAAATCTTGCAAGTTTGACTGTTCTTCCCCCCTCCCTCCCTATAACCTTCTAAGACCTAGGAAGGGGCTTTCCTGAGACATGTACTCATGTTTCATTTTTATCCCAAACTCAATACTCTTTTATCTGAACTTTATTTTGGCAGTAGCTCCTCCTTCTGTCCTTCAAGATCATTGCTTCTTCTCTCTACAGGAGCACAATATTTAAAATATTAAAAATCTCAGGAATTTTTAGTAAAAACTGTAGTCTGAAAAACATTGGCTTTCCACCAGAGAGAAGACACAGCTTACAAATAAAAGTAATCTGAAGTACTACTTATTTAGTTAGTAACTATACTTGTGTGCCAAACATTCCCAGAAGCTCTAGGCAGCTAAGAATAAATGTTTTAACTTCTCCTCTAACCCCAAATACATATCAGAACAAAAGTCATATAAACAAGCTAACTATGCTATAGACTGCACCTGCATTATTAAGCATCCTACTCTTGTTTCAGATGTGGAAAAAAGTTTTTATTAATTTCCTGAAATCCAGAATATATGAAACAACCCAAGACTCTACTGGAGGTGAGTTCTGCAAAATTAAGCAATGATGGGAAAAACATGCCTCTGAGGCCCCATCTGCAGGAAAAAGAACTGGAGATGATTGACACTATGAGATCTGGTTGGACAAATAGATAAATACCAGAAAGTATGATCTCTCAAATACTCAGATTGGAGCAGTATAGGCCCTTTAAAAAGATGATCAGACCTTGAACAATACTCAGAACTCCATTGGCACCCAATGGAGCTCCTAAACTATGTCAGAGTTATCCATCATGGTATAGGATGTTGTATTCTATATGAGCCATAGCTTTCAGATATTCTTTCTCCATTCTTATGAAGTGCAATGCAACAATCAAACCAGGAGGTGACTAGAATGTGAATGGCCACAAGTAGGACCTCTGAGAATGGTCACAATTAGCAAATTAGATATTGCTGTACAAAAGTCCTCCAGTCAGAGTTGCCACCCGCTCTTCAAACAGGAATTTCAAAGAATTCCCAAAGAATTCAGAAGAGATAGAATTATTCCCCTGCTGAAAGAAGCATTGATAACCATTTGCATCCAGCCTACTACTACCTGTTCCACTTATTTGGGACTCAGACTCAAAATGATTGCAGATTATCTCACAAGATGAAGCTGTAGTCATCCTCATGCACACTTCCAGTTGAATTCCAACTCTTCCTGAATCTGAGTGGCTTCATCCAATAAATGCTGTGAAAATTAGCAAATTCTGTTAATATATACTTATAATAAAGTAAATTTAAATAAATTTCATATAGTCATGTTTCTTGTCTGTTTTACCCAGGAAAGCCATTATCAATCTTACAAGTCTGAAGCAATCACACTTCCCACCATTTTTAATTGCTAAACCCATGAGGGCAGTCCTTAAGATTTTTTTTTCTTCGACCATTAAACAATCACAGGCTCTTGATTTTCTTGTTTGATGGTTTCCTAGACAGCACCTCCTTTCCCCTTTCCTTAAGATTATCCATGCATTTCATTACACTCTCCAAAAGGCCTCTGGAAGCCCATAGGCTTTATTAGGCACCAGTGACAAGCCTTTTAATGATTCCTTTCCCACTGATTTGTGGACTTGCTACTCCAAAATCCGTAGCAATCAGAAACTGATCTGTCCATCATAAGAGAAGTTCAATATCATCCTTTTCAGATCTCATTGTGTCTGCCCCAAGACAAAGATTATCTAGTCACGACATTGTTTCTGTCTCAGTCCCTCAGTAGTTCAGTCATGTCTATGATTGTCATGACAGCCACAAGCTTCTGGCTATCCTGACCCCTTAACAAGGGAAGGCAAGTTGAAGTCATCCAGTTGTATTAACTGGTGGAACCTCATCATCAACTCAACAATTAGCTCAATCAGGTCTGACAAAGCTGCTCTGTGTAACAGGTGGACAATACACAAAGAAGAAGTTCTAATTTCTATTTCTAGAATAGCAACAGAATCTGACAAATGACAACAGCTATTCCCCTCCCTTGCCCAAGAACCACAATTGTTGCTAAACCTGGTCTCTTCTCCCACTGAGATTTCAATGTCAGCCTGTCCTTTTATCCAAAATTATTGAAGAGAAAGTCTTTATTACAGACTCACCTGGCATTTAAGAGCAGCATTTAAAATCCCTGGGATCTAGGGATCAAAAGTAAGATCTGTCAGCTGGAAGGAAGGAGTAATCAAAGATATTATAAACTTTCTTTCACTGTCAACATAGCTTTCTTTGCCTGCACCCCTCCCCATTTAGACTATATTTCCCTTCCCAGGAAAATCTTTAGTCATCAACACTGGAAATTTTCAAGTGGGCATCTTTGAGTCATCCCACTAAACCAAATTCACTGTTCATACTAGACACCATACAAAGCTGGCCCTATATAATAAAATATTTTACTTTCCATTTAATTGACCTAAATTTCAAAATACCATGGTTGTTGATTTTGGGAACTCAAGACAGTTTTGCTTGATAATTGTGATTCATTTCTCATTGTTGCTTAGATTCTCATGATTACAAAACTAGAAACAAAATCCTATGAAGAGAGAATGAAGAACAGCAACTAAAATGATCAAAGGCCTGGAGACTAAAACATATGAAGAACAGCTGCAGGACTTGGGTTTGGCTAGTCTAAAGAAAAGAAGAAATAGGGGCAACATGATAGCAGTATTCCAGCATTTCAGGGGCTGCCACAAAGAAGAGGGCATCAAACTATTCTCCAAAGCACTAGTGGGAAAAACAAGAAACAATGGAAACTGACCAAAGAGAGAAGCAACCTGGAATTAAGGAGAAACTTAGTAACAGTGAGGACAATTAACCAGTGGAACAACTTGCCTTCAGAAATCATGAGTGCTCCATCACTGGAGCATTTTTAAGAGGTTTTTAAGAAGAGACTATACAGTCACTTGTCTGAAATGGTATAGGTTCTCCCACTCTAGCAGGGGATTGGACTAGAAGACCTCCAAGGTTCCTTCCAGCTCTATTCTATCTATCTATCTATCTATCTATCTATCTATCTATCTATCTATCTATCTATCTATCTATCTATCTATCTATCTATCTATCTATCTATCTATCTATCTATTAATATCCCACTATCCAAATAATCTCACTATCCAAAGCAATAATTTGGGGGTACATGACTTAAAACTAAATTATATGATCTAAGCATTACCCCAACAGACAGAAAACCACATAAGATTTACCCTTGAGAAAGACAAGACTAACTGGAGAAGATTGGGAAAAAAATATTGAGAAAGGACATAAAAATATTCTTCAATCTCCTGAAAGGATATCACACTGAAAGAGGTAAGTCCTCTGTTCTATATCATGCCAGGTTGCAAATTAAAAAATACATGGCTGCTGTTCCTGTTCTAACTGAATGTTAGAAGACATAGCTATTCTTCAAGTAGTTTGATAGAAGAATTAATTAGCTAATCAGAGAGGCAGTGAACTTTGGTCCATCAGATGTGATCTAGCAAAAGCTCCATAGAAATCTATCTTGAATGCTTTAATTTGGATTCTGGCACAAAGCAGAGGATTAGACTTGATTACCTAAATGAATCTTCCAACTCTCTGATTCTATAACATGTCAAAAATTGGATGTGTATACTAGGAAACTAATGTTCGGTAGTGGTTTGAAATAAATGACAGTCATTTTTAGAACTGAACAGTATTTCGACACCACCCATTTCAAAGCATTTGACGGGGAACATAATCTTGTTTAACTTAATAAGCAATTCAAAAAAATAAGGAAAGTTTGGAGAAGTGAATTCAATCATGTTATTAATATCAGAATTATATTGACATTTAAAGCTCTACTCAATTGAAACAAGTAATGGAGTTATAATAGTGAAGAAAAATATCATTCAAGTTAAGGACAATGAGTTTGCTTTAGAATTTTTGTTTCAAGAGGAATGGATTTCAGAAAAAAAGTTGCCTGATTCTCAGAGTGCAAGTGTTTTTGAACTTTCTTAGGAGATGCTGAGAACTTTATGTCCTTTCTTGTACCTTCTTCTTTCCATTGTTCTAATTCAGACAAACTTTCTTTGCATTAATTAAAACTGAAGGCAAAAATTCATCATCTAGGTCTTCTTCAGCTTAAGAAGTTTGGGCAGCCAAGGAGCCCATAGATTGAAAAGGATAACAGCTGCAGGAACACTCTTCTTCATCAACAATGTAAGCTAAAAAGCTTTCCCTAAGGGAAAGCTGAACCAATTTATTCTGTCACCTAAGGATGGGACAGAAAAAGAAGTTTGGCATGGCATTAAATGGAATCAGCTATAATAGAAGCAATGAAAACAAATCTTTGAGGTATAGACCTACAATATTCTGCAGGGCCAATGGAGAAGAAGGTGGTGGACCATTGATTCCCCATAGTTTAGGTCTTACAGTTTGGCCAATTTGTAGGAAATGAAGTAATTTCTTATTAATTGGTTTACTATAGGTGACAATATGAGACTTATTTTGGTAAGCAAAGTAAGATAGTGGAACATGAGAATGAAACAATGAAAAAATTGCACAGCTGCAGATTAAAGGGGGAAAGAAGGATGAAGAGGGAAATGACATACTATATTTGAACTGTTGCTACAAAAACTGCATGAAGCCATCAGCAGTCAAGATTGGCTTACAGAGCACTACTTGGTATTAGTGTCTAAGGAAAACTTCTACATTTTCTAGGTAATATCTGTCATCAAATACTTTTTTTCCATTGAGTACACATATAAAAGCTCCAATCTGTGTAGCAGGATTTCCAGTGAAAAAATGACTTCAAGAATGATCTATTTGTCAAATAGTTTATTCTATTAAAGCTTCTATGACTAATTGAAGAAGATATGGAGTCCAGACCTAGGCAGCTGATTGCAAAAAGAAAACCAAACTGGCTTCCAGAAATATTAGAGAAAGAGAAAGTGGTCTGAATAACTGCAAATAGAAAACTTAATTTGCTCAATTTAAAAAAAATTGCCTCTCTCTGCCTTGTTATAAACTCCTTCTGTGTGTTTACGAAATTATCTTTTCCATTTTTAGTATATCCTTTTTCAGTTTACCAACACTAAAACATGGGCTAGCCAAAAAGTGCAATTCTTGTTGTTTCCTCTTTCTAATAAGACACATTCTTTCATTTTAAAATAAACCTAGCCAGGATTTATCAGACAGTGTAATACAGTGATTAAAGTACCAGACTCGAACAGAGGACAGCCATATTCTGGTCAACAATTAATGTACTTCATTGGACAAATCTAGAAAAGGTTGCCCTCTTACAGTGAATGTTTGTGATGATTATCATTATATGATAATAATTAAATATTTATTTATTATAACTAAGTTATAATTAAGTGATGATTTAATTATAATTAAAGATTATTATTCTGAGTCTGTAGAAAGTGTGCAGAGAAGAGCAACAAAGATGAGAAAGGGTCTGGAGGCTAAATCGTATGATGAACAGCTGAAGATACTCTAGTTAGTATATCTTCTTTACACTCTATGGCTAGCCTATAGAAGAGAAATATTAGGGAGGACATGATAATTATTTCCAATAGTTAAGGCACTATTGCAGAGAACAGAAGGTCAGCCTATTCTCCAAAGTACCTGAGGACAGGACAAGAAGTAATGGCTAGAAACTTGTTAAAGAGAGAGATCCAAACTATCAATGGAATAACATGCTTCCCAAAGTTGTATGTAATCAATCACTGAAGGTTTTCAAAAATATACTAGACAAGCATTTGGCTGGGATTGTATAAGGTCTCCTGTCTTCAGTGGGGAGATGGACTAGAAGACTTCCAAGGTCCATTCCAACTTTGTAGTTCTAAGTTTTATGTTATTTCACAGATTTATTGTTGTTAGTGTAAAGTGTAAACCAGCTTTCTGAGGAAAGGCAGGATAGAAAAGGAAATAAATAAAAAGTTATTCTTCCCAATTATACACTAATGTTGAAATTGCCAACTCCATGGAGACATCTTTTTTAAGAATTGAGGTAGGTAAGTCTCTGATCCATATGATTTGTCCTTGGTTTTTCTTGTGTTTGTTTTACAATCTGAAGCATCTGTGGATTTAAGCATCTCTTGAGGCAGCCTGGATGGATTAACTTGCCTTTCTTCTACCTAAATTCATGCATCCCACAATATTGTGTTTATTTAGCTGTAAGGGGAATGTATACATCTTATGTATGTGTGTCTTACATTAAGTCTCCTGATCTTGGGCAGCTTCATGATGTGTAGACTTCAACTCCCAAACAAATAAGTGAAGTATGATTAGCAGTCTGGGAATCTCAGAGCTTCTTCCTAACACATGTAATTTCTCTGGCTGATGATCATGATTTATGGTCCGCTGCAAAATGATAAATAGAAACTGCTGTTCTGGATCAACATTCAAGGGTTTGCTTTTTTTTCTGAAGAGCCAAATGTCAACATGCTGGAAATGCATTCTTTTTCTGATTAGCATTTTATGTTGTGGGAACCTGGTTACATAGCACACAACCAGGGAAGATTTTTTGAAGAGATGGTTATCACATATGGTAGTGAAAAAAACATGTTCCTGAGGAGCATCGATAATTCAAAAGGTCTTGATTAGAAGGATCCAGAACTCCCTCAACATTCTTTTCAACAAGATGCTCATGAATATCCATGTACAAGGACAGAATTTTGATTGGAATCAATCAGCTTCACACCTTTGAAGCTTAACCCTCTGAGAAAATGCTCAAATATTACTTTAATCAAAATCTAACATTGCCATGTAAGTGAACAGAAGAGATTCAGAAAAATGTAACTTTCTGGGTGCTATTTAGACATTCCATAGGCATAAATATTAAGGTGGCAAGCATTTGTCTATTCTATGTCTAGAAATTGGTTCTAGTATTGTAATACTATTTTTCCTGCCCAAACAAGGTTGGCATTATTTTGGAAAACTGGGTTAACCAGAAGATTTGTCTAATGGTTGATGTCTTCCATTGTGTTTTTGCAGCCTCCAGCCTTCAATTTGATACCCTGAAAAATCATTGAAACATTTCCACATTTTGCTTCCCTCCCAATAATACTTTACCTCCAAGGATGCCAAATGTATTTTTACAGAGGTCTATATTGGTGTAGTGGTTGTGCAATTTGATTAGAGTCAGAATAATCGAAGTACAAATAGCAATAGCACTTAGACTTATATACCACTTCATAGTGCTTTACAGCCCTCTCTAAGAAGTTTACAGAGTCAGCATATGGCCCCCCAACAATCTGGGTCCTCATTTTACCTCAGAAAGTTGGAAAGCTGAGTCAACCTTGAGCCGGTCAGGGTTGAGCTCCTGACAGTCAGCAGTGAGTTAGCCTGCATTCTAACCACAGCGCCATCATGGCTCCAAATCTTTAATAAATAATTAAGTTCATGGAATGATAATTGGACAGTAAACATCTCTAAGTCCAACTTACCACACTAGAGAGCTGTAAAGATTAAAATGTTCTTATATGTCACCATAGATTCCCTGGAAGAAAAATGGGACATAAAAATAATGAATAGACAAATAAGCATAACTTCACTCACTTACAAGGTGACGAGAAATGATTTTATCTAAGCCAAAACATTTTCTAGCTATAAAATGATTTAATTTTATAAGTTAAATTATTAATCAACTTATATGCTCAATATGTTTTTTTATCCTATAATTGACTTTCCAACTTTTGCTCTATCCTGCTACAAATATCATATATATATATATAATACACACACATGCCTGTATAAAATCAAAGAGATTTAGTATATAGAAGCAGCAGATGTTTATTATTAATTGAATGCATAGAGTTTGTAAAAGAAGAAACAAAGCAGATGGCTTCACAGCAAGAGATCTCTTTATAAATGATAATTCACCAGGAGCAACACTGAATCATTTTGCTCTGGATGGAGAACAGCATTTTATTTATTCCAGAATTATATGCAATCAATGTGCAAAACTAAAACAAAATTTGAAAGATATAAAACCATTTATCCCCCCCTGCAAATCCCAAAGCAATTTATTTTAGTTATTTTAATGTTACTATTTTAAGTCACTGTTTCCTAGCTCTGTATATGCTTTCCATGATATTGAACAATCTTTTATTTTTTTTCTAGTGGTATAGTCCATAGATGCAGCAGTTTTACATAGTGTCACTTAGTGAAGTGGAAAATAGCTGCACCTAAATTGTCTAGAACTCCATAAGTGCAGACTTTATTTCTATAAATCAAAACACTGTAGACTATTACACTGGCATAATACTACTGGAAGAAGAAATATAACTGTCTTGTGGCTTAAGTAATTTAAGATCAGATAAGATCTCCAGAGCAAATTCCAAATTCAGTGGTGTTTAAAATCTTAACAAAATTAAATTTTAAGAAGAGAATCTATTATAAATCAGCTTATGAATATCCTAGAAAAAAGTAAACAACTTTGTCCAGGCAAAGACACCACTGATTTGGCTTAATTTTTTTTAATAGTTGCTAAAATAATATTCCTATGAAGACTAGCCAGTTAGAAATCCTTGAAAAACTGCCGAAGGTTCAGTGAAAAACAATTCTGACTTTTAAGCAACAGTTTTCAAGGTATAAATCTCAGTTACAGACTGGGATTTCCAGAAACAAACTGGGTGTTCATGCTTTGTCTGCCCTACTGTACCTGCATTGCATCTTCCACTGTTTTTTTAAAACAGAAGTAAATCTGATTATTTATTTATTTTATTTATTTATTTATTAATTGTATTTATATCCCGCCCTTCTCCTTTCGGACTCAGGGCGGCTGACAAATGATAAAAAGCTAACATATTACACCTAATTTAAAATTTGATTAAAATGAAATATTTAAGAATGTCAAATTTAAAAGTAATTAAAACCCCTATAAAATCCCCTAGGCCAGTCCCGCTTGCTGGANCTGGGGGCAGTTCGTTCCAGAGGGTGGGAGCTCCCACAGAGAAGGCCCTCCCCCTTGGGGTCGCCAGCCGGCACTGTCTGGCCGACGGTACCCTGAGGAGACCCACTCTGTGAGAGCGTACAGGTCGGTGGGGGGTAATCTGTGGCAGGAGGCGGTCTCGAAGGTAACCAGGTCCGGTGCCATGGAGCGCTTTAAAGATTATGGCATTAAGAGGGTTGGGAATTAGAGAGATCAAACTAAAAATGCCACAACATGGACAATATTTTTACAATCCTGAAATCTTCATTTTTCCTTGGAAATAAATCAATGATTTCAACTGAACTTATTCCCAAGTAGTCATGCTTAAATGTAGAGACGGCCCATTGCAAACATGGTAATCTCTTTAACATTATACCTATTTTTTAAGATCTTTGGGGGGGGGGGAATGTCTTACTTAGGATTCCATAACTATGGGTAGAATTTGCTTAAAACTTTAGGTGACCAAAAGGAAGCTAATGCAGCATTTCATTAAGAGAAGCAATGGAACTTTAAATTGGCAACAGTATAGCATGTTTCAAAGGTTCTTTCTTTTTCTTTGCTTCAGAAAGCAACAGGAGTTTTTTTTTCCTTGAGGAAGGAAAAAAAGAAACTTCATCAGTTGTGATGGCAGCGGGGATGGAAGGGTAGGTACAGACAGTTGAGAATGGATGGTGGGCGGGGCTGGAAAGAATTGTATTTTTTTGCAATCATCTGGTCGTTAGCATTCTCTTGTCCTCAGGGTCACCTGAATCAGGGTGCAATTGGTTGTGGAATCTTCTTGGAACTGCTGCAAAGGCTGTGTGGTGGACTGGAGATAGCACCTACTGTGTTTCCTGAAAATAAGACCGGGTCTTAATTTTTTATTTTTTTTGGCCTCCAAAAGAGGCACCAGATTTTATTTTCGGGGTAGGCCTTACCTCACTTCCAGCACCAACAGCCCCACCTAGCCAGTCCACTTCTTCTGGGGCCAAAGTTCTGCAGCTGCATTTGGGCCTGCATTTTGTAATGAGCCCTTTCCTGAAGGCCTAAGCAGCTGAGTATCTAGCTATGGATTCAATATATATAAGGTGACCAACCATCTTCCTTTAGGGAGGACAGTACTCCTTTTGTGAGTTCTGTCCTCCCTCGAAAAGTGTCCTCCCACATGTCCTCCTTTTCGATATTTGAAGACTAATCTGCAGGGCTTTTTTTCTCATAGAACGCTCAGAATGGCGTTCCGGCACCTTTTTGTGATGGTTTTTTTTCAACTTTTGCATGAGGTGGCGTTCCGGCACCTTTTTTTGATGGTTTTTTTTCTACTTTTGCTACTCCCCCTATTGACTTTTGAAAGCCAATAGGAATTGCTGCTGAGCATGCCAAAACACCCGGCCGGCAAACTTTGCACATATAAGTTGTCTGCAGCGAAGGCGAATTGGCAGGAACTTTGCACCCCTCCCTGCTACCCAACTACACCATCTCCTAGTTAGTCCCGAAGATACCTGGAGGATACCTGGAGAGCCGACGCCACGCCTTGATCTTCGGCCCTGCTAGGGCAATAATGGCTGCGGGCGCAAGAGCCAGGGGCAGCGGGGCTGCTTGGGCGGGGGTGTGAGGGGCGGCAGTGGCTGGATGCCCCCTGTGCTGTGGGAGCTGCGGGGCCTGCTCTACACGGGGCTGCGCAGGGTGGGTGGTGGTGCTGGCGGCGCGGATGCAGGTGGGGTGTGTCGATGGCGGGCTGCCCCCCAGGGCCGGAGCTGGCACAGCTGGTGCTTTGGGAGCCGCGAGGCCCGCTCTACACAGCGGGGCAGCAGTGCTGGCAGGGGGGCTGCGGGCGGGGGCGCGGCATGTAAGCATAATTACAATATAAAATGTTATTGTTACAAATGTTTTTTATTATGCATTTATATTATAGTGTATTCTGTATTATTGTTGCAATTAATAAAATGTTTCTTTTATTTATATTTTTTTCTTCAATTTATTTGTGTCCTCCTTTTCATTGTAAAAAAGTTGGTCACCTTAATATATAGCTTGGTGCTTGGCTGCTGGGATCTTGCAGAACCAAGCAATGGATTGAATCCATAGTTCAGTTCTTGCCTGCACAGGCCTTCTGGAAAGCCCTGTGACTGAGAAATGCAAGCCTGGCTGCAGAAGAGGCCTCCAAAGAAGATGTGGACCAGCAAGGAGAGGCCTGGCTGCAAGGGCAGATGGGGCAGCTCCACACCTCCACCACTGCCCTAGCTTGATTTTTAGGTGTGTGCCTTGCCCCCAAACTAGGGCTTATTTTTTGGGTAGGGTTTATAGTAGGCCCACCCCCAAAAATCAAGCTAGGGCTTATTGTTGGTGTAGGCCAGGGGAAGGCAACCTTGGCTCTTTTATGACTCATGGACTTCAACTCCCAGAATTCCTGAGTCCACGAGTCATAAAAGAGACAAGATTGCCTTCCCCTGGGGTAGGCCTTACTTTCAGGGAAGCACAGTATCTCCAGTCTACAATGCAGCCTTTACAGCAGTTCCAAGAAGATTCCACAACCAATTTATCTTTGATTTAGAAACTCTGGATGAGAAATAAAATCTTTTGTTCTTTTTCCTCAAGGAAAAAACAATCTAGTTGCCTTTTTTGGGGGGGGGGGGGGAAAGGAGGGATAAAAGCACCTGGATGACTGAGAATCTCCATAGACAACAGTATAGTATGTTTCATTATATCCGAAGATAACATACTTGTTTATAACAGGTTCCCCAAAGATACATTCATACCTCTTTTCATCCAGTACTTCATCACAAATTACTCTCTATTCCACTTGGTCTCCTTTCCCTCCACACTCAAAGCTATGCAGTTACAATGCACAGGATAATATTTTTTAATAAAATAGTGCAGACAAAAATGAGATTCCTGAAAAAAGGAACAAAGCCTACTAATAGGATGGTCTAGTTGTCACAACACATAGGCAGCCTCAATCATAATTTCAACTGAGAAAGTGTCAACTTCCTGGACCAAGCTAAATCCAAAATCACTAGGGAATTCTTGGAAGAATGTAATTTAGACAAATCAGTCAATAGCCACAGGGAGATAAACCACATTTAGACAGCATTCAAAAGAGAAGATTAAAAAAAGCTAAGAAGGAAACAAAAAGACCAGAACATATCCTCTCCAGTAGCCTACACATGGGTGAGTAGGGATTTACACCAGATAAACAAGCAGAAAACAATATGCTAATAGCACTAGCAGTTAGTACTTAGACTTATATATCGCTTTACAGTGCTTTACAGTCCTCTCTAAGTGGTTTACAGAGTCAGCATATTGCCTCCAACAATCTGAGTCCTTATTTTACTGACCTGAGTCAACTTTGAGCCTATCATGATTGAACTCAGTGGTGAGATTCAGATATGTGAACAAGTGATTCTCTGTGTGGATGCCGCTTCCAGAAGTCCATTCTGGGCCTGGGCAACAAAAAATTAGCTATTGGTTCTGCTGAAGTGGTGCAAATTGGCTGAATCCCACCACTGATTGAACTGCTGGCAGTGGGCAGAATTAACCTGCAATACTGCATTCTCACCCTCTGCGTCACCACCGCTCTAATCAAGGAACTATCCAGGAGAAAATGATACCCCCGTTTTTATGCTACTGCATATAAACAGGGAACAAACTCCACACTCATTAGTATGGATGATGTTGTCTTGTAAGGTAATAAATTGTCTTCAGGCAAACAACCAAACTCAGAGAGTACTATGGCCTCCACTGTTATCCTGCCTGCTTTGCTCAAAAGGTAGAAATGGTAGCTACTTGCCCAGTCTCTTAACCAGCAAGCTAAGAACAAGAAAACTACATTATTATATCATCACAGCAGTCCACAAATGTGATTCTAAAAGTCACATAGAAAAATAACCAGCATGTGTCATGATTTGTTGTCTGGAAAATCATCTCCAATAGAAATAGGATAAGAATAGCCCTGAGTAAGGGATTGACATTTCTTCCATGTTGGGGCTCCAATTCTGTTTTTGCAACCAAGCCAATGTGCATTTCATGGAATGCTTAATTATCCATAATATTATAAAATTGGTTGTGTTTTGGGTTTTTTGATAGAGAGTAATCTGAAATGCATGACAATTCAGGGATGTCTCCTCTGGTTTATATCTTTTCCTTCAGATTGTTCAAACCTGTTCAGAATTACAAAATCCCTAAAGTATAGTGGATTAACATAATAAAATAATCCACATTAATGTGAAGGTAAATGAAAAAACCTCCATTAATAAGAAACTATTTAACATGGATATGTGTTGTAATAGCCACCAGATGGCACTAAAAGCCAGGTGATTTTCTACAAAAAATTCTTTCTTTCTTTCTTTCTTTCTTTCTTTCTTTCTTTCTTTCTTTCTTTCTTTCTTTCTTTCTTTCTTTCTTTCCTTCTTCCTTCCTTCCTTCCTTCCTCCCTCCCTCCCTCCCTTCCTTCTTTCCTTCCTTCCTCTGGTGTCATCCAAATTTCGTTTCCATAATTTTTAAACTTCTTATTGATTCATTGGAAGAGTTCTGTGAAAAATTCCTAGCAATATCTATCACTTATATGGGAGGAAAATTGTTTGCAAATGTGGAGCCTGAAATAACATCAATTCCAGAAAAAAATACTGGGGGAGAATTAATGCCAAATAACTTTTCTTTTCAAATTTTATTGAACAGCTAACCGATAGATAGATAGATAGATAGATAGATAGATAGATAGATAGATAGATAGATAGATAGATAGATAGATAGATAGATAGATAGATAGATAGATAGATAGATAGATAGATAGACAGATAGACAGATAGACAGACAGACAGACAGACAGACAGACAGACAGACAGGCAGGCAGGCAGGCAGGCAGGCAGGCAGGCAGGCAGGCAGGCAGGCAGGCAGGCAGGCAGGCAGGCAGGCAGGCAGGCAATAGATATCATGCATGTGTACATGTTGCACACCTTTATTATCCCATGTATGCACAAAAACCTTCAAATATAGTTAGAATTACTTCTCTTTAAACATTTGTGCCATGGCTCTGAAGATAGTCATCAGAAGTTCAACCAACCAAATTTGGCAAGCAGTTTTGTGTACATTATCCTTTACAATAATAAGGAAAGATATTTTAACTATCCATAGATGTTAGAAGGAGTTTAACATCTATGGACAGTTAAAATGCCTTTCCTATACACAATTGCATTAAGGTTTAAAAGCATAACCCTTCCTCTCATGTGACAATATGACACACTGTGAACTGTGTTACACTGTGAACTGTGTTACCCACTTAGCATGCATTGATAAAAACTTTCCATGCAATCTTCAAATCTGAATTTCAGATAGAGACAGAAATGCTTCTTCCTGAAAACCTGCCTTTGGTCAGCATCAACAGTGCTAGGCTAGATTGGGGCTACCATATCTGGGATGGAGAATCCAAAATGGCACAAAAGAGCTACAGCAAAGTCTAAATCAAAATTGCCTCCTGTGTACAATTGAAAGCATTCTGAAAGGAGGAATAACTAAAACGCCTTGAACCACTACTGAATTGGGTTACTAGAGCTGTAAGGGCTACAGTCAATATCAAATTAATCAAACCCAGGAATTCAGTTATAATGGATAAAAAATAATATTTTGTTTCTTGTTCATCCTAATGAAGAAAAATTTGAGACTTCTGGTTTGCATCACAGCAAAATGGGATGCAGGAAGGCAGGGCTCTGCCTTCCGTGCCAAATTTTGCCCTGCTAGGGGCCCTAAAATCACCCCAAAGAGGTGGTGAAGAGGAGGGGTGCCTTGTTGATCATGGAGAGATAGCATTCTTTCTGTTCAATCCAAGGAAAGCCCTCCAAACCAGAAGGGGAAAGACCGGCTACATTCCTGTGGCCAGCCATTAGCTGCTGACAACTGAAGGGGGAAAAAAGCACTACTTAAGACATCGTAAACAACATGTTTGGAACTGGGTGAAAATATTGATCCTTTCTTTACTATTTTACAATTGAATTTCCTGGGAAAGGCTCCCAAGAAGCTAAAAACCTCCAAATCTAAACAAAAACGGCATTCTGATTTTATGGGGGACAGTAACATACAATATTGAAGTGGAAGTAACATAAAGCTACAGTTTCAATAAATTTGAGAACTGAAATAACTGTTAAAGTTTTCTCTTTGAAAAAAAATTGAGGCGAAATATAAGAAATCAATCCTTTGTCTTAAGAGTGGAAAATGGACTTTGAATGACATCTAGTGGTGGTTTGCTTTGCTTGGTGATTCCTATCTTGGGAGAATACCTGGCAATAAAGAAAAATATTTTGGCATACTTATCATCCTAACCTTCTTGGATTATAAATGCCTACTGAGCTTGGACTTTTTTTTAAACAAGTTTTATTAATTTTTCAAATTTTTACATCCAGGTGCTTGGGAAGCAGCGTGGTGATAGGGTAATCAATAGTCCAATAGCAAAATCATTTGTGTGTATCTCAGGTTACATCAATAGAAATTCCCTCTCTAGTTCCCTTAAATATTATATCATGTTCATAGTAATACATTTCTCACTAATGCTCAATCAATCAATACATTTATCAATGACATTTTACTTATACATATCCAAGTCCTGTTTTTAAGTTTTACTTAACTCCATTTGCCATGTTCCAATTTAGCCTTTTATAACCAATATATAAGTTTCGGATAACCTTAATTTCCCTCATTTCATTATAAAATACTTAACATAACTAAAATAGACATGTTGTTCCAAAATTTAACTTCTTACTTTGTTCACAAATATATTCTATTTCATTTACTAACAATCTTCCATTATCACAAATGTATTTCCATCTAACAATCAAAACTATAATCTAACAATTAATTTTAATTTCTTATAAATCTTAATCCTAGATATTAAACCAATCACTCCAAAAAGCTTTAGACCATTAAGTGAACTTTTAAATCCCATTTTTAAATCTAACTCTGGCTTTCTTTTTGTGCCAAGCAGGTTTCCATACCAGTGCCTTTGAATCCACTGATGTGTCTCCCTTCATTCCCACACATGTTGTTTGAACCAAGGGAGAACATCCTGTTATCAATTTTTCAAAGGGACTGCCCCCTTTGTAATAGTTAGGTTGTTGCCCTAATAATACAAATCTCCATGTTTGGTTTGGAATATTTGTCATCAGTTCAGTCTGGTCCTCTTGTTCTCCTTCCAAATTCATCTGGGTAAAGTAGAGAGTCATATCCATTGTTGTAGTTATTGTTTGGTTAGCTAAATTGTCTAAGTTCTCAATGTAGTGTGTTTGTTGATCAGTTCCTGTTGTTTTTGGAGTTATAGATACTGTAGTTAAAGTCAGTGTTGGGTTAGCAAAATTCTTAATAGGTTGTGAATGTTGTTGTTCCTCTTCTGTTGTTTTTTGGCTTGTAAGTTGATCATCTGGAATCTGGGGTTCGATTTGTAGTTTTATGAAAATATCCTCGGCTTTCACTTTTGACTTGATTAGCTCAGTAGCGTCAAGAATTTTTTCAAGAATAAGTTTATAGTTGAGTTGTGAATAGAGTTCCTCCGTTTCCATGGTGATTAGAGATAGTCTTTTAGTGGAGGCTATGTTTAGTAAGAGTCAACCAATGTTCACTTCCACACTTTCTAAAAATAAATTTTCACCAGCCAGCTGTTTCCAATTTTTATCTTTTGGATAATATGAAGGACAAATCAAGGGAATCACAAGCACAATAGGAAAAAAAAGAAATTCAGTTGCTATGCCAGGTTTCGCCACATGATGTCCCCAGCAGACCACAAAATCTTTTCCCAAACGCCAATTAGCTTTTTTATTTTTCAATTAAGAAAACAGAAAAAAAAGGTATTTTCCAAAATTAATAGTTTAGGTAAATGATAGTTTAGATAGTTTAAGTAAATGATAAGTCTCTATAATAAGAAGTTTTGGGACCCCAAGGTATCCACAGAACAAAAATCCAGTTATCTGGTTGTTAAAGTTAGTTATTTTTTTCTTTTCTTTCCAAAGCTTAAATTCCCAAGTATGCAAACGCTGCTGAATTGAGAGCGGGGAGAGAGTTTCAAGGAGCTTTCACAGGAAGGTAGTTAGGGTAAAGAGAAAGATAAGGAAAGGTCTCACCCAGATCTTCCACGATGCTTAAAAGTGCTTTTGGCTTTCAGCTGGTGCAGCTAGGTGGTCAGCCATGTTGATGGCCAATCTGTCTTCAATCGATCCAAAGAAGCTGCCTCAGCTCAAGCTGGAGGGCTGCCACCCTTCCACACTCAGGCGAGGGTCCTCTTCAGTGGTGGTCACCCCTCCAGGGTGACTTTTGACCTTCTCCAGGGTCTTTTGATAGAAGGAAACCAGACGTTGGGGAGGGAACTCTCGACGTACATCCAAAGGCGCGATCCGGAACTGGAAGCCCTGAGCTTGGACTTTTAACTTCAAGAGCTACTGGGAGAGAAAGAAAAATTTGACCTTGGACTACGCCTGGCTGGCAGAGACTTTTGAGCTGTTTTCAGAGAGGTTGAACATTTTGAACATTTCAAACATTGTGGATTACAACCTTACCTGACTGACAATTTTTGGGATACTTGAGACAAGGGATTACTATAAAATATTGCTTTCAGAACTGAAACTATACTTTGGAATCTATTGGATTATAAAGGATACATTTAAAGACCAGAAAACTAATCTCTAGGAATGATGCCTCAAAAAAAAATCAAACACCTTTCAGAAAGAAATATATTCTAGGCTACAACTAATTCACCAAACAATTGTTGAATGCAAAGAGGACATAAAGAGAAATCATAATGAGACTAAAAACAATTTAGACAATATAAACAAGCAAATCTTCAAATTAAATCTACAACTAGAAAGTTCCCAGATAATGACTACAAAGTATGAACAAATAATCCAGAAATCAGAAAATGAAACAAAGAAAATGGATTTAGAGATGGAAGAGATAAAAGAAGAGAAATATAAACGACTATATACAAACAAAACACTACAAGTCTTATCTATAACAATGAAAATGCAAAAGACCTTTTACCCCTTAAGTCTGCAAAATATATCTGATGTCAAGGAAAAAGATTTTTAAAAAGGGAATATAGAACTGTTAAGAGAAATGTCACAACTTGGGAGACAGGGAATGAAAAGAGAAATGGAGGGAGAAAGGAACTGGGAGTTATTTAAGGAATACAAATGGGCAGAATCCCGCACCCTCAAATATCCTACCTAAATTGTCTTCCTCAAGCCAAGCAATTTTTAGAAAAATAGAAAGAAAATTCCTGGGCGATCTAATTGCCCTGATTTGGAAAGTGACTTGGCAAAGAAAGAAAGTGAGATTTAAAAAACAGAAGATTTGACCTTTTAGAGGGGGAATTATATGTTTAAATACTTCTTTGAATAAGATTAAAAGAACAGAAGACCCTTAGATATAATCAGACTTTTATGGCGAAAAATATAGAATTTAATTTTAGAATTAAAATAGTATTTTTTTTCTTTCTTTTTTGATATGGAAAGTTTGAAGATAAGAGGAGGATTGATTTGAATAAAACTTTCATCTATATAAATGTAATTAATATTGAGAAAATCATAACTGATAAAGTTATTTCAAATACTGATGGGAAATCAAACTTTAACAAGAGCACAAAAACAGGATATTAATGAATGGATATTATTGATTTATGAATTGATATTATTGTTATTTGTATGATATTAGTAAAATATGATGAATAGGCTTATATCTGTATACATTAACAGTACCAAAAATTGTAATGGTGTAATGAAGGGAAAAGGGAAAAAATATGGAGAAGAAAGGAGGATCAGGGAAAAAATACTGAATTGTGTAATATTGAACAGATTTATATTGAAGAAGTTAATGTTAAATATTTGAACCCAGACAACATGTTGTTTACTAAGCACTAAAGACTAATTTTTAAAAAATTAATAAAACTTTTATATATAAAAAAGAAACATTTGACACTCAGACAAATCAGCCATCAACAGGCCCACAGAGATAAACAACATCTACATATCATTCAAAATGCCCAAAGATAAGCAAAAAGAGCAAAACACCTCCTTACCAGAAATCAACAGCCATACCATATGAGCAGTGGTGGGATTAAAATATGTGAATAACCAGTTCTCTGTGTGGATGCCGCTTCCAGAAGTCCATTCTGGGCCTGGGCAACAAAAAATTAGCTACCGGTTCTGCTGAACTGGTGCTAACTGGCTGAATCCCACCACTGCATATGAGCAGAGATTAACACCAAAATTAAAACTAGATCAATTGAGCAAATAATACCCCAGTCAAGGAACTACCAATGCACATAAACAACTAACAAGAAACAACAGCCTAATCAATCAACCACGAATAACACTCCCACTAACACTGGCGGGGCAAGCCATATATAAAAATAAGAGCAAATTTCACTCCCTTCTAGCACTGATGATGTTACCTAGATTAGTAATGAAATATCTATAAGAAAACTACCAAGATTTTTGAAAAAACAACTACTTATACGTCTGGAAATCTTTAGTAGTTCCTATAAGTAACACTTTTCAAAAAGTTGCTTTATAATCCAAGCTATATAAAGGTCCTTCTTAGTTTTCACAGTAATTTAACTAAAGCAGCCAGAGCTAGCATGTCTCCTAGGCCCCTCAAATATTTGCAGGTAGCCAGCAATGGAATATCAATCAGATATAAACAAGCCTCATGTATTTAAGTTAGCTTTTGGAAAGTATTTTTTACTTCACTGGCAATTCATAGCAATGGATGATAGGTCCTTTGTGGTCCTTCTTTTGAAGAGGTATATTCTGAATGTCTATTGTTCCTTTCAAATGCTTTTTCCAAATGATTGGTGTAAATGACAAAGCAAGGCAATTTAATTCTTCAATTACAATTGCAAGGTTTGCCAAATATCAAAGAACTTGAAAGAAAAGGGAAAATGAATTACAAAGTCAAACCAGGAAGGTCAATTATTTATGCTCCAGTTTCAATAGGCTCACCTTGATCATGACTGGTATATTCCTCCAATTTTGTTCACATAATTAAGCTTCTTTATTAGCAGCACTCTATACCTATTTCCTAGCAGAAAACAAATTATTCAGCAAGAACACCTCAGGTTTATTCAAATAAAAGCAAGAATGAGAGCAAAAGAAAAGCAAAAGAAAAAAGGTTCTATCTTTAACATTAATGCATACAATGATGCTCTCACTGTTAGGAAGTTTCTCCTTATTTCCAGGTAGCTTCTTCTTTGATCAGTTTCTAACCATTGTTTCTTGTCCTGCCCTCTGGTGCTTTGGTGAATAACATGACCCCCTCTTCTTTGTGGCAGCCCCTCAAATACTGGAATATTGCTATCATGTCACCCCTATTTCTTCTTTTCTTTAGACTAGTAAAACCCAAGTCCTAAAGCCATTCTACATACTGTATGTTTTAGTCTCCAGGCCTTTGATCATTTTAGTTGCTCTTCTCTGAACGTTTTCCAAGGTCTGAACATCTTTTTTGTAGTATGGTGACCAAAGTTGGTTGCAGTATTCCAGGTGTGATCTTACCAGGGTTTTATAAAGTGGTTCTAATACTACGCGTGATCTTGATTCTTGCCTCTGTTTATACAACCCGGGACTGTATTAGCTTTTTTGTCTGCTGCTGCACACTGCTGGCTCATGGTCAAGTGATCGTCCACTAGGACTTCAAGGTCCCTCTCACAGTTGCTGTTTTTGAGCCAGGTCTCACCTAATCTATACTTGTCCCTTTGATTGTTTTCTGCCTAAATGTAAAACTTTGCTTTTCTCCACATTAAAACTCATTTTATTGGATAGGGCCCATTGTCCAAGTTTCTCTCTCAATCACAGGTTAATAATAATAATAATAATAATAATAATAATAATAATAATAATAATAATAATAATAATAATAATAATAATAATAATAATAATAATAATAATAATAATAATAATAATAATAATAATAATAATAATAAAGTTGGAAGAGACCTTGGAGGTCATCGAGTCCGACCCCCTGCTAAGGCAGGAAATCCTACACCATTTCGGACAAATGGCTGTCCAGTCTCTTCTTAAAATCTTCCAGTGTTGGAGCATTCACCGCTTCTGGAGGCAGGTTGTTCCACTGGTTAATTGCTTAGTTCTAAGTTGCTTCTCTCCTTGATCAGTTTCTATCCATTGCTTCTTGTCCTGCCTTCAGGTGATTTGGAGAATAGGTTGACTCCCTCTTCCTTAGTACAATAAAGTTTATTTCACCTCTGGGGAAAAGGATAAATGACTTTGAGACAAATTTTCCAGGTAAGCTAATTGTTTATTATAAGGCTGAATCTTCTGCAATATTTCATGTTAAAGAGATTTTTGCATTAATACTCTTTTAAAATCTTGTTATTTAAAGTTCTCTTATGGTCATTTGAGAATAGAACTGAATGAAGGTAAATCTTTGGGACAATTAGCTGACACAGTCCACTGTTTAAATAGCATAAAAATATGGCTTAGTCTTAGAAGAAAAACAGCATTAATCATCTCCAGCAAGTAAAGATACTTTGCATATGGATAAAATACTAAATTAATTGGGGAACATTTCACTGCAATGATTGCTTTACAGAAATAGCTATAGAATAATGGAAGGATTAGAGGGGGAATGATTGATGAGGATCTGCTTATTGGGTTTTATGGGATTATCTTGGTTGCTAAACCCATTCTGAAAAGAAAGAACACATTTGCTTCCTTGTAATCTGATTGATATTCCTCCTCTTTTTCCCAATCAAATAAAAAGCACTACATCAAAACTTTTGAAATATATATTTAATGGAATGGAATAGAATAGAATAGAATAGAATAGAATAGAATAGAATAGAATAGAATAGAATAGAATAGAATAGACCTTGGAGGTCTTTTAGTCCAACCCCCTGTTCAGGCAGGAAACCCTATACCATTTCAGACAAATGATCTCTTAAATCTTCCAGTGATGAAGCATTCATAACTTCTGGAGGCAGGTTGTTCCATTGATTAATTGTTTTAACTGTCAGGAAATTTCTTCTTAGTTCCAGGTCACTTCTCTCCTTGATTAGTTTCCATCCATTGTTTCTTGTCCTGCCTTCAGGCACCTTGGAAAATAGCTTGACTCCCTCTTCTTTGGGGCAGCCCCTGAGATATTGGAGCACTGCTATCACGTCTCCCCTCATCCTTCTCTTCATTAAACTAGACATACCCAATTCCAGCAACCATTCCTTATACGTTTTAGCCTCCAGTCCTCTGATAATCTTTGTTGCTCTTCTCTGCACTCTTTCTAGAATCTCAACATCTTTTTTACATCATGGTGACCAAAACCTCCAAGCATGGCCTTATATTGGGACTGGAGTTTTGTGGAAATCCAAATTGAAGCCAATGCTTGATTGTATCGGATCCATTTCACCCAAGTGAAATGTGCAATATTTGTTTGAATGTAATGCAGATATAATTCCTCTTGTAAATTCTTCCTCACAAGTAGTGCACTATCACCACAAGTAGCCCCTTGAATCACATGTCCAAACTTGCAATTAAAATAATGAACTTGATTTTATTCATATGCAAAGTATCTTTACTTGCTGGAGATGATTAATGCTGTTTTTCTTCTAAGCCATATTTTTATGCTATTTAAACAGTGGACTGTGTCAGCTAATTGTCCCAAAGATTTACCTTCATTCAGTTCTATTCTCAAATGACCATAAGAGAACTTTAAACAACAAGATTTTAAAAGAGTATTAATGCAAAAATCTCTTCAACATGAAATATTGCAGAAGATTCAGCCCCATAATAAACAATTAGCTTACCTGGAAAGTTTGTCTCAAAGTCATTAATCTTTTTACCGAGAAGTGAAATAAACTTTATTGTACCAAGCCTCATGCCATATTAGGGTACAAATTGAATTAGAAACTTGTGCCTCAGCCTAGCATGCAAATCAGTTCACTTCTAAAAGTTCAAATTGGACTCTCTCCCACCCTAAAACCTAGCCCACTTTAGTCTACACCAAGGACCACCTAGGCTGCTACAATTAGATAACCTTTAGATGAGAATGTACAATTCATATTTTATGTATCTGTTTGCTATCATTTTTTCAGCCCAGATTTGATAGTTATAGCTTATCCATTGACAATAATTCCATTCTAGAATGAGATGTAGTATAACATACCTCAGCAATCTAGCTAAATCACAATCATTTTACTGCTTTAGAATACAACTAGATTATTGTTCATGATGTTAGTAAACCATTCCAAATTCATTCTTTTTCAATGAGGTGCTACCCAGAATTCTTAGGAGATCTCCTAAAATTCTTAAGAATTCGAAAAAGTCCCTCTTGAAGGTACCAGGCTGGGTAGAACAGCCATAATCTATGATTTTTCAAACCAGGCTTCATTATTTCCAGTTCATTGCCAGTTTCCATTCTTAACAAGCTCTGAGCTTCTAGTATGGGAAAAATGAGATATCTCATCAAGGAGCACAATAATTGGTTTTTGCTCTAAACTAGACTGAAGAAGGGTGATGCATGCCCTAAGTAAGAACTCTCTGTGTGCACACACATACACATGGCAAACTCATGATCTTAACACTGAAAATTGCAATTTGGGTGCAAAGAGCCCTTGATACTTCCTTTGTTATCAAATAGTCCTGTGGTGCATTGGATCATCTACATGGAGGGAAGTATGCAGTGGGGTATCCCAAGGCTCTGTCTTAGACCCAGTACTCTTCAATAACTTCATCAATGATTTAGATGAGGGGGTAGATGGGGAACTCATCAAATTTGCAGATGATACCAAGCTGGCAGAAATAGCCAACATTCCAGAAGACAGGCTTAAAATACAGACTTGCACACTACGCCCTATCTAACAAAATGAAATTCAGTGATGAGAAAAGTAAGGTTCTACATTTAGGTAAGAAAAACCAAATGCACAGGTATAGATTAGGTCAGACATGTCAAACTTGCAACATCACGTGATGTCGTGCAACTTATCAGGACGGTTTTGCCATTGCCAGCAATGGGGTAGGCGCGGCTTCTGGATGACGCATCCAGTTTGACACCCCTAGATTAGGTGATACTTGAGTCAATAGTGGTAACTGCAAGAGGTATCTTGGAATCCTAATGGACAATCACTTAAATATGAGCCAGCAGTGTGTTGCAGCTGCGAAAAAAGCCAATGCAGTTCTAAGCTGCATTCATAGAAGGATAGAATCAAAACCACATAAAGTGTTCGTATCATTTAATAATGTCTTGGTAAAACCATACTTGGAATACTGCATCCAATTTTGGTCACCAAATTATAAAAAAGATGTTGAGACCTTGGAAAGAGTGCAGAGAAGAGCAACAAGAATGATCAGGGGATTGGAGGCTAAAACATATAGGAATGGTTGCTGGAATTGGGTATGTCTAGTTTAATGAAGAGAAGGATTAGGGGTGACATGATAACAGTGTTCCAATATCTCAGGGGCTGCCACAAAGAAGGGGGAGTCAAGCTGTTCTCCAATGTACCTGAAGGCAGGACAAGAAGCAACGGATGGAAACTGACCAAAGAGAGAAGCCACCTAGAACTAAGGAGAAATTTCCTGACAGTTAGAACAATTAACCAGTGGAACAACCTGGCTCCAGAAGTTGTGAATGCTCCAACACTGGAGGTTTTCAAGAAGAGATTAGACAACCATTTGTCTGAAATGGTATAGAGCTTCTTGGCTGAGCAAGAGGTTGGACTAGAAGACCTCCAAGATCCCTTCCAACTTTTATTATGTTAAATATTCTGTTAAAATTAACAGAAACTCTTGACTCTTTGTTATGTTTGACAAAATCTAACCTTGATGCAATCTTAGGCCACAAGTTAACAATGCCACATCTTCTTTAATTGAAACATAATATTGAAACTTTGCCACAAAAGTAGTCACTCTGAAACACTGATTCTGTTCTGAAATTCTGTAGTTGTCTCATAAAGATAATTTTATGATTCATTGTATGAAATTTTATTATCTTCATCCAGGTACAATTGTTCCATGCTCATTTAAATCACATGGCACTTAATTTTATTAATCACAATATCACTTAAACTCATTCTTTCTTGAATGAATTGAAATACTTAAATATTGTATCCTTTTTCTTCTCTCTCTTTTCTACCTTTATAAGAGTGTGAGGTAGGTTAAATTAAAAATAATTAGTAATTGGACAGATTTCAGTCACTATCCTTCATGCTCAGTAGACAACTCAACTTTTATTTCCCTAGATATGGTCTGACATTTTAAGTCAACTTTATGTCATTTTGCCATGATGGATGTTGTGCTAATCCAATAAATCTACAAGGTAGCAGGTTGATGTCCTTTTTGTGGTGTGTGTGTGTTTATGTATCAGATTTCCACTTGGTAGTGTACTTTTTCTTTTATATATATTGTTTTCTATTTAATTCTCTTTTTTTAATTGTAAGCCATCTAAAGGCATCATGAGAGCCTCAAAACTGAAATAGTAAATGATTAAATATTAAACTGAGTAGTTCTTATGGTTTACCTACACAGTGAAAAGCTTCACCTATTGATTTCTGTAAGCTAAATTATTTTTAAAACATTAGAGCAGGCATAGCTGAATTTCCTTTGGTTATTTGGCTACTTACCAAATAAGACTATTCTTCCTTAACTCTAGTTATTCTTTTTAAAAAATATATATATAAAAGAATAGTACAATTAAATTAAATGTAAATTTGATGCATTATAAAATAATGAAAATAAGTTTATTTGGGTCATCGCATGCACTATATTTTACTAGTTCTATATCAGAGAAGGTTTGACCGATATAACAGAACATTGCTCAAATAGTGTTTTCTTGGAAAGCAGCTAAGTTTTAATCTTAATTGTTTCTATACTTTAGCCAGACACCATCAATTCTGAATTAATTTACAGCCCTCATAACTGATTTAGCATGCCTATTAACATCCACGAGTGAACCTTCTGTCAATCAACACGTAATTCAACAAGAGCTGCCCTGTTAAACCCCAATTAAATGCTTGTCAGGGATTCCCAGCTAGCTGGGTTAATCTATTTGGTTTCATTGCCGTCCACTTGCAACTCCTAGTAGCCGTACAATCTGCATTAAATGGCAGCAATTTTATGGCTCATTAGCAAGGAACTATGTTCACTCACTGCTGGTGTCTCTTGTTCGACAGGTGTATGTAGCTACCTGGTGGGGAAAAAGAATGACATGGGTGGATTGGCTTTTCACGTATAAAGAAGTTAATCAATTTGATAAATAGGGGCTGTTGGACTTCCCTAATGGGTAGGTCAAAGGGGATAATTTAAGGCACACTTAGAAAAACAGTACAGGATAATGTTTCCTGGAAAGCAGCTGTGGATCTTGATTAAAAATAACAATAAAAAACAATCAGGGGATTGAAAAATAATCCTGAGGAATGAGATAGTTTTGTTCAAAGCAGGGACATTCACAGGGAAGAAGGTGTTAAGGTGGCAACCACAATGTATGGCTGAAGCCCTTTTTAGCTATGTAAAAAAGATTTATTTTCATCACCAATCATCACCAACATCTTAAATTTTTGACACCTTCTTCACTGATGACCCTGACAGAAAATATCAGAGAAATTATGCTAGCATTTTTAATTATCTTCACACAATACAATCTACTAGCTCAGCTTACAATTTGGCAGCTGTCTTTCTAGCACATGTTAAATGTGGTTAATATTATGTTGGCCAGATTGTGGAGAGAAAGATGAATCCAGCCCATTTGGTTAGTCAATGGGTCAATGTATTATTCCAAACCAGAAAATGGATTTACTCAGGAACCAGGGTAAGTGTATTCTATGAACATAGAGCATTCAATCCATTAGAAGCTCAGCCCAAGCAATTTTGTTTATGATTTTTGTTAAAAATATAAAATTTCAACAATGGTTTTGAATAGCCTGCCACCCAGGCTATAACCAGGCTACAGCCCTTGGCTTGGTTTCAAAAGCTCACTACAAGTAATCAGTAGCTACTTACTTGCAAACAATGATTCAAGGATTATATAACAAATTAAACATTTCTGTCTGAGTGCCTATTAGGCTTCACTTAGTGAAGAATAATAGTTAAGTAGAACAAATATAACTGAATATACTTTGGGTTAGTTGCCAATTTAATTTTATATTGTTTGTATGTTTGGCACTGAGTGAATAAACTTGATAATGATCAGTGACCACAATATAATTGAAGTTAAAAAAAAAGTAATTTGTGCAGACTTCTGGAAAAAAGCAATGTCCATGGAATAGTGAGAGAATGACATTGAAAGAGATGCTCTCTAAAACTCAGATCTAAGAAAAAATTCTCTCTAATCTAATTCTGGGTTTCACCAGAGTGGAATCCAATTTATAGAACTATAATTTAAACCCAAAAGGAAAGCCTGTGAGAAACAGTTCCATTGTATAATTAAGTAATAATTTGCAGACTTTGGAGAGGAAGTATAATAGCATAAGGAATAAGGAAACTCTCAATAACAGTACAGATAAAGGGTCTAAAATTAAAAATGCAAATATAAAAATTAATAAAAATTCTCAGGATGATCAAAGAAAGAAGAAAACTCATTCAATAAGAACAAAAGGAAGCAATGTATGTCAATATATTCTGCAGGATAATTTTCAACTCCATGCCTACATGTGCAAATTTTCTCTGCTAAAGAAGAGAGAGAGGGAGAGTCTCCCTCTTTGATTTACAACTGGTCACATAGCGGGTATCCCTGGAGCTACTTACAACCTAGATTTGAAGCTTCAATGGCCTGGTCCTCCTCTGGTCACATGACCCAACTTCAGGCTATGGGTACCCAACTGCATTTACAGCCTTTCGCAGCATCCCATAGTCACATGACCATGTTTTATGATGGTTTTGCTATTAACTGGCATTTACCTCCCTTTTCCTATAAAATCAGCCCATAGTATACCATTGGTTCATTGCAGCATTCACTTAATGACAATCACACACAAAAAAGCCATAAAACGGGTGATCTAATTTATGACTGTCACAAGTTATGACAGTGATGGGCAGGTTCTATGATGGTTATAATCATGAGGACAACTGTAGAATAGGAAACTGGCTATTGAACCTCTAATGCAGAAATTATACCAAGTAAGAAAACAAGAGTCTTCTAGTGCATCACAGTTTTGAAAAAGTGAAACAGATATGCACCAACCAAACACTTCAGTTCATGAAATGTGTTATCCAGAAGAGCAGGGGTTAGGGATGTGAGAGAGAAATTTCCAAGTCTATCTATTGATAATGATAATATGCTTAGAGGTAAATGCAGTTGCAAAGTAGAGTTAGACCTATGTGTCTCCAAGCTTTGAAAATTTTAATGGAACCTGAGTCAAGACTGGTTTTCTTATTTAATTTTCTAATCCATGGAAAAGGACAAGATAGTGAAATAAGAATATTGCAAGTCAAATGACCAACTCTACAACTGTTAATAACTGGAAACACAATGACTTATTTAGAGGAACTTGCTGGCCTAAACTAAATTGAACCTAACAAGAACCAGCAGAACTGTTGTGACCAAAATGTTCTTAGAAAAGCTTTAATTGAATTTAATTTGAAGGATAAAAATAAAAATTGTGAAGGTAAATGCTCGAATAAAGCAATGCTAAAGATTGCTAAAATGGGGCCTTTTAAGTTTAAAAATCAAGAACATTGTTTCATAAATTTCATAGCTCTCAATTAACTTAATATCTTGGTACAGAAAGACAAATATGGTTGATTAAGCATAATGAAGTCCATTATGGGAGCATTAAAGCAGTGGTGGGATTCAAATATATGAACAATGGGTTCTCTGTGTGGATGCTGCTTCCAGAAGACCATTGTGGGCTTGGGCAACAAAAAATTAGCTACCGCTTCTGCCGAACTGGTGCGAACCGGCTGAATCCCATCACTGGATTAAAGTAATTAAAGGTACAATTTGTTCCAAAAATTATGTCATAGGTCTCCAGAAACACCCGTCTCATGAGAATTAAGCTCTGAGGATGTCCATAGGTACCACATTACCATCTTTTGAATTAATTTTCCTAATTCTGGTGGGCACCTTCAAATAGCCTTTGCAGGAAACAAGACCAGGTTTGCCACTTTGCTCAATCTGAATAAAGTAACTTTCAAATAAGCAGGGCAGCTATTCTAAGAACTGAGGTTTTATGTGGCTAAAAGTTTAGGGAAAGTTTTCTCCCATCTTCTCTTCCTTGATTTTATATTTGAACAAGTGTTGCTTTCTGCAGAAAGCCATTTGCATTTCCAACTACGAATTAATGAGGGAAAGGGCAGATGTTAGGCAAATGGACCACATTTTGCCTCTGTCTCCCAAGTGCAAGGGCCAAGCACATTCATCACCATCTGTTTCCTTCCGTGTCCTGATCCTTCTAAGAACCTGGCAGCATCAGACAGATGGAAGAAGTCAGCAGGAGGCATTCTGGACTTATAACAGCTCCTGATTTCTTCAACTTGCCAAACAAGTCCCTAGTGGTCATACTTAGGTAGGTCTGCTAAAAAGAGCTTGAGAAGAGGAAGGTCTTCTCAACATATGTGCAAGGTGAACATTCCAGGATATTTCCTGACTTGAAATTGCAACAAAGATTTGCAGAGCTGCTTGGCAAAATGTTGGGGGCATTTCTGCTAAGCCTTTCTAGAAGGACGATTCTGAGTCTGCTGACGATGAAACCAAAGTAGGTGCCATCTGCCATGGAATTTATCTTATGATTCTTTGAAAGGTATTTCTAATGAAGAAGGCAAAATTAAGAAACAATTTCCAGCTTGCAATTAATATAGATTTTAAGTCAACTTCAGTTTATGACCCAAGGGATGATGAAATTCAAGGGAAGACTTTTACATACTATAAGAGTGTCAAGATGTGGGTTAAAAGACAGACTATCTTTTGTAGGTCTTCTGAAAAATATGCAGTAAGAAGAATATTTACAAGTACAGTAATTTAACCGATCTAGAAAATTAAGGAATGCAATGTCTAACATAACATTATTTTGTGCTCGTACTGTGTGTTTTACTTTATTTTATTATGTTATTTATTCAATTTATTTGGCTGCCCATCTCACTCTGATGAATTCTGGGCAGCTAACAGCAGTTAAAAACACAACCCAACAGGAACAATATAAAAAATATTTAATCAGCATCTGAGATAAAACCACAAACATTCACCATTCTAACTCCCATAGCCAGTGACATGGTAAATCCTCAAAACCTAAAAGGCCAACATGGTCAATCTAATATCTGCTTGGGGGGGGGTTGTTAAGGGGATGATTTTCCAAAGAGCAGATGTCATGTCTCTCCTGCTGATTTGAAGGGATGGATAGAGGAAGAGATGGCCCTGGGAAAGTTAATGGTTTGTCTTAATTTAATATTTTATCTCCATATATGATATAGATGTATGGATATGTATTAAACACACATACACAAATAGATAGATAGATAGATAGATAGATAGATAGATAGATAGATAGATAGATAGATAGATAGATAGATAGATAGATAGATAGATAGATAGATAGATAGATAGATAGATAGATGATACATAGATACATAGATATATAGACATAGACATACAACACACATGGAATTAACTCCCACCCTCCTGGAATCTAGACTACATTCTATGCACTCATATGTGCCCCTATTGGAATAATTCTCATCAGATGTAGATTCTGGATGCTCTTTTAGAGAAGCATGTTGTACAACACATTGGAGAAGCCCAAGCCCAGGAGCTGACTAAGACTATCCAGGAGCAGGCAAAATTGATCCAGGAGCAGGCAAAATTGGTGTACAAAATTGGCAGGAGCTATGAGTCCAGAAGGACCCCCTTCCCAAATTGCATACAGGTTTTGTTCAGGGCATTTCCATCCATTCCAGAGCTAACGATGAAAAACCCTCAGAACATGGAAGTCCTAAAGTCCAGAACTACTCAGTCTTGCTATAGTTGAATTGAAACTTACTCTTCCCCATCCAGAGCCTCCAGGCACTAGGACAGTTCATAACATTGCCTGGTTAGCAAGAGACTAATATATATATAAAGCTCCATAGTGATGAAAGATCTCTGCCAAATTCATTTAGCAGCTTGAGATGGAAGCTGAAGAGGGGAGCGCTCTAAACCCTGAAGAATCCTGCAAAGCTTTACCTATTAAGCAAAGTTAAAAATAATAATAATAATAGTAATAATAATAAATTAAAACATAGCCAAAGCAGATAACCACATAACCTGGCAATAGGCAGGGAAATTTGAGAAAGAGACAGAGACAGAACAGTTAATTCTGGCTGTGCAAGTCTAAGCCTTAAGAACAAATGCATACAAAGCCAGAAATGATAAGATAGCAACAGAGAGCAACAGATATCAAATGCCTCCTCCGCAAAGAAACAAGAAACAGTGGGCCATCTAATTAACTGCTGCAAGAATATCACACAGATTGGCTACAAACAACAATGACAAAGTAGCAACTATGGTGCATTGGAATATTTGCAAAAAAAAAGCCTGCAACCAAGAATCAGTAGGACTACAAAGTACACAAAGTAATAGAAAATGAAGAAACTAAAGTGTGCTGAGTCTTTAGGATCCAACAAACAACACCTGCCACATAACAATCCAGATTTAACAATTGTCATTTAAAAAAAATCTGGATAGTGGATGTGGCAATATCTGCAGATAGCAAAACAGAAGAAAATCATGAACTGTAAAGATTCGAAAGTAGAAGTAGAATGATTGTGGCAGAAGAAAGTAAAGTTAATATCAGGAGTAATAGGCAATCCCAAACAACTGAAGCACCATCTGAATATCATGAGCAAAATCCCCATTAGCAAAAGGCAGCTTTACTTGGAAAAGTTTACTCCTGTGATGATACCTTTAACACCATCAAACAACATCTGCCTAACCCAGTTACCTGGGAAGGATTCAATAGGTGAATAAAATTAACAAACCCAGTCTAAACATCTGGCTGAACATGCAATCAAATATAAAAGGAACTAGAGTAATGGTCAAACATGCAATTCTTCCTTATTTTTTTCTGTACTGTTTTATTCCTTGGTGTATAAAAACATAGTAATAATTTTCTCCTGCTGAAAATCTAAACTACCTTTCAGAGAATGAAATGGCATCCAGCATCACAGTGCAAAATGAAGAATGAGTGCAGAACAAGGAGTAAGGTAAGGGTTGGTTTTTTGTTTTTTGTTTGGGGGGTTTGTTTGTTTTTTGGCCAATATTCCACAACTTTAATTTTTGCCATGTGAAAAATTTGAGATTCATTTTGTTTGAATTTTAAGCATAAATACAAATTTGGTAGTAAGGTTTCTACCTTCCCATCCCAACATGTAATAAAATAGGATAGATTGATTAGGATTATCTCATTTCACACATGGTGATCCTGTTCCATACAATACAATGTTCTTCTTCTATTAATTCTAGAGATTGGATTATCCAATGTGAAATTTATGCATCATTTAAATTATTCATGAATTAGTGCACAAAACTTTGTTTTAATTTAACAACAGCCCAAATGAACTAGATTTGAAGGAACACAACATTTTATTTACAACTAGGGAAACAAATTACATGTGTCCCGAACTCCTGAAACATCAAATTTATTTCATGGAATTTAACTTTCCTAACTTGAATGATTATGCAAGCTCATAAATTAAAACAGTTTCTCTATTCATGATATAGAAGGAAAAGAAAACTAATGGACACAGTGGTAGTCAAAATGTAATATTTTTCCTCATAACACATTGGTCCCTGGTAACCTTTTGAAACTTTCACAGAGATTAATATCAATTTGGAAATGTCTCCGTGGGAAAGAAGAGCTGAATTCAGGACTAATTACTGCTCAGCAAATATCCTGAGGTGTCAGTGGTATGGATCAGTTTTAGCAAAGAACAAAAGTATTCCAAATAAAATACTGCAAAGGAAAAGCAAGATAGTATAAATTTGGCACAAGAAATATGAAGGTTAAAAAGGAGCCAGTGTTTTAAGCTTGCATGAATTTTTCCACTCTGCAAATCAGTTTAAAAAATAACAATAGCAACTTTACTTAATATGACCCTAGGGTATTATTCTCAAGGTCAAGGATATTTCTATGGCTTACAATGTTGTAATATTAACAAAAAGACTGTAAATCATACACACTGCGGTTAGAATATAGAAGATCTATATTCAGAGTCACTGGCGAGAAGTACAAATTCTTCAGTTAAAAACATAATTTATATTGACTTGCAAGCAATGTGAAATAAAAATTACTGCTGTGCTAAACATAACTTGTTCATTTTTTCTTCTTCTTCTTCTTCTTTCCTAAAGAAGAAGAAGAAATTACTATTAATATGGTGATAGTGGGGAAAAATCAGCAGGTCCTGGTATACTTATCCAAGTTATGAAGTGACTTGAAAAATGCATGTGAAAGTTTTGATTTCCTTTGTACAAAATCTTCTCCAACAATCAGGACTGTTACTCTCTCTCCAATCATCTGCAGCTTGTCTGTTTTCTCATCCTTTCAGGAAATCCCAAGGAAATCCATGTAATCAACATGAATTCTACCCATTGTATTTTTTTCAGGAGCTGATTTGAAGAGGTTCTGTACTCAGAACATGGTGGAAAAGTTCTCTCCCTTGGAGAAACCAACAATCAACCACTCATTTTCTATTCTTCTTTTCTTTTCATTAAATTAGACATATCCAATTCCTACAAATGTTTTTTCATATTTTTAGCTTTCAGTCCCCTAATCATCTTTGTTGCTCTTCTCTGCACTCTTTCTAGAGTTTCAACCTTTTTTTTATACCATGACAACCAAAAACTTACCAAGGCATTATAAAGTGATTTTAACACTTCATGTGATCTTGATGCTATCCCTCTTTTAATACAGCCTGGGATTGCATTGACTTTTTTGGCAGGTGTAGCACACTGCTGGCTCATATTCAAGGACTCCAAAGTGAACTTCCAACTTTGACCCTCAAAAAAAACCCCCCAGTATTTAAGGAATATCCCCATTTAAATATTTTAAATACATTGAGTTTATCAATAGGATGGGATTATTCTGCAGCATTGGAAGGGAGCTATCTAACTAATTTGCAGAAATAGATTACTAATAGCCAGTTCCTTGTCAACATTTAAATTGAGTTTTGTTAAATGAGAAGCCAAAAAGAGAATTCTCAAATCATTTAATCCACTTTTCTGACCTTTTAATCAATGATAATATTTTTAAATCTAAAATTCATATTCAAAACTGGATTTGGCACAAGCATATGAAAAGAACCAATTTTTTTTTTTAAAAAAACAAGAATGATATTTCAGATTTTAATCTCTGTGTGCCTGCTTTCCAGCTCTTTCACTGTACTGGTTGTCTAGATGGATTTTATTGTATTTTGCTATAAGCCACCTGGATCATCCACATAAATGAAAAGTCAGGGTATTATTATTACTACAGCATTGAAAAATGTTATTGTTTAAAATGTTGTTAAAATGTATGGTATTTTTGCATTCAGACTACTGTCTAGAATATAGCATACCAGATATAAAATAATTGAAAACAAAGAGTGTTTTTTAACAGACATGGCAATACCCAGGGACAGCAGAATGAAAGAAAAGGAATTGGCGAAAACAAATAAAATATAGAGATATAACAAACAATATGGAAACATTTCAGAGAAGATCTTGCAAAAATTATTCCTAGAGGTATTTGCTCATTAGATGGAATAACAAAGGGATTAAATTAATATTAACAAGAATAATTTTGGCTATATCAACTGTGAATTTATAAAAATCACCTTCCTGGACACATGTTGTGTCTTAATGACATTACTTGGATTGTCTTTAGATACCTCGCAGCAACTTGAATTTCCGAAGAATATCAAAACCTACTTTGGTTTCATTTTCTATTGTGTTGTTTCTTGGTGAATAAAAAACATTGAGGGGTGGAGGTTTGTTCTTGAAGCTTATAGGTTGATTTCTGAACATTTTGTTACTAGGCTAGGTAGTGGAATTTACTAGGCTAGGTAGTGTCAGTGTCAATGGTCTTCTGCTTATAAGAATTTTGTGTGGTCGATAGGTCTTGTGATGATGAGATCAGGTCAGGGACTTGTGATGGGTCAGCTATGGATCACCAGTGAGAGTCTTGTGATGGGTCTAGTGATAGGGAGGTCGCATCAGGTGAGGGTCATTGAGATATGAAGTGCTGTTGGGGGAGTTGCGTGGATTGGTTGAGGGTCGCTGCTGTCTCTGGTTGGCTGTGCAGTTGATTTTAATTCTGATTTGGTTGTAGGACAACGTGTCTGTTGATGGAATTGCTTGTGAAGTGCCAGGCTTGAGTACCAATTCTACTGAAGATGTTACCTAGCTTGGTAATGAAATGTTTGGAAACCAACCCACTAACTCAGAGAATGAACTTCTACCTTTATTCTACACCAGAGCTACAGATATTAGCCACTATCGCAATAAAACATTATCATCAACAATATCTTTAGCAGACTAAGGAACAGATTCAGTACTTGATATTCTCCATCTTCCTCTCTTCTCCCCCATATTCTAATATTCTAGATATTTTTCTGTGATACATTCATGCCAGTCTAATGGCTAGAGTGGAGAAAGCATTTTAATTGTTTGATAAAGAAATCTGATTCCAGGCTTGGTTTGAATGTTTACAATGTTGAACTTAATTGCTAGGTTTTATATGATCATCGATACAGGATTATTGTATTGTTTAACCTGAGACAATCGGTCTTATATTTTTTTTAAAAAAAAAAAACACCAGTCTGAATAAAACCTGAGAAAAATGATTGATGAATTTACCCAGAACCATCAGATCCTGCTTGCCTTTTAAATATATCAAGTTATTTTTATATTTGCAGTACGAAGGACTGATATGAAACGTATCAAGAGAAGAAAAGCAATGCAAACATACATTATATCCAAGTACTCAATACAGGATTTCCTCATACAAATTCAGTGAATTTTCCAAGGATTTTAAGCTGCCAAGAATAAATTCTTGCAAACCAATGGAACAGTCTTGTGGCTGTGGGTACTAAGTTCTTAGATTTAATTAATCCATTAATATTAAGTCTCTGCCACTAATAACAGAATATCAGTAATGAAACTGACAAACCACATGCTCTGCAGTACTAAGTAGATGTTTAATCGTTTATTCCATTTTATGTGGGACGCAATGGAAAATCACAGCCTTTCCTAACCTCCTGCCTTCCAGCTGAATTGGCTGGCATTCCCATCCTCCTTAGCCAGCACCAGGAAATTTGGCATAATAGTCAGAACATGGCATGTGATTGGGGAAATCTTGTTCAATCTTATTTTAACTGAAATCCTAAAGTCTCTCTCTTCTTATCTGGAATCAGCTCCAGCATTGAACTCGATGGGACTTTCTTAGGAGTAGAAACGAGGCCAAACATTTAAAGTGTTTTCAGCTAAGGGTTTAAGATTCCTCTTTGATGTAGGTAGTCCACAACCTATGACCACAATTAAGCCTAAAATCTATGTTGCTAAAGCGAGTTAGGTGAATTTTGCCCTATTTTATGACCTTTCTTGCCATAACTAAATGAATCATTGAAGTTGTTAAGTGAATCCAGATTCCCCATTGATTTTGCTTGTCAGAAAGTAGCAAAAGGAGATCACGTGATCCTGCAACCATCGTAAATATTAGTCAGTTCCCAAGTATCTGATTTTTTATCATGTGACCACGGGGATGCTGCATTGGTTGTCAGTGTAAAAATGGTCATAAGTCACTTTTTCAATGCCGTTGTAGCTTTGAATAGTCACTAAATGAACTGTTGTAAGTCAAAGATGACCTGTATACCTCTGCTGCTTGCTATCCATTTTCCTAATCCATTTGTCAAGAGATCAGTATTGAAAGCTTTTCCTATGCAGTTTATTGAAGCTGGATGCTTCAATACTTTCATTTTATTCCACCATTGCTTTGAATCAGCTGTGGCCTATTTCAGAGCAGACTTGTTCTGCAGCCTTAAAGCAGTGTGTGGTGCTTAAAATTCTTGCTCCTGTTCCCAAATCCATTTTTAATTAACTCTGAATAGAAATCAAATTTAATTTTTATCCTAACCTTACTCACAACTTTTTGGGATGTTTATTGACATGACTCTCCAAAAGCCAAGGGTAGCCTTTGGCTCAAAAAAGTTATATATTTCTTGATTAGAGATTTCTTTAAAAACCTGAATTTTTTTAAACGTGATCCCTGGGTAATTCCATATTAGAACAGTGAGAAAACACGAGCACCAGGGAATATGATAAAATAATTTGGTTTAATATTAAAATTACTAAAATTACTAATAAAATCAATTAAAACGCCTAGCTTTCGTCAGCTATCTGCTGACGTCCTCAGGGCTCAAGATGTCAGTCCATGGGAGTCACTTTTGTAGCTTG
>NW_015386440.1:200026-201643 GCF_001527695.2 Protobothrops mucrosquamatus
TTTTTATTAATTGCTGAGCTTTCGTTAACAACCTGTTAACATCATCAGAGCAAAGGGCTAAATGAGAAGGGGGGGGAGTAAGCGCATAAATTTACATAACAGTTCTATAACGGTTTTAGTGAGGCATGTGCACATAGCATGCTTAAGAAGCTCTTAAAGGGATAAAGCAGTCAGTCTCAAGACCATTTTCAAAAGTCGCTCTGATGATGTTAACAGGTTGTTAACGAAAGCTCAGCAATTAATAAAAAAAAGCCTTTTACCTTACATCCCAGAGTGCTTTATTTTTATCTGATTGACTTTAAATGTCCATACCTGGGATTTAGTGATTAATTTTTTAGGGCCTGATCTTTTTCTGGAAGTTACCAGTAAGTTTTACAGAATAGGAGGATAACTAAGTTGGAAGGGACCTTCAATCTTTTAGACCAACCCCATGCACCGTAAGCAAGATTTACTGTATTATTTAGACAAATAGTTGTCCACTCTCTTCTTTAAAAAGCTCTAGTGTGGGAGCACCCACAACCTCTGGAGGAAAGCTATTCCACTCATTAATTGTTCTAACTATCAGGAAATTTCTCCTTAATTCCAGGTTGGCTTTCTCCTTGATTAGTTTCCATCCATGGTTTCTTGTCCTGCCTACAGGTGCTTTGGAAAATAAATTGACTCCCTCTTCTTTGTAGCAGTTCTTTAGATTTTAAAACACTGTTTTAACTGACACAGAATGGGTTCTGATTAAAATTATTTATTTTTGACCAAAATATTATAACAGAAAAAAATCCACGCTTTCTTCTTTAAACTATTCATCACTATTTATTTATCTTACTTTTCCCTTGAATGGGATGTTTCTTTGAACAAAGAAAGCTTTGTTGAATTGTATGAGGTTTGAATACCATATAGAGAGATATAGGCTTGGAGAATTCCAGGCTTTTTTGGAAGAGTATTGTCTATTTCGGAATATTAATGTTATAAAAAAGTTCTCTTCGTTTTCTAGTTGGTGGCATTACCACATGAACGTCTTATGGCCAAAGTATAATATACTCCTTGAAGTATATTCCCAAGTGCTGAGAATTCAACAAAACATAGATGTGGTCTCATTTTGGCATAAGTTATCTACTTGCCAATTCAATACTTAAATGGGTGTACTGTATTTTATTCAAGCCCAAATAATATCATTTCATATAATCCAATCTTACTGGCTTCCAAGCAAGTTATTGGAAGACCAAATCCTTCCTCACCACAAATGTGTATATTTTTGGGAAGGAGGCAAAAATGAGAGAGAGATGATAATTATTTTACTTCTATTTAAAAAAATAGGTTATTGAACTTGATTTCCAGGCTGATCATATGTTGCACTGATCTTTAGAGGACATTCTATCCAAAGAATTCAGGCATTTGTCCAGTTATTTGTTGGTGAGTCTTAGTGGAACCAGGGCTTTTTTTCAGCCGGAACGCGGCGGAACCGCGTTCCGGCACCTTTTTCCGGGCCGGCCGCACCGGGCGCAACATCTGGGGGGGCGCGCTCGCACTCGCAGCTCTCTGCCCCTGCCTGGCTCACAACCGCGGCCATAGGGAGGCTCGGTCGGCGCGCCCCTGGCCCGTTTCCTAGGCGACCCTGCCCGA
>NW_015386440.1:202755-216987 GCF_001527695.2 Protobothrops mucrosquamatus
AGTGCCTAAGAAAAAGGCATTTGATATTTTAGTTAAATCAAGAGCAACATGATGGCACTGTAGCTAAGCAGGTAACTATTTCCCTAAACTTCAATTAGTCCCATATTTTACTGTTTTAGCAATAGCATTTGTTGCCCTTACAAAACATAGAATTTTAGCATTTGTTTAAATTCCATCACTATGATTACATCTTTAAATCTTTAAATGTAATTCCATACATTTACTTTTATAGCCCCTCCCAAATTTTACTTGCATTCCTGTTCTCTAAAGGGGCGGTCCTAGGGTTTGATGAGGGCGTGGCCAGGTTTGGGTGGGGGCGTGGCCAGGGGAGGGAGGTGAGTTCCACCACCTTTTCTCTGAGAAAAAAAGCCCTGAGTGGAACATTGTGTGGAACATTGGGGAAATGTGTGACAATTAATGATGCTCAAATACGGAGCTCTTACTAACAGGATTTGAGCTGTGAAACTTTAAAAAAAGTTTGAATCACTGCTCCTTATCAAAGCTACAAAAATGCTGTATATAAAGCAGCTTTGTCATTAGATCAGAATTAGACAAAAAAATATTTGAACCTCTTTTTGTGTAGGTTTATGATTCTTCAAGACAATTAAAAATATAGCTGCCATATTGATGAATGTTCTTGATGTCTTCCATAATATGTCCTTGGTGGCTTGATGTGTTGTTTTTATTAGACATTCTCTTCCAGTAAAAATTTATTTATAAGTATGTGAACACATGCACTTCAAAGGTTTTCTACTGCATCTGGCTGAGAATCCTGAGCTGATAATAACACCAGCCAACATTTTAAATCATTCAAACTCTTGTTACCCAAAACTGCTTTTCTGACTCTAAATCAGTGGTTCTCAACCTTTTTAATGCCGCGACCCCAACCGGTCGTAAGTCGAGGACTAAACCAGTTGTAAGTTGAGGACTACCCAACCGGTCGTAAGTCGAGGACTTTCCCTGCCCGGGAGCGCCGTGCATGCGTGGTTCCGCCCCCTGTACCGGCCGAGGCGTAGCTGGCAAGCGGCAGAGATGGAGCAGGCCGACCACCAGCTGGCCCAGCCCAAGGGAGGTAAGGCACCCGCTGGAAAAGGGGAAAAAATGGCGGACAAAAAAAATGGCGGACAAAAAAAATGGCGGACAGCCTTGCTTGGTGACCCCCATGAAATGGTCGATCGACCCCAAATGGGGTCCCGACCCACAGGTTGAGAACCACTGCTCTAAATCATGTTTATCCACTAATAAGATTAGACTATTAATCATCCTGACAAAAGGCTATATTGGATTATTTTCATACCTACACAGATGCATTCATGTACTGTATACCTCTATGAGCTATCTACATATTTATAATTCCATTGTTGGTATTAAGTAGGATCAAAAGTGTCAGAATCCATTATGGTTATCTATCATGGCTATTAGTAGTAGCATCTCTATCTAGGACTGTAATTAGAGCTTGTTTGGAAGTGAAAGCTGAGCTTTTGGGGGCCCCACATAAACTCCTAAGAACTGCAAATTATACTGGCAAACATTCCTAATGATGTCAGCATCAAATAAACTAGCCACAATAATGTTATTTTTTTTAAAATAAAAATCCTTGGTGATCTCTGAGCTTAGCTGCTGGCTTGCAGACCTTTCATGACCCAACTAGGTAACTTCATCAGGGCAAAAAAATATCATTTTTTAATTTTAAATATATATATATAGCCAGAAAACTGGAAACTCAGACCTATTTATCTATAAAAAATCCATTGCTCCCTGCCAAATGAAAGTGTTTATTATTTAGCAAATACATCACTGCATGTAAACACATACACACACATGCCATGAGAGTGTAAGATATTCACAAAATTGTTCCATAATACAAACAGCAAATATCAGTGATAACAGAACAATAGAGTTGGAAAGAAGCTTGGGGATCTTATAGCCTAACCCCCTGCTCATGCAGGAAACCCTATACCATTTTAGACAAATTGTTGTCCAAACCCTTCTTAAAAGCTTCCAGTGTTGGAGCACCCACAACATCTGGATGCAAGTTGTTCCAGTGATTAAATGTTCTAACTGTCAAGAAATTTCTCTTTAGTTCTAGATTGCTTCTCTTGTCTATTAATTTCCATCCATTGCTTCTTGTCCTGCCTTCAGGTACTTTGGAGAATAGGTTGACCCTCCTCTTCTTTGTGGTACCTCTACTCAATTCCTGCAACTGTTCTTTGTATGTTTTAGCCTCCAGTCCCCTAATCATCTTTGTTGCTCTTCTCTGTACTCTTTCTAGAGTCTCAACATCTTTGAGTAGAGTAGAGTAGAGTAGAGTAGAGTAGAGTAGAGTAGAGTAGAGTAGAGTAGAGTAGAGTAGAATAGAATAGAATAGAATAGAATAGAATAGAATAGAAGCCATAAGGTGCTGGAGCACCACAGCCAGTTACTGTTTTTAAGCCAGGTCTCGCCCAATCTGTATTTGTGCCTTTGATTTTTACTGCCTAAATATAAGACTTTGCTTTTCTTCCCATTGAAACTCATTTTGTTGGATAGAGCCCATTGTTCAAGTTTGTCAAGATCTTTTTGGATCCTGAGCTGGTCTTCTGGGGTGTTGGCTACTCCTGCCAGTTTGCTCCAGGAGGAGCCCGGCAGCAGCTTGCCCATGCATTCCTTGACCCAGAGGGCTTGGAGCTGGAGTGCCTCTGCTAGTCAGCAAGAAGCCGAGCTGCAAGTGCTGCAGCATCAGCCTAGCCAAGATTGGCGCCACTGAAGCCGGCCTGGTGCTGATAGCAGTGTTCCAATATCTCAGGGGCTGCCACAAAGAAGAGGGAGTCAGGCTATTCTCCAAAGCCCCTGAAGGCAGGACAAGAAGCAATGGATGGAAATTAACCAAGGAGAGAACTAAGGAGAAACTTCCTGACAGTTAGAACAATTAACCAATGGAACAACCTGCCTCCAGAAGCGGTGAATGCTCCAACACTGGAAATTTTTAAGAAGAGATTGGACAGCCATTTGTCCGAAATGGTATAGGGTTTCCTGCCTGAGCAGGGGGTTGGACTAGATGACCTCCAAGGTCCCTTCCAACATCATCATCATCATCATCATCATCATCATCATCATCATCATCATCATCATCATCATCATCATCATCATCATCATTATTATTATTATTATTATTATTATTATTATTATTATTATTATTATTATTATTATTATTATTATTATCTCCCCCCATGCCTCTGCCTGTGTGCTCAGCCTGCTAAACCTCATTTCTAGCCGGGTGATTGATTTAGGGGGAGGGGACAAAAAAGTTAGGAAGAAGATTGTAACTAAGCAGTTGAAGGGATGACATGATAGCAGTGTTCCAATATCCAGGGCTTTTTTTCTCATAGAACGCTCAGAACGGAGTTCCGGCACCATTTTTGGATTGAACCTTGTAGGGTAGGCAAGGCGGGTTGTATGATGTGTGTAAGTTCCGGCACCTTTTTTTTTTTTTTTTTTTTTTAGAAAAAAGCACTGCCAATATCTAAGGAGTTGCCACAAAGAAGATGGGATCAACCTATTCTCCAGAGCACCTGAGGGCAGGACAAGAAGGAATGGATGAAAACTAATCAAGGAGTGAAGCAACCTAGAACCAAGGAAAAATGTCCTGATAGTTAGAACAATTAACCAATGGAACAACCTGCCTCCAGAAGCTGTGAATGCTCCAACACTGGAAGTTTTTAAGAAGAGATTGGATAGTCATTTGTCTGAAATATTATGGAATTTCCTGCTTAAGCAGGGGGTTGGACTAGATGACCTAAGAAGTCCCTTCCAACTCTGATTCTATTCTATTCTATTCTATTCTATTCTATTATGTGCAGCACAACATCTGTAAAGATTAGAGCAACAATCATAAGGTTGCAGCCACTATATTGATTTGTTTTGATACACACAAACATACAAACCCTTGCAGATATACCTGAGTTGCACCAAAATAATATATTTCATTAAGCGATTTAGCATAGAACACTTAGAACATGACTTTTGATTAAGTCTACTTAGCTACTGATATTCAAAAGTGACCACCTCCTAAATCTTCACCTGTATTGAACCCAAACATCTCAGGTTGATAGATTAATGGTGACATAACAGTGACACATACACATTTTGTCCCAAAAGTCTTAACTGTGTAGATGCCTTTTTCAGATGATTGCACACAGAGCATTACATTTTGTCTAGATTAGAATCTGTCATGATTCTGCAAGCTTTCTGTCATTGGTGTTCCCAGCTATGGAGTATGGTTCCCATTGTACAAACCTTATATTTAGTATGAGGAAGTTGTATTTTGAAAGTCTCTGAAGCATTGCCATGAATAGGATAGGATAGGATAGGATAGGATAGGATAGGATAGGATAGGATAGGATAGGATAAGACAGAATATAATAAAATAGGAAGGGACCTTGGAGATCTTTTAGTCCAGCCCCCCACTCAAACAGGAGAACCTATACCATTTCAGAGAAGTGACTGTCTAGTCCAGTGGTTCTCAACCTGTGGGTCGGGACCCTATTTGGGGTCGATCGACCATTTCATGGGGGTCGCCAAGCAAGGCTGTCCACCATTTGTTTTGTCCGCCATTTTTTTTGTCTGCCATTTTTTTCCCTTTTCCGGCAGGTGCCTTACCTCCCTTGGGCTGGGCCAACTGGTGGTCGGCCTGCTCCGTCTCTGCCGCTTGCCAGCTACGCCTCGGCCGGCGCAGGGGGCAGAACCATGCATGCACGGCGCTCCCGGGCAGGGAAAGTCCTCGACTTACGACCGGTTGGGTAGTCCTCGACTTATGACCGGTTTAGTCCTCGACTTACGACCGGTTTAGTCCTCGACTTACGAACGGTTTAGTCCTCGACTTACGACCGGTTGGGGTCGCGGCATTAAAAAGGTTGAGAACCACTGGTCTAGTCTCTTCTTAAAAATCTCCAGTGATGGAGTGTCCACAATTTCTGAAGGCACGCTGTTCCACTGGTTAATTGTCCTTACTGTTAGGAAGTTTCTCCTTAATTCCAGTTGCTTCTCTCTTTGGTGAGTTTCCAACCATTGTTTCTTATCCTGCCCTCTGTAGCTTTAGAGAATAGTTTGACCCCCTCTTCTTTATGGCAGCCCCTCAAATACTGGAACACTGCTATCATGTCATCTCTGTTTCTTCTCTTCATTAAACTAGACATACCCAATTCCAGAAACCATTCCTTATATGTTTTAGCCTCAAGTCCCCTGATCATCTTTGTAGCTCTTTTGTGAACTTTTTCCAAAGTCTCAACATCTTTTTTTATAGTATGGTGCCCAAAATTGGTTTCAGGTAAAAGCTAGGAGGCTGATAAGTGGTCAGGAAGTTCTCTGGAAACACTCTGATGCCTACAAGAATCAGAGCAAAAGATATAAGAAGCAAACATTTAGCACTGAATGCAATCTAGACTCAAATTCCTGGCAGAATGAGGCTAAGATCTATGATTCTAGTCAATCAGCATATCCTTTCTTGCAGCAAATATATACAGTGCTACAAAAATATTTGGAACGATACCCTATCTTCTGATCACAGTTATAATAACTTCAACCACACGGTGGCAATGTTTCTCTATCTATATGAAAGAAAGTTTTTATCAGTTCCTCCTTTTAACAGAAGTTTTTTATTAATAAAAGTGCACTCTGTCCCTCAAATCTGGTTCCTTGATAGTTGATATGATAATAGATTTCTGAGGAAGATTTGTTTACTTTAGTTATAAGAATGCAAGACCAGACAAACTGGGACAATTCATGGTCCATCATTTTTTCCTCCAGAAAACATACAGTGACAGAGGTCCCCGACCTTTTGAGCACCAAGGACTGGTTCCATGGAGAGAGGTTTTTCTGCGGACCGGAGGGGGCGTGGTTTCATGTACTGCCTGCATCCCACAGATAGATCTTTGCTTTTGCACGGCCCAGTTTCTGGCATGCCCCAGCCTGGTGCCGGTCCACAGACTGGAGATTGGGGACCCCTGGCCTATGGGAAATGCATGTACACAATGATAGCAATGGGACTCAGATGCTGACATGTACATTTCAGGCAGCCTCACCAAGCTTGGCTGATCTCAAAATAGGACTTGGTTAAGGTTTAGATAGGAGTCCACTACAAAACTCCAGAGCAATGATGTTCAAAAACTTCTCTGAAGAAGGCAAGGTCAGGAACTGAGCAGGACTTAAGGAAGATTTTACCTTTACTGAGTTATTTTCACATTAATTTATATTTTATACTTTTGAACACTCAAACACTACCTTAAAAAATTCTACTCCTGAAAGTGTTTTAAGCGTATTCTAAACATTTGCATAAACATGTGAAAAGAATTCTTATATAGTTTTTTCAAGCCCAGATCCATTATACACAACAGAATAACATAGTTGGAAGGGATCTTGGAGGTCTTCTAGTCCAACCTCCTGCTGAAGCAGAAAACCCTATACCATCTTAGACAAATAGTTGTCCAATCTCTTCTTAAAAACCTCAGGAGTTGGAGCACCCATATCTGCCATAGCTTCTTTGGGGCCAAAAGCAATGGTTAAAGGAAATTGGATACTATGGTATTCAATTGATATATATTCATAAGAAAACAAAGCACTATATTTTGACTGTTGTCATTGGGTAGGTAAGGATTTATTGGCTTTTGTATTGGAGTTTTATTTCTCTAAGCTGCCCGGAGTCACTGTGAGTCAGGCAGCCATATACATTTTCTAAATAATAAAATAAAATGAAATGAAATAAAATAAAATAAAATAAAATAAAAACATCATAACATGACATAAATATGGGTAAAGAACTAAAGTTTTTCAGCTCTCCACTACAAGATAAAAGAGTTTTCTTTGTTAGCTTCAAATCAATAACAATAATAGAGTTGGAAGGGACTTTTGAGATCTTCTAGTCCAACCCCCTGTTCAGGCAGGAAACCCTATAACGTTTCAGACAAATGGTTGTCCAGTTTCTTCTTAAAAACGTCCAGTGTTGGAGCATTCACCGCTCCTGGAGGCAGGTTGTTCCACTGATTCATTGTTCTGTCAGAAATTTTCTCCTTAGTTCTCTCCTTGATTAGCTTCCATCCGTTGCTTCTCGTCCTGCCTTCAGGCACCTTGGAGAATAGCTTGACTCCCTCTTCTTTGTGGCAGCCCCTGAGATATTGGAACACTGCTGTCATGTCCCCCCTCATCCTTCTCTTCATTAAACTAGACATATCCAATTCCAGCAACCATTCCTTATACGTTTTAGTCTCCAGTCCCCTAAATCAGCCTGAATGTACTATTTAACAAAACTTTGTTTGCTAAGGAAAACATTCTGTGCACCTGGCAGGATTCATTAGTGTGCCGCAAATGTGCTTGTTGACAGTAAGTGAATCTATGGCTCACCAAATTCAGCCTATAGCCAAAGTCAAAATCTAGCCTCAGTATTTTACTCTTGGCTTGATTTCAGGTGATTTATTTATCACACTGTTATTTTCTTTTTTGTGACATTCTGACAAGAAAAGTCAGTGGGGAAACCAGATTCACTCAACAACTGTGTTACTAACTGAACAACTGCAGTGATTCAATTAACAACTGTGGCAAGAAAGGTCATAAAATGGGGGCAAAAACCCATTTAATAACTGTCTTGCTTAGCAATGGAAATTTTGGACACAATTGTGGTCATAAGTTGAGGATTGCCTGTATAATATGTCCTCCTCACTAATATAATATGTTTTTAGATGTTTATTTTTTAAAATAGCAGAATACAAAACATAACTTTGGTTGATTATTATATCTGATTTCAGACTTATGTTATTTGGTCCCTTTCTATATTTCCAAAGACATTCTAATTACGGCAATTACTAAGTATCTTGACCTGATGTACAGTAATAAGCAGCTATATGATTACTTTCAGCAGCCATAGAAAATTTATTGGAGGAAGGGAAGACTTATCAAGTTAAGACAGAATGAATGGGGAGGGACTAGGCTGAACATAAACATTACGTATGCCCGGCTCCAGTAGCTCCTATTTGTAGTTTCTTGAGTGCAAGTATTCTGCAATTTGCAACCATTTAACGTCCATCCGAAGATACTATGGCACTGAAAAAAATGACTTACAGCCAGTTCTCACACTTACAACAAGTGCTTGGCACCCAGCATGTATTTTCAATGGTTTCAGCATCCCGGGTTCATGTGACTGCCATGTTTGATCTTCCCCAAACAGTCAATGGGGGAATCATGTGCTTAACGACCACACGATTCATTTAACAACCTTGGCAAAAAGGATTATAAATTTGACTCATTTAATAACTCCCTTGCTTAGCAATGATAATTCTGATCCCAATTGTGGCTGTAAGTCAAGGACTACTGGAATAAAAATATTTCTCATTCAGTTTTGTTAATTATTACAGAAATGGAAGCTTAATTCTAGACTTATCCAAAGCCCAGTTTACGATTAGAGCAGGGGGTGTCAAACTGCCGGCCCACGGGCCAGTTGAATCATATGGAGGCCGCGCCCACCCTGGCTCCTGCAATGCGAAAAAGTCATGATACGTTGTGACACGTCACATGACATGGCAAGTTTGACATCTGGGCTGCAAATGGCTGGATAATCCTGAAGTAAGAATAGAGAAATAGTCTTTGGTGCCTTCTACTGGTGATCTGGATTATTTGGCTGCCCAGATCCGCTAGCCCTAGGCATGCTGACATTATGAGTGAAAGTAGCACATGAGAAATGCGTTGCTTAGACAAACCATGCTGTGCACTGTTCTGATGGAACAAAACAGTGTGGGCTTATTCTTATGTTGCCCTCATGGATAAATTGTGTTCAACCCGCCTCCCCCTTTCTTTTCTTCACTGTTGATATAGAGTCTAAATTAAGGCCCAGGAGAAGAGAGAAAGTCTACCTTTCAATCCAATAGTCTTGGCAGCAGAAGAAAGTGGTCAATTCTTCTTTGCACAAACGGTCCCCATTAGTGCTCAAGATGTTCTTTTCCTTCTAATCCTCATTTGTCCCCCTTATAGCTATTTGTTTAGAATTAAATTAACTGCAATTTGGGAGATGTGGATGAAAGGTAATGCATTGAGGAGATATCACATGTTTTCTGAATGGAGCCTGTCCTGTCTCTTTCACAGCCATTCAACGTGCCTGAAAGGGTGCAGTGTGTGAATTGTCCGACTGTCACTCTGTGGTGAAGCCTGGTAGCCAGTATTGCCATGGAAACAGCAGGAAAAAGACAATTAACAAAATGGTTCTGATTCTACAACCCCCCCCCCCTTTTCCAATTTCTTGGAGGGGAACATGTTCATTAGTGATTTTTGTTTTGTTTTGTTTTTTCCTGGAAGAAGAAACAAGAAGCTCAAGGGAAGGATTCTTCTCATTAAATTAGATCTTGCCATCAATGTGGAAGAGAAATTTGTGCTTGTCTAACAAAATATGTTTTTTTATTTTAACTGTTGTCTAGTGTTTTTCCTTTCTTCCCGTCCAAGGCTGAAAAGAATTATCTCAAAATATTCTGAGGTGAATGACTGTTAATGAGCAGAGCTTGTGAGTTTAACCCTCACCCATTCATGGATCTTTTAATTAGCTTCTCACAAAATCTTCCCTGTGACAGAAACACAATGTACTCTGGAGAGTGTGAACGAAAAAGGGACCGTGTATAGAATCCCCCCTCCCCATCCTTAGTTGAAAATCAAATTGGTATGAAGAAAGGAGTATTGGCTGCTGTTAATGTCAGATTTGTATGCCTAAAGGGTAGTTCCTCATCTTTTGCATTCAGAAATATAGTCATGCCAAAATGTAGCATCTTATCAAGTCAAAGGGAGAATAGAAATCTAAAATTGGATACACTCTGCTGCTTTTTTAGGAAATGGTTGCTCCATATATCACAAATGGAAAACCTCATGGCATATACTACCATTGGTTTAAAAAAGAGGCTATGACATCAGACCCCTTCATATGGGCAGTAGAAAATATTTGAAGAAGCTGATCTTACATTGCTGTCAGTTTCAATCTCAATATATCCTTAAGAGTTGCTTACTTCATTATAAGGACAGTGGAAGAGTTAAGCTGAACTGCCTCCAAATTCTCCTGGATTCTGGAGGTATCCAGTGATCATGAATGACAATCATATTGTTAATGGCCTGGCAGATTTGTAAATTAGTCCCTGATCCTAGACCTAGTGGTATTGTTCTTGTGATAAAAGACATCCTGGTATCTTAGGGATTAAAGGCAATTATATTGTCTTCTCGGGTGGCTTTACATCATTTTGAAAATGCAAAGACTTGCTAATATTTAATGTTCATTGAACATTTTTTTTTGTTGCTTTTAAACATTGACACTCAGTCAGTCCATTATTACATTCTTTCCTTCTTTAAATATTTTTAAAGATAAAATGAAAGGTGAAATTCTTCAACTGTCATTGGCAATGAAATTTCAATATACATCCCTTTTGTAATTAATCTGGTACTGACTGATACAATAGTTAACATAGGTGTATCAGATACACATTTCTTTCAAATAAATTACAGATATAATACCAATAGTCTCCTATTGTTGTTTTGTTTGGTTTTATTATGGAGAGAATGGTAAGGAATGTTGACAAAAACAAGAATGTCACAGTCTTAATATAAAAAGAAAAAAATTGTGTAATAACTTTTTTGCAAGTTATTGCAAAGTTATATTTATTTTCTATAAAAATCTCAATAGTTATATTTCAGTTGCATATTGTATTAAATAAACATTCCAAAAGAGTAGGTTTAGAAGATAACTATGATTATTAATTTATTTATTTAGATAGTACCCAATCATATACACATGTGGATGCTGTTTCTGTTAGACTGCATTAGTTAATATTGAAAAACAGTCATGGAAACAGGTTAGATATTATATCAGTTTGAGTACATTTATGTATTTACAACTAAGCATTACAATGATCAGTTAAAGCAACATAAATATAAGCCTTTATTTTCACAAGATCAAAATGGACATTTGTTTTTTAAAAAATAGGATTTTAAGAAGCATGATTATTTCAAACACAAATACACTCCAAATAATTTGAAATATAATTTTGATGTCTTTTTTACTGGACACTTCATTTTTGGAACGTCAAAAAATTCAACAGATGAAGTTATTTCCATTCCATTCATCCTGGCAAGTTAGAAAATAATCTCTGCTTCTGAACTTTGAATCCATCTTTCAAATTCTTTATATAGCAATAGCAATAGCACTTAGACTTATATACCGCTTCACAGTGCCTTACACCCCTCTCTAAGCAGCTTACAGAATCAGCATATTGCCCCTCCAATAATCTGGGTCCTCATTTTACTTACCTTGGAAGGATGCAAGGCTGAACTAAAACTTATAAGCACATTTATATAAAATGTAAAGGCATGTTTAAAACTCACTTAAGAAGTCTGGAGAAAAGAGAAACAATTTTTGGATGATGATCTTTATCCTCTTCTGCCATTTCTGGGGCACTCTTCCTTTTAGCTGAAGGATAAGGATGTGGAGTACAAGAAATGATAGAACATTTTGATGGAATGAAAGCACTGCTAAAGTCGAACTCTCAGAATTCTGCAGCTTGCATGAAACTCTTTCTTGCAGATTTTTATTTTGCTACGTACTTTCTTGGAAGAGTGTGTGGCTTGCAGGGAAAGATAAAAAAATAATCGGAAAAAGAATAAATAAGTATTTTGAGGAGACAAGCAAAAAGCAAGAGTGGTAGATGATGAATTGATTGGGACTATGCTGAAGAAGAATCCAATTTCACTGTTCCTTAGTTTACCTGTGTGGCTGTTTGTTCTTACAATAAGGACTATATTGGCAAAACATCTAGACCAGTTAACAAGAAAATCATAGGATAAATGGATGAATGGAGGTAGAGAGTGTGTATTTGTGTGTGAGGATACATGAAGAATTTATAGAGACAGTGTCAGAAACACTTAACTTACAAGGTTTTGCTTATTTGGATGTAAATAGACTATCGTTTATTGATTTGATTTTATCCGGGCATTTAACACAGCTTATGTGGATATTTTCCTTTACTTTATTCCAACCCAAGAATTTTGTAAGTAGATAGGGACTAAGAAAAAGTGATTGACCCAAGATTTTGCATTGAGGATTAATGGTTGAGCGTGGACTTTATTCTGGTTTTCCCCTGTCCTAGGCTAACATTTTAATATCTAAACCACCATAAGAGCCGTAGTGGCACAGTGGTTAGAATGCAATATTACAGGCTAATTCTGCATTCCACTGCCAGGAGTTCGATTTTCACCAGCACAAGGTTGACTCAGCCTTCCATCCTTCCGAGGTTGATAAAATGAGAACCCAGATTGTTGGGGGCAATAGGCTGATTCTGTAAACCTCTTAGAGAGGGTTGTAAAGCACTGTGAAGCAGCATATAAGTCTAAGTGCTATTGCTATTGCTATACTGCACTGGCTGTATTATCTCAGGAGAAAAACCTTGAATTGCGAATTCAGTAAAGCACTGCCGGAGAACTTGAGTGAAAAGTTTGAATAGGATACAGATAGCCCTTGATTTATAACCATTCATTTTCTGACCATTCAAAGTTATGACAAAGCTGAAAAAACTGACTTATGTCCAGTCCTCAAACTTCTGTGACCCCGTGGTCATGTGATCAAAATTTGGGCACTTGGCAACTGATATGCATTTACAATAGCTTCAATATCCTTGGGCCATGTGATTGACATTTACAATCCTCCTGGGGCTTCTGACAAGCCAAATCAATGAGGGAACCCTGATTTTTATTATAGTTATATATCTGTTAAATTTTATTCAAACATGAATTTGTCCAAAATGGTGTAGGGTTTCCTGCCTGAGCAGGGGGTTGGACTCGATGACCTCCAAGGTCCCTTCCAACTATATTATTATTATTATTATTATTATTATTATTATTATTATTATTATTATTATTATTATTATTATTATTATTATTATTATTATTATTTACAATATATATTGTATTTATGCTTTAATGTATTGGATAAATTGTTTCTAGATACTGTAAATACTGTGGCTTGCATTCATTATTTGGAATAAAATTTGTTTACCTATATTTTTTCCCTAATATGTTGGAACTTCATTTTCTGATTATTTCAGGGAAATGTTCTGTATTGTTTTCTTTGATGTCATAATGTAACTGGAAGGAACTTAAACAAGGAGAAAAATCTCTAGAATATGCTTCAGAATACATGCTTCCAAATAATGCAAATATGTTCTATTACATTACCAATTACTAAGTTACCAACTTTGGTGACAGTGATTTTGCAGAACTAATTGGTGGATATATCATCCCTGTCCACCAAACTGTTTCCTTCCTGGGGCAGAACAGAGAATCACCTGGTGTCCTCCTTTCCATCTCTATTCTGCTATTGTTATTAAGTTAATTGTTTAAAGCTGTATTCCATTGCACTGTCCATAATAATTAGTAAAATAATTAGTAATGATTATTAATTCACCTCCCCATTCTATCTCTTGAATGTTGTTCATGTCTCTCTCTCTCCCTGATTTTCTGTCATTTTTCCCAGTTAACAATCTTTGGTGTTTCTTGATATTTAATAGCCAAGTAATGAAGTAGTTTATTAATTTATTAGTCTTACAAATATATCAAAAATAATGAAATAAAATAATAAAAGTAAAATAAAGGGTCTAATTCCAGGGAAAAATGGATAATGGAAAAATACAGTAATAAAATGCATAGGTAATAAATACAAAGAATCAGCATTCAGATAAATACATCAACTTTACGTGATACCCACACCTGTTCAATATAATGGTTTTTAGCTAAACTTCCTTGACTATAAACTTAGCAGTTCTGTTCACAATGTATACATTAGAGCCCAAAAGGAAATAGAACAATTAGCAATTCAGGTTCCAGTGGACTGCTCGTTCAAGTAGGGATGTTAAACATCTAAGCCTAAAAGGGCCATAGAATTGACAGTTAAACAAAACACGAGTAATATCTTCAATGACTGGGACACTGCATATACACATAGTATGGTACATGATATAAGTGCCCATATTTGGCCATGGAATCTAACATCTGGAATGAACTACCCCCAGAGATCAGGGTGATCCCTGATCTCCCTTCCTTCCGCCGCGCCCTTAAGACATGGTTATTCCAGCTTGCAGGACTGGCCTAGGGAAATTTTTAGAGGGGGTTTTAATTATATTTTAATTAGATCATAGTTAAATATTTCCTTTTAATTAATTTTAATCCTGTAATTGTTATCTGTGTATT
>NW_015386440.1:217087-231140 GCF_001527695.2 Protobothrops mucrosquamatus
CATCTCAAATCTTGTACTAGAATAGGTCCTTTTTAAGAATTCCATCAAACTCATTGACAGGTATTTTTGAATTGGAAAATAGTTTTGTTCTTAGCCAGCCAATTTAAACATCTATTTTTTGCCAATAACTCCAGGTCTGTTTGGGCACTGATATCTAAGATATCTCTGCTTTAAAATAGCCCTTGCCTGCCTGGCTGATGAAAGTAAATAATGGGTGAAAAACTCATGCTGTGAAATAACTTTGATAAATCAGATTACCCAGGAGGTGGGCTGAGCCATACTTATCTGTTCCAGTAAACATATTCTGGATAACTTATCAGTGTCCATTGAATGGAGCCTCTGCCCATATGTGAAAACTGTACTGATTGGCTATGAGTGGAATGGATACCTCTTTTTGTTCTGACTGCTGGAGCTGATGTGTTCTTATGCTTCTTAAAAAAACAGATCTGAACTTCTTCAAATGAAGTATGTTTTCTAAGGAATCACAATTCCATACCATAATTCAATAATAGAACTACTTTGTCCTAATCAATTAATAATAATTTTGGTATGTGGGTCAAGGTACCTGTGAAATTAAAAATAAATAGTTTACTAGACTACTTGCCTTGGTCCATGTCAAATGTCTTTTAAAATTATTTACCATTATCCAGTGTTGGAAAAACTACTTCTAAATAAGTAAAAAAAATATCACTTGTTTGATAGGCTTCCAGTTATATTTCACACTTTTCCCCTAAATACCATCAGTTTAGATTTCTTGATATTTAAAGAGAGTAGGAGGGGGGAGGGAGGGGAAGGAGGAGGGAGGGAGGGAGGAGGAAGGAGGGGGAGGAGGAGGAGGGGAAGAAGGAGGAGGAGGAGGAGAAGGGGAAGGAGGAGAAAGAGGAGGAGGAGGAGGAGGAGGAGGAGGAGGAGGAGAAGAAGAAGAAGAAGAAGAAGAAGAAGAAGAAGAAGAAGAAGAAGAAGAAGAAGAAGAAGAAGAAGAAGAAGAAGAAGAAGAAGAAGAAGAAGAAGAAGAAGAAGAAGAAGAAGAAGAAGAAATATTTAAATAATTGTTAACATTCATAAAAGAGAATATTTGTGGCTCAAGACTGAAATGAGGGATATAAATATATATAAAAATATATATAAATATATAAATATATTTATATAAATATAAAAAGATGCAAATCCTGGAATATCATTGGTGTAGAACAGACATGTCAAACTCGCGATGTCACGTGATGTCGCCCAACGTATCGGGACTATTCTCCCATTGCCGGCAATGGGGTGGGCGTGGCTTTCACGTGACGCATCCAATTCACGGACCAGATGTAGAGGTTAAAAAGCACTGGGGTTAGAATACAACTCTGTCTGTGGGCAGGTATACTCTTAGCTACAATTAAGATTTTATATCCATACAGATTTTCAAGATGGTGTTGATGTTTAGTAAATCATAGAATCATAGGACTGGAAGGGATCTTGGGAAACACCAAAATATATTTTTGTGCTAACAAAAATGTAATTTTTAAACCAATTCTCCCCTACAGGTATGAATTTGTGAATCTTTGAAGCTTATGTCTTCTATATCTAGATGTCAATTTCCAGTTATGCTTTCCCAACTAGCTAAACATGCCAAATTATTTATCTAGGTACTCATGTGACTCCCAACATAAATAGGTTGGCTGCCTCATCCAATTCTTTTCTTTAAAATTTCTTAAAAGTCTCACTAGCAATTCCAATCAAGCTCTTCATGAAATTTACATATTTCCCAGCATGAGAGAACCCATTTAGCAGGACCCAGCGTAGGATGTCAACACTTTTCAATCAGAAGCTAATTAAACAGCAGACCGGAACACTTTTACAGAGGGAGCATAAATGGTACCCTTGAAAAACATCAGCGCTAGAGGGCAGAGGGAGTTTGACTGGATCTCACTGGCAGCCTTACTGGGTGATTTACTCCTAAGCTATTTAGAAAGGATGCCGTTCAAAGGATCTTGATTGTCACTTGCAAACTTGTGAAATACACACGTATTTTTTTTAAGTCCTCTTTCCTTCTCCCATTCCCCCCTCCCCTTCAGTTTTCTGAGATTTACATGAAAACAGAGCAAATAATGAGTCCATCAACAAGTCTTTTCTTACTGGTGTTGTAATTTTCTCTGTGAGATTCTTTTTCTTGTTTAATTATCAGCTCTTTAAGAGACTCATCTTTCATCTGTCTTGATTACTTCCTCCGTTTTTCAGATAATGAGTAGCTTAATCCGGTGTGCTGTAAGACATATCTGTTTAATTCCCCCCTCCCTCTCTCCCCAAAAGTTGTTTCGGTGTCCATCTTGTGAAAGTACACAAAGAACCTGATGGCTACTGGTTCTTATTTCTTCATTCCAGAGGCACAAGCTTTAGTGTGCTGCTTTAACTTTTAAGAGAGTGAAGCATGTCTTTAAATCTTCTGTCCTAAATACAAGCATTTCTTTAAAAAAAAAGTGTTTAATTATTTTTTGCTGGTGTGTGACTGGGTGGTTATTCTAAATGCACTAAGTTAACCTTGGAAGGGAGAAAACATCTATAATTCAGTACCTTAGCTTGATTTGGCTTGGTACCTATGAATGGTTGAAGAAGGTGGCTTGGCAACGATTCCTCATGGGGCTTTGGATCTCAGCATGGATGAAGTTTTTGTTGCTCATATTTATGCAGTTGGCTCTAACAACCTGGATTCTATGTGCTGTTCCTGTATAACAGCCAGCCACTTGGCTGAGTTCATACTGTGGCTCCATCTGGAAGCTTATCCACATTGACTTTAAAAAATACCCCTTGCATACCCAACTTCTAATTTCTGAATTGGCATTGTTTCCATAATCATATTTAGATTCACTCCACATTAAATTTCTCTGCTGTATCATGGATTTGGGAAGCCACCAGCCACATATTGGAAGGGTTTTCCATTGTCCAATCAGGATAAATACTGATTGCTTGGATGAGCTTGGAGAGTACATTATAAAACAATTTTCTGTCAAATTCTTTAAATAATACAAAATCAACCACAAGTAGTGTGCAACATTTTGCAACCAAAATGTTGCCAGATTTAATGGAGAAGAAGCAAGGAGATCCAGGACTTACTCTTTCTTTAGATGCTATGGAGGTTAGCCAGCTGACTTTGGATCAATCACTGTCCCTCAGCTTTAGACTATGGCACTATGTGGTCAAAATTATATATCTTCCACCAGGATTATACTATAAACTTCTATGGTCTGATCTATGGTCCATCACCTTCAATGAGTCTTTCAATCCTGCAGTGGATTGATTTATGCTCATGAATTTGTGTACATAATCATACCTGCATACTCATTTCAAATTATGCTTCCAAGTGTGAAATACAGCCATCACTAAAAAAAAGCTTTCTAAAAAAAGACTCATGGGCAAGCATTTGGTACGGTCACAGTGGAATGAATCATGAAATAGTTAATCAGAATAAGATGTTTGAATACTAGGAATTATTACACAGTGGATGTCATGCACATTATTAGTAGTATATGTAATATTTTATCTACAAATCTCCCTGTTGAGAATTTAATTTAAGAATAGTTAAAGAATACAAATAAAGAACATAATGGAGGCAGTGACCTTAGATATGCCAGATAAATAATATAACCATAAAACAACATTTCATTTGAGTAAAAGCTATTGCTTAGCTGTCTGGTTTTGACTTACTATCATGCTGAATATTTTCTGGAGCTATAATCTGCTTTCTAACTGGAAGTAAGAATTGAACCACAGAGCAAAGTTAGACCATATTGTGACTTAGAAATAGGGAAGTCATTAACATTTATCTGACTCACCACTGCTTATTGCTCTAATGAAATTTTTATAAATTTCAATTTAGTGAAAGTCGCATACTCTGTGGAATTGAAATACAACAGTAACAACAAAGAGCAATATTTATATGATGCTGCACATAACATGTGGCTGCTATGAGATGCCACAGGCTTCCCAAAACAAAGTGGGAGATTAAACTACAGCCTTAGGCAGAAATGCAGAAGATCTGGTGTGTGCCTACTTCTGCTTGACAGGATAAGTCATCCATCCTCAAGCAAAACTCTCTCCAGTTTTGACTTTTCTTCTTACCATTGCCAACTCCCTCTTGTGTTTTCCTCATCCTTGCTGCTCAAGGGCTAATAGTAGAACTTAGGCTGGTCTTTTCTCCTTGAGAAGAAAAAAACAAGGTACTGTATGTAAGAAGGCCCAAATGCCTCCCCATTTCACTTTCTGTGTAGGACAACCCTTCATGGAGAACCTCTTGCAAGTTCAATCCCAAGAATCATCCAGATGCACCATTCTTAGAAGACACAACAAACACTGAGAAGCTTTGCCATAAAAAAAAGTCAGGTGGCTAATGGACAAAAGAATGCATGAAATTTTTCTTTATGAAATAACATTCTTGCAGTAACTTCTTACCCAGAGTATAAGAGAGACACAAAGCTTTTTACCTGCACATCCTTCTCCAGTATGAGACTCATCCTATTGGCTGAGAAGGAGGTCATCAAGGAGGACAGGCAACCAGATGTCAAGCCAGATTACTGTGAAAGAAGTAGAGGGAGAAAGAGGAATCCAGACACCTCCCATTACAAAGGAAAAAAGCAGGCAACACAAAACAGATGTTGCTTCATTGTCCTTCTGGGAAATGTTTGTTTGTTTGTGTTACATCAAGTGACTTTGGCAACTTCTGCTGTTGTTACAATAGGTTTCTTTTAATTGGAAAAATAATTACATAAGATTCAGAATCAGGATTCATGCCACAGCTAGCGCATGGTTAGTATCTGTTATGTTTCATGATATCGGATTCTGACTTAATAATGATGTTTTACAACTATTATTGCTAGTTTGCATCTGTTGTCTTGTAAGTTAATTGCAACTGAAACACTCTGGATGCTGCTTCAACATATTTTCCATCATCATAAAAGCCCTGAACTCTCGAATGATCATCTTGTAAATATCATAGAACAACCTATATCACCTGACCTATAGTTTCTAACAATTTCTAAGTTTTCAATTATGGAATTAGTTTAGACCTAGAAGGACAAAATGGTTATATGGTTATATGGAAAGGTGTAGAATAGTACAGCGGTTTAGTCTAGTGGTAAAGGCATTGGGCTAGGAACTAGCCAGGGGTAAGCAACTTTGGCTCTTTTATGACTTGTGGACTTCAATACCCAGAATTCCTGAACCAGCCATGTTGACTCAGGAATTCTGGAAGTTGAAGTCCATGAGTCATAAAAGAGCCAAGGTTGCCTATCCCTGAACTAGCCTATTGGCTTAATGTACATTCTAGTCCCATCTTAGGCATGGAAGCCAGCTGGAAGAGTTTGAGTACTCTCAATCCAACTCACCTCACCTCAGGTTTCTTGTAAATATTTAGAAGGAGGAAGGAATATGAGGAAGGAATATGAGGTATGTTTGCTTGAGTAAATTATAAAGTAATAAAAGTGAGATAAAAATTCTAAAAAAATTGAATGAATGAATGAACGAATTTGCTTAATTTCTTTATGTCCACAGTATACTGATTAGGTACATTTTTTTTTACTCAAAGTCAAGATAGTACTGTTAAACCACACATACACATACACATGTACATATTCTTGAAATCCACACATATTAGTTGCCAAGGCTGCAAAATTGTAGCATACATAGAAATAGGTGACAAAAGTAGTTTTAAAGCATAAGGAAAAACTCTTCAGATAGCTACCAAAACATTCCCACAGGTGAACAGATAAAGAAACATTCAGACTTTTAAAATTGTGCAGGCAGCAACTTAAGCAAATGAGACTAAACAAATGCACTTTCTATGTTTTGATATATTTCCTGAATCAGGAAAGAAATTATGAACATAGCCCCTTGATTTTTTATAAGTTTAAAGAGAAATTTAAACCATATAATAAAATGTGAGGTAAAGAACTAAAACTCAGCTACCTTTTTTTGTTTTTTGTTTAATTTCTTCCTCTCTCATTTTTCAGTTTCTTCCATCAGCAAGGAAACACAAAACACATGCAGAGGAAGAAAAACTCTAGTTTCTAGTTTGTTCTATAAAGAAGACATAAGATGTAAGATATCTAATGTAGAGAAAGTTGTTCCAAGTAAATTAAATTAGATCTGAAAAATTTTCTTCTTACCTAATTTCTAAGAAGTGTTTCCCTAGAATAAATGTTTCATCTAAGTTAGACATGTCAAACTTGCGACATCACATGACATTGCACGATGTATCAGAGCTTTTTCCCCATTGTCAGCAATGGGGTGGGCACGGTTTCCTCGTGACTCGTCCGGGCCATGGGCCGGCAGTTTGACACCCCTGATCTAAGTAGTTCAGCCTGATGCATTTTTTTAAAAAAATCTTTTATGCTACCTTATTATTGTAAGTCTGAAGACAGAATCCAGTATTTTAGGATAATTGTTTGCTTTTTTAGTTATTTCCAACTTTATTATTTTTATAAATAAGTTATAGCAGCAAGCAAACATAATAATCTTTCTTCCTATTTTCCTCACAACAAAAACTCTATGAGTTGAGCTGAGAGTGACCTGCAAACATCATCAAGACAGTTTTTATGTTCCCTCTGCAAAGAAGCTGAAGAAAACTTAACACAGAGAGAGAGACACACACACAAATCTTTATGCAAATGGAAAAATCAATCCAACTTATCAAAAGCAATACCATAAAAGACAGAATAGGAATACGAATCAAAATAGACAAGAAAATGGTAGAATAACTCTGTTATTCTCAGTGCTTTTTTTGTAAAAAAAAAAAAAAAAAAGGTTCTGGAACTCACACACGTCATACAACCCGCCTTGCCTACCCTACAAGGTTCCATCCAAAAAAGGTGCCAGAACTCCGTTCTGAGCGTTCTATGAGAAAAAAAAGCCCTGGTTATTCTATTCTATTCTATTCTATTCTATTCTATTCTATTCTATTCTATTCTATTCTATTAGTTACTTCTAAGTGAGAAACAAATACTCAGAAAAATAATTCTGGCAAGGAATTGCACCTGCTGCAATTATTTTGTTTTGGGACGGAACAGAACCGATCAGAATAGAATAGAATCTGGAAGGGACTTTGGAGGTCTTCTAGTCGAGTCCCCTGCTCAAGCAGGAGAACCTATACCATCTCAGACAAGTGACTGTCCAGTCACTTCTTGAAAATCTCTAGTGATGGAGTGCCCACAATTTCTGGAGGCAAGCTGTTCCACTGGTTAATTGTCCTCATTGTCAGGAAGTTTCTCCTTAATTCCAGGTTGCTTCTCTCTTTGATCAGTTTCCAACTATTGTTCCTTGTCCTGCCATCTGGTGCTTTGGTGAATAACATGACCCCCTCTTCTTTGTGGCAGCCCCTCAAATACTGGAACATTGCTATCATGTCACCCCTATTTCTTCTTTTCTTTAGACTAGCTAAACCCAAGTCCTGCAACCATTCTTCAGATGTTTTAGTCTCCAGGCCTTGGATCATCTTAGTTATTCTTCTCTGATTATTTTCCAGACTCTCAGCATCTTTTTGTGATATGGTGACCAAAATTGGCTGCAGTATTCCAGGTGTGGTCTTACTAGGGTTTTATAAAGCAGTATTAATATTTTGCATGTTCTTGATTCTATGCCTCTGTTTATACAACCCGGGACTGTATTAGCTTTTTTGTCTGCTGCTGCACACTGCTGGCTCATGGTCAAGTGATCGTCCACTAGGACTCCAAGATCCCTCTCACAGTTACTGTTTTTAAGCCAGGTCTCACCTAATCTATACTTGTACCTTTGATTTTTTCCTGCCTAAATGTAAAACTTTGCTTTTCTCCATATTGAAACTCATTTTGTTGGATAGGGCCCATTGGTCAAGTTTGTCAAGATCTTTTTGGATCCAGAGTTTGTCTTCTGAGGTGTTGGCTACTCCTGCCAGTTTGGTGTCATCTGCAAATTTGATGAGTTCCCCTTCAATTCTCTCATCTAAGTAATTGATGAAGATATTGAAAAGTACTGGGCCTAAGACGGAACCTTGTGGTACCCCACTGCTTACTTCTCTCCATGTAGATGTAATGCCATTGAAGACTAATTGTTGAGTATGGTTTGCCAGCCAGCTACAGATCCATCTGATGGCAATGTTGTCTATTCTACCTTTTTCTAGCTTACCAAGGAGTAGATTGTGGTCTACTTTATCAAATGCCTTACTGAAATCTAAGTATACTACATCCCCAGCATTTCACTGGTCTACTAGTTTAGTCACTGTTTCAAAGAATAAAATAAGATTGGTTTGACATGATCTGTTTTTAACAAGCCTGTGCTGGCTACTAGTTATAACTTTGTTTGCTTCTAGTTGTTTGCAGATCTATTTTTTGATTATCTTTTCTAGGATCTTCCCAGGTATTGATGTTAAACTGATTGGTCTGTAGTTTCCTGGATCCAGTTTTTTCCCCTTTCTTGAAGATGGGAACCACATCAGCCCTTTTTCAATCCTCAGATACTTCCCCGGTGCTCCAGGATTTTTGAAAGATGTGGTGCAATGGTTCTGAGTTAACATCTGCCAGCTCCTTCAGAACTTTGGGATGTAATCTGTCGGGTCCCAGTGATTTATGTTGGTCAAGGTTGGATAAGTGTCTTACCATTTTCTTGCTTATTTTAATTTTTGTTTCTAGTTTGTCTTTTGCAGTGGTTTTTTTTTTTTTTGGTATGTTGGACAAAGGTTTCTTTTTCTGTGAAGACTGATGCAAAGAATGAGTTAAGCAGCTTTGCTTTCTCCCTGTTGCCTGTTATTTTCTTGCCATCTTCTCTCTTTAGTGGGCCTACAGTTTCCTTGACTTTTTTCTTGTTGTTAATATGTTGGAAGAAACTTTTTTTTTATTATCCTTGATTTTTGTCTTTGTTCGTTCTGAGCCTTTGCTTTCCTGACTTCATCTTTGCATGTTCTGGCTGTCTGCTGATAATTGGTTTTAGTTATGTGCCCCTCTTTCCATTTTTTTGTTTTTGTCTTTCAGTTTGTCAGAGAGATCTTTGTGCAGCCATGCTGGTTTCTTCTTGAATTTCTTGTTTTTCTTTTTCAGTGGTATTGTGCTGGTCTGGACTTTCATGATTACATTTTTCAGAGTTCCCCACGCTTCTTGAGTTGTTTTCCCTTTTAGGATTTTCATCCATGGGTAAGAGTAAGTAAGTAAGAGAACACTTACTTAGTCTGTTCAAATCATCAGGACCAAATGTATTACATCCCAGGGTTCTTAAGGAGCTGATAGATGTGATCTCAGAAACATTGAATAAAATCTTTCAAAGATCCTGGAACATCCAGAGAACTGCCAGAGGATTGGAAAAGTGCTGATATGTCAAAAAGGGAAACTACTGTACATACCAATTAACCTCACATCAATACCTCGGAAAATCCTGGAAAAGATAATCAAGCAATAGACTTGTGAGCATCTAGAAATAAGCAAGATGATTACTAGAAGCCAATATGGGTTTGTTAAAAACAGATCATGCCAGACAAACTGTATTGCCTTTTTGGCATCATGACTTAATTAGTGGATCAGAAAAATGCTGTGTAGATAGTTTATTTATACCTCAGTAAGGCATTTGATAAAGTAGATCACATTCTATTTCTTGGTAAGATAGGAAAATGTGGATTTGCAACTGCCTCCCTAACCACACTTATTGTGTAGTCTTCAATGGAACTATATCTACATGGAGAGAAACATGCAGTGGGGTACTTCAAGGCTCTGTCTTAGGCCCAATACTCTTCAACATCTTGATAAATGAGGGGAGAAAAGGGGAACTCATCAAATTTGCAGACAACATCAAGCTAGGGGGAACAGCCAGCACTTTAGAAGATAGGCTTGAAATCCAGAAGGATTTTGACAGACTTGAAAAAACGCACTCTCCAACAAAATGCAATTCATGATGAGAAAAGTAAGGTTTTATATTTAGATATGAAAAATCAGATCTACAGGTATGGAATACATGGTACCTGGCTTAAAAACATAACTGTGAGAGGCATTTCGGTTTCCTAATGGGCCACAACTTAAGTATGAACCAACAGTGTGCTGCAGTTGCCAAAAAAACCAATGTAGTCATAGGAAGCATCAACAGAGGGATAGCATCAAGATCACAAGATCTATACCGCACTAGTGAGATCACACTTGGAATATTGCATCCACTTCCAGTCATAATGATAACAAAAAGATACTGAGGCTCTAAAAAGAGTACTGAGAAGAGCAACAAAGATGATATGGGGTCTGGAGGCCAATTGAATTACAAATGGTTAAGGAAACTAGGCATGTCTAGTCTGATAAAGAGAAGGATTAGGGATGACATGAGAGTCATCTTCCAGTACTTGAGGGGCTATCACAGAGAAGAGGGGATAAATCTATTCTTAATAACATGCAAATGACTCAAATTATACAGTTCATGTCATGATGTGCACATTTAATTTGTATCATTTGCATGCATAAAAGTATTTAAATTGTCAAATTGATTTCATATGATAGCTCAGGTTATTCCAAATACTTGAAATTGATTTGATTCAGAGATTGTAGTGATTTGCTTTCAGATGAAATCTCCAAATTAAGGCCTTATTTCTCCATCTTATCTCTCTTATTGACTGAGAGGTAAAAGACTCCAGATGTGGATGGGGAATCTAGTCATGAATAGAGAGTTTGTGGGCAAAAAGTGCCACAGCTATCTGCTTTTCTATACATATGATGATAAAGTTCTTGTCTAACTTTCAGTTTTCAAGAAGATATTCAACTTTGTTAATAGACAGAAATGTGTTTATGAGAACGCAGCCTATTCTCATATTGCATTTTAAGTTTGAACTACATGATACCAAAAGTTTTAAATAACTTCTGTAGCTTGGAACAATTCAGTCATAGATTGATGATAATCCTATTATTGGGTATGTCGTTGCCCTCTAATAAGACGGACTTGGACAACCAATTTTCTGCTTAATCATAGTGCTGAGTGATAGAAATCAGCAGTATTAAGGAAAACTTGACAAAAAAAAATTCACTGCCTTCCACAGAAGTGACAGATAACATCTTGTGGATTATTGTACACTATCAATAACAGTGCTCTCAACTGTTGTTTTTTAAGATACCATAAAATTAACACTGATCACACAAATAATCATGAAATGCAGAGACAGAGACAGACAAATCTGGAGTTGAGTGAAATATTTAGTGCAAGCCTATACTTGATTTTCCAGATGTAAATTCTAGATGTAGGTATGCAATTCCTACTAAGCAAATAGATCACCTGACTTACATTTCTAATTCAGAATCATTTTTACATGCATGCTTGTTCTGCATTGAGGCATTCACATTTGCCTCTCTTAAAACTAATTTTTAAAAAATCATAATGAGAGAAAAGTTTCATAAGCTCTAAATATTGTACATCCGATTCAACAATTTATCCAGTAGCAATTGGGTAACCTAAGGATATGTTTTCTTTGGAAAAAAGTCAAACACTCAGTTTAGTTATAATAGCCACATGATCTTGGTAACTTCGCCATATTATCGTTTAGAGGTTTGGATGACTGTTGTATCTCAGTTATACTAGAATGTAGCAAGCCAGTTTGAGTTATCTCTCTCTTTTGAAAAGGAGTTTGGCAGAAATAACGAGCAGAAAATTACCTTTATGTGACCCTCAGCATGAGGTGCCTAATCTACCAAAGCATGATTCCTAGCAGTAGGAGTATTTTCAACATTATTTATGGCATTGTAGGATCAAATGTCTCCTAAGCCATCAACCGACTTACTCTATTGAAAAAAGCAGAGTGAGAGGAAGGATTTGAAATTCAGTTTGATTATTGCAAACTTCTCCAACTTGGATGTTCTCCAGAGGTATACAAATTCACCTCATCCATTGCTGGGAATTCTGAGAGTTGAGTTCTACACATCTGGAAAACAATCAGCCTGCCAGAAAGATTACTTTTAGCTTCCTCCAGCAAAGGAATTTTTGTTAAGATATATGAAAGTAACATAAATATATATGTAAATATATGGAATTGATAAAATATATAAGTAAATATGGGGTGCAATGTGTCAATGGTTAAAGATGCTGAGCTTGTCAGCTGGAGAGCTGACAGCTGAGTTTGAAATCCATGTTTCATGCAACACGGTGAGCTCCTGCTACTTGCTTCAGCTCCTTCCCACCTAGAAGTTTAAAAGAATGCAAATTCAACTAGATAAATAAATATCACTTCAATGGGAAGGTAATGGCATTCTGAGTGCCTTTGGTAGGGTAGGGTAGGGTAGGGTAGGATAGGATAGGGTAGCATAGGACAGGATGGACAGGATGGACAGGACAGGATAGTTGGTAGGGTTCTTGGAGGTCTTCTAGTCCAACCCTCTGCTCAGGCAGGAGCAACTAAGATGATCAAAGGCCTGGAGACTAAAACATATGAAGAACAACTGCAGGGTTTGGCTAATCTAAAAAAAAGAAGAAATAGAGGTGACATGATAGCAGCATTCCAGTATTTGAAGGGCTGCCACAAAGAAGAGGGGGTCAAACTATTCTCCAAAGTACCAGAGGACAGGACAAGAAACAATTGTTGGAAGCTGACCAAAGAGAGAAGCAACCTGGATTTAAGGAGAAACTTCCTGACAATGAAGACAATTAAGCAGTGGAACAGCTTGCCTTCAGAAATTGGGAGTGCTCCATCCCTGGAGGTTTCTAAGAAGAGACTAGACAGTCACTTATCTGAGCTGGTATAGGTTCTCCTGCTTGAGCGGGGGGCTGGAATAGAAGACATCCAAGGTCCCTTCTAGCTCTATTCTGTTCCATACTGTTCCATTCTATTCTATTCTATTCTATTCTATTCTATTCTATTCTATTCATTGCTTCTTGTCCTGCCTTCAGGTGCTTTGGAAAATAGGTTGGCCCCGTCTTCTCTGGGACAGTCCCTCAAATATTGGAAGACTGCTATTTTATCACCACTAGTCCTTCTTTTAATTAAACTAGACATAACCAATTCCTGCAATTGTTCTTCAAGTTTTAGTCCCCAGTCCCCTGATCATCTTTGTTCTTCTCTGCACTCTGCATTCTTTCTAGAGTTTCAACATCTTTTTTTATATCATGGCAACCAAAACTTACCAAATGTGGTCTTACCCAGGCAATATTTCACATGATTTGTAGTGAGAATCTATTTTTGAAATTGAGGGTCATCTACAATGTGTAGATGTAAATATAAAATTGTCTCCATGAACTAAGGAATTTACCAATGCCTAGATTTCTCAATTTTAATATTGTTCTGGCCTCCAAGCTAAATACCCTACAATATTTAGACTGGTAAAGAACTATGAGAAAGATTAATCCCCAAAGAGTCCAAATTTATTTGTTAAATTACATGTCTCACAGAGTTTCCTTATTAGTGATATGGGCAGCATATAAAAAGAATGAATGAATGATGGGTCCTTGGTGCTTTCTTAGCCTGGTTGTTTTCTTGCAGACATTTCATTCCTCAAACTAGGAAACATCATCAGTATTAATAAGAGTGGGATTTTGTCATGAGTCTGCAACAGTAGGAGGATGGAGGGGGGGAGCAATCGGTATGATGGCATAGGGAGTGATCCAGCCAACACGGGCGAAAGAGGAAGGGGGGCAGAGTTGACTGCAGCTGGATCAAACCCCGCAGGACCAATGGGCTTGAGGAGAAGGATGTGGAAGGTAAAACTGATGGGAGGCATGGGAAAGAACCCCCCGTTGCCCCTGGTAAGGATACCCAAGGACCGGATGGTGACAAACAGGAAAGGGAGGTAAAAAGTTTACACGCGGGTAGAAAGAAGGCACCCAGAGCGCAGGAGCTCAGACACCTGGGCAAGCACTTGGAGGCAGCATATAAGCCCTCCCCGAAACCGCCTTATCAACCCTGATGATGTCGGGAGAGCCCGACGAAAGCTTGGTTGCCTGTATTTTAATATTTTAATTGCTTTTAATCTTTTAATTGCTTTTAAATATTTTAAATTTCCTCTTGGTGGTCGTGATTATTTTGTTTTGACATGAATATACCCAAGAGTCGAATTTGTAGTTCCATTACCAGTCATATATATATATATATATATATATATAT
>NW_015386440.1:231198-248594 GCF_001527695.2 Protobothrops mucrosquamatus
ATAGCTATTTCTAACCTTATTTGGTTTCATCAGCCAGACATACCCTTCTGAGATTCGAACCTGGGCTGTCTGCATGTTAAGCAGAGATGTTAGCCACTAGGCCACAGGCTCTTTCTCACTTTGTTAGCTACAAGAGACAGGGGAAGAGGATGAATGCTTTTGTTTGAACACCCTGTCGGCCCAAATATGGGAAGGAGAAGTCTTTTGCCTGCATCAGCTCAATCCAGAGCCATCAACAGGCAGCAGTCGCTTAACTGCGACATCATATGTGTTTTTTCAAAATTTGGATTGCTAACAAAATTTGGATTGCTAACAAAGAATTTGTAGCTAACAAAGTGAGAAAGAGCCTGTGGCCTAGGGGCTAATACTTCTGCTTAACATGCAGACAGCCCAGGTTCGAATCTCGGAAGGGTATGTCTGGCTGATGAAAACCAAATAAGGCTAGAAATAGCTATCCCAGTACTCCCTTAATTCTTTGTTAGCAATCCAAATTTTGAATATTGGTATGTGGGTCTTTGGATGTTCGGGTTTTCTCCCGCGTGGAATTGGAAGTGTCTTGGCGACGTTTTGACTCAGACTAACCTCAGCACAACAAAGCCCCCACCCAAACAGAACACTCCCCCAGCCAATCAGAGCACAGCCAACCCCCCATCCAATCAGAGCATAGCCAAGCTCCTTAACCAATCAGAACACACCTTCACCCAATCAGAACACAGCCAAGCTCCCACCCAATCAGCTCAAACCCCACTGGCAGTTAAAAGGAAGAAACAGCTGCGATTGCACACTACTCCCAGAAGCACAAAGCTGAAGACACCAGCCTGAAGATGACAAATGTGACTTCGTCGAAACGTCGCCAAGACACTTCTAATTCTACGCGGGAGAAAACCCGAATAACTAAAGACCTACATACAAACACCCGCGAAAACCTCAGAAAACATATAAATGTGTGTGTGTGTGTGTTTCAAAATTTGGATTGTTAGCAATCCAAATTTTGAAAAACACATATAATGTCGCAGTTGCGACTGCTAAGCCTGCGGATGGCTCTAGTTTGAGCTGATACAGGCAAAAGATTCCTTTCTCCCATATTTGGGCCGATAGGGTGCACCAAATTCATATATATATATATATATATATATATATATATATATATATATATATATATATAATATATATATATATATATATATATAATATAAACATAAATGAGCACCAGGAAAACAAAACCCTTTAAAATTTTTAAAAAGGTTTTAGTAAATAAATAATGACCCAAGCTTTCGCCGGCTTTTCTGCCGGCATCTTCAGGGATCCGTATCGGTCAATGGGAGGGCACTCCTTATATTACAGCCGCCTTTGCACCCGGTCCATAGGTGCTGTCGCGATGTTCCACCGGCCAATCGCCGCTCTAGTTCCATTCTCATTTCAATGAGTTGATCTACCTGGACCATGCCTACTTCACACGATCGTTCCACACCCATTCTCTGTTTCCTGCCTGTTTCTTATTCAATAAGCACGCCTCTCCTTTTCTTCGGTCTTTCCCCTTTTCCTCTCTTGCCATAGACCCCCGCCTCCTCTCTCTCTCTCTCCACTGGAGTTTGGCACTTCTGTAGAGCAGCTGCGCGCGAGCGGGTAATCGGCCCTACAAAGGGACGTTGTTGTGCTTCTACTTCTCTGTGAAGTAGGCATGGTCCAGGTAGATCAACTCATTGAAATGAGAATGGAACTAGAGCGGCGATTGGCTGGTGGAACATCGCGACAACACCTATGGACCGGGTGCAAAGGCGGCCGTAATATAAGGAGTGCCCTTCCATTGACCGACACAGATCCCTGAAGATGCCGGCAGAAAAGCCGGCGAAAGCTTGGGTCATTATTTATTTATTAAAACCTTTTTAAAAAATTTAAAGGGTTTTGTTTTCCTGGTGCTCATTTATGTTTACATTTTATTATGAACACTCCCAGGAATCAACTGTCGGTTTTTAGCATTGTTTTTAAGATATATATATATATATAAAAAGATGGTTCACTCATTCCTTTTATAAAGCATCTAATTGGAGATATTACATTTTACGTCTAATTTTAATTTGTCATCTAATTTGCCTCTGAAGGACTGGAATTGACTATTTGCCCCATAACAAAGATGTCCAAACAATATTTTGATTTTACAATCTGTTTTCCATAATTGTTAAGGAAATCACTATAGTTTCTAAATGTAATTCCCTCATTTACTTTGTTCCTTGAAAACCAGCAAGGAAGGTTGGAAATGGTGATCACATAACCCGGGGTTAGTGCAACTATTATAAATATGTGCCAACTGCCAAAGTCCCAAATTTTGACCATGGACCAGTGGTCATAAGTGCCAAGACTGATCCTAAGTCACTTTTTTTCAGTGCTACTGTAATTTCACAGAGTTGCTAAATTAATGATTGTGAGTTGAGGATCACCTGTACTATTTAAATGTCCTCCTACTGACGTTCACGTGGGAAATTATCTTCTTTTAAAGGTTATGACTATTGCTTTTAATCAATTTGCTTTGCCTCTACAACTGAAGCAGCCTTTTGCAAACTCATATGTTACATGCACAATTTCCTTCCTTTCCCAAAATAGTTCTGTGCATATGCACACACACATGCACATACACAAGCACACACACACACACACACATACGTGCATATAGTGCTGCATGAAGAATGGTTCAGATATGCATCTGTATCTCATAAAGACTCGTTCTTGCTCCTTCAAGAGGCCTTGGTAATTCCTCTAATTGAGGGTTAGACTTGTCCATTTGGGAATCTTGCAAAAGTCAGCATTTTATACTGACATTTGTACCAATTTGTACATTTGGACCCCTGTTACGCAAAAGCCACTGTTTCAAAGCTGCACAGTTAAATATTCATTATTTTTCTCTTCCTGGCCTTAAATATCAGTAAATAACCAAAGAAACAAAACACAGAAATAGAAGGTTCCAAACTGAAATTCAAAGCAGACAGTACTGGTGGATAAATAAAAATAAAACATAATAAACCTGTCATTCTTGCCTGGATATTTTTTGGTCCAGAGCCAAAAACTTCTATTTAAGTTTAAGAAAGATCTATACATCTAATGATAGAATAGGAACCTTTAAAAAAGTACAAAGTACGACAAACAGATGCCAGGAAAACTAAGGAAGGAATTTCCATTATATGAACCTCTGGGGTTTTTTTCCCCCCTCCTAAGTGAACAAGCAGTGCACAAAGAGTTTTTTTTTAGAGGTGGAAACACCATCAGCTTGCTGGATGAGGCCATGATCCTTGTCATCCAGCAATAAAAGATCTATGTGGGTTTTTTTTAAGCTGAAGTCCATATTTGGCTTTCAAGTAGAATGCCAAGAGCTTCACTTCCCAAAATAGATGGAATCAGGAAAAACACAACTAGTGGAAGTTATAAAACATCTAATTGCATTGAATCCATACTGATTTGCATTAATAGAGTTAATATGATTGCTTACATCTATTAATTAATGGTCCAATGTCTGTAATAAGTTGACAACTCTTAAAAAAACTTCCAGAATCAAGTCTCAGATTGTGCATTTTTTATTTAATCTGAGAAGAATCCATTAATGCTCAAACATTTCCAGAAACCTCAGATAGAATGTAAATGAGACAACCCCCATCATTTTCCCCCATCGATTGCAGTCACTGATGATTGAACACCAAAGCTGGAATCTACTTGTGTTTTCTCAAGTTTCAAGATTTAGTTTGAGGAAAGGGACAGACAAGCAATAAGGAGTGGTTGATAAGCTGTATGAATCCTCTAGCTTTATCTGGAATACATATTAAAAGGTTGGGATTCCTGGCTTCACCTGATACTCATCAATAGATAAACTTTGTTTCGTATGAAAGTCCATTGAACTTTTCAACTTATACTTTCCTAAATTTTTCAGCATCTTTCTGGTTTTTGTGCTTCATACATATAATGTGTATGTTAGGGAAGGGTATGCATAAACACAATTTGGGGGGGCAAAAGAAATATACAAAACATGAAAATTGCTTGCAAATATTAGTGTATTGTATCAGAAAAACTGCACTTAAAAGTGCATCTTCTAAGATGAATATGGAAAATGAATGACAAAACAGAATGAAATGTTAGCAAAAATGCTAGATTTAGACATTCCTATTAAATACAACATTCTAATACATATGATTTACAGTATGCTACTTAGTATGATTTCTCACAGACTTAACCTACATGTTTACTCTAGTCAGTTTTACTATAGTAGCTCTGATCCAATTGATCTAGATCAGGGGTATCAAACTGCCGGCCCATGGGCCAGACACGTCACAAGGAAACCATGCCCACCCCATTGCCGGCAATGGGGGAAAAGTTCCGATAGGTCTCATGATGTCACGTCGCGGGTTTGACATGTCTGATCTAGATGAAAGATGTTTCTTCTAAAGAGACATTTGACCCTTGATCCGGTAATCTACAAACACTTTATAGATTTGCTAACCTTAATGTATAAGAAGTTTCATTTCAAGTGGAGCATCTAGGAAGGCTTCTTTGGGGGAATATAAAAAACAGCATGAAGTTTTATTAGGCCAGGGGTGCCCAAACTTAACAACTTTAAAACTTGGCTGGCTGGGGAATTCTGGGAGTTGAAGTCCACAAGTCTTAAAGTTGCCAAGGTTGGAGACTTCTGTATTTAGACAAATGGAATTCTGCTTCCAAACATCATTTTTGGTTGTCATACCAAGAAGAGTACCCCGAGGATAAAATTAAAGAGTTAAAAAAAACCATTTAGACAAATATCTAGCAAATATAGCAATAGCACTTAAACTTATATACCACTCTAATCAATTTACAGTCAGCCTATTGCCCCCAACAATCTGGATCCTCATTTTACCAATTTCGGAAGGCTGAGTCAACCTTGACCCCGTCAGAATTGAACTTCTGGTAGTGAATAGTGAATTAGCCTGCAATACTGCATTCTATCCACTGCACCACCATGGCTGTTATGAAATATGAAATCACAAAGATGATTAAATGAGATTAATTCTTGATAGCCAAAGCATTTAGTTCCTGCACATGGAAAGACCAAAAATTACCATGCATTTAGGATTCCCTTTCCTCACTTTGAAATCATCAGTAGTACACATTCTTTTCCTATTGGACTCCCTGCAGATGTAAACAATTCTGTTCCTAGAATTTTCATCAATGATCCTACTGGGTAAGTTTGGAACAATTTGGAAGTTGAAATCAACATAACTGAAGAACATTCTAGTTACGGAAGTCTGACGGAATGGTTATATAAGGCTGACCATCTCAGAAAATCCTGAGCAGTTCCATCCTTCTTTTGCAGGAAGCTATAGGCCACAATAGAACAATCATTTCACAAAAGGCCTATCTTCAATAAGATAGCATCCAAGGTGGTATAATAATTTTTGAGAACATAATCGAACTAGTGCTGTAATATAGCAGATGTGATTCATGACTGAAGAACTATTTTTAGAACTATTTTGGGATTAATATAAAATGCATGTGAAATGCACAATCATTTTTGGAAGGATTATATTTTCTCCTAACGCTGGCTTTGAGAGGGAGTAAAGGTCTTTTAGGAATACGATAGAAAGTTCATCTGTTTCCTGATGTTTGCCATCCTGATCAGCTCATCTCTCAATAGCTATAGGAAGATTTTTTTAAAAAATAGACCTTATCAGAAAATAGCCCAACATTTGTGATCTTTTTCAGGTCATAAAATATTGAGTTTTACTGTTTTAGAATGAGAGCCAGTTTAGTGTAGTGGTTAAGGCATCAGAGCCAGCTTGATGTATCAGCTAGAAAGTGGGAGACCGAGTTCTAGTTCCTCTTTAGGGATAAAACCAGGTGGGTGACTTGACACTCCCTCAGTCTTGGGAAGAAGACAATTGCAAACCACTTCTTGCTAAGAAAACTGTAGGAACTTGTCAAGGCATACATACATATAAAACTAAGATCCTCAGATGGTTTCAAAAGAGCATAGGTTTTCTCCACCAAGGCTGGAGATGAATGTTGGAAGGGCAACATAGTATTTCCGATCAATAATTTCCGATCAATAAGAGAGAGAAAAGAAAGTAAGAGAAGGAAGGAAGGAAGGAAGGAAGGAAGGAAGGAAGGAAGGAAGGAAGGAAGGAAGGAAGGAAGGAAGGAAGGAGATTTTTGATGCTTGCTGCAGACATTCTACTGTTATTTTTAGTAAATGTATAAAATATAGCACCCAGTGGTTTATGCTCACTAAAGAAATATAAAGGAAAACTGCAAAACTTATGACTATACACCAGGGGTTGATCAGAGTTTTGCTTCCGTTTTTCTCACCCTGTGTCCATGCCAAATAGCTGAAGACTATTGTTTTTAAAATCCTCTCTCTTCCTGCTGGAGTAGTGGGACCCTCATAGCCAGCTGTGAAGATCATCCCTTTTAAAGCAAGAAACAGGCATATGTCAAACCACCTTGCCCACCAAGCCTTGGGGCAAAAAACACACCACTCTTTTGCTGTGAATAAATCACAGATAAATGGGTTAAAAAACCCCAATGGGACTGAATTAAATCTGCTACCTTTCTGGATTCAAGGGAGATGCTAAACAGAAGTGCCACCAGCAACTCTTCAATGTGGATGGACAAAGTAAACATGCTAATAAGCATGAATCTACCCACCCACACATACAAACATTTTATTCCCTTGTAATAAGTCTTCACTAAATCTCAAGGTGACAGAGGTCAAAGACGTGAATGTGAATGATGGTGCTAAAAGGCTTTCAGAGCAATATTTATTAATAGCTCCCACCCTTTCACCTCAGCGACATCCATCACAGCTTGGTTGAAATACCATCTCCCTTCATCAGTCACTGAGATTCTTCCTATCCATGTGAAGAAGACCATGGCCAAAGAAAACGTAAGGGACTACCTGTACAGATACAAAGTTACTTTGTATCTGCAGTAAAAAAAAAAAAAAGAATTTTATGAACTAGGAGGAGGAGAAATTGTTTTAAACAAATTATCTCCTAACGTGGAGTAAGAGACTATATAGAGGGTTAACCTTTTGGATTTTTGAAGGCCTTGGTGGAGCCATTGATCATCAAAGACTATCTCAACCTCCTCCAAACAAAATATAAACTTTCCAAAGGCACTGACTTGTGAGGAGGGTTTCTTCTGTTTTAATTTAGGTTACCTCTCTGTAAATTGTTTGACATTGCTAATGAAAAATGGAAATGGCAAATAGCCCCATGCTGTCAGGAGTATATCCACTAAATGTAGTGGTACAAAAACAAATTCAAATGCCATTGACTTTGATGTCCAGCATTGTTGTCATGCCTGGGCTTATCACAACGCACAAATTAACTTGTGAATTTTGGGGGCAGGGGAATTGTATGAATTTTGTTTCAAAAACAAAATATATACCAGGCCATTGCATGGTGAGATTGTTTACCTAAAGAAGAAGATGAAAGCGTCAGTGAGATTGCTTAAACAAAGGCAATAGTTTGAAATGATATTATCTGAATATAAGTGGCAAGGTAAATTTAGACAAATAATCTATAAAAAAAATAAAGTTTTAATGGGGCTGATTATTGGGTCTAGCTTTGTGCAAGTGATCCAAAAGTACATACAGAGAAGGATTCCAGAGGCTAATTCTAGTTATTCTCCGTGAGCTTCTTCTGTTAAGAAGGAATGTCTGAAAGGAATATTAGCACATTCACCTAAATGCTTTTACAGCATTCTTTGTAATTAGATATAAACTTCTACAGGATTTCTATTCCTAGATAGAACCACAATGATAATGCCCATATTTATATTTTTACAGTCCTTCTACAGATCTTCTAATTCACTGGAGCTTGTTTGTACTTTAGGCTGATGTAGTTTAATGAATTCTGGAGTCGCAATATACACTGGATAATTAACCAATATTGGAATTTGCCTCAAATGTTATGAAGCAAAATCCAAATTAATATATATGACATATATAGAGATAGAGATAGAGATAGAGATAGAGATGGAGATGGAGATGGAGATGGAGATGGAGATTGAGATGGAGATAGATAGATAGATAGATAGATAGATAGATAGATAGATAGATAGATAGATAGATAGATAGATAGATAGATAATTAAAGCCAATCAATCTTATCATGATGTGACAATGCAGCCCTTGATCTTTAATTAATCTGAGCCAGTGTATGAATCCAGTCATTGTGGAAAAGTTAGGCATAAAACAGAATCCACATGTGCAATTCCTCTAAAATTATATTTCAAAAGTATACCTAAAATTAACTCAAACGACAGTGTTACAGAAGAAAATGCTGTAATCAAGAAATTACCAAGAAGAAAACCACATTCCCACAAAATGGCCAAGGCAAGCTACTGTATATAAGCAGGGAGCAAACTTCACATTCCTTCTCACTGATGGCGTTACCTAGTTGGGTAATGAAAGGTCTGCAAGCCAACAACCAACTTCAGACAGCACCAAGGATTCCACAATCTCAACAAGCCAAATATATTTCCAGACCCAGCAGTCATCATTTTCCACATTTTCCCATGTTTTCTGATCCATTTCTCTTGTTCTAAAGATACGGAAATAATGATTGAAAGGGATAAAAAAAAACTCCAGAATTTTTGGCTTCCCAAAATTATATAATCTTTAGAACGAACAGCATCTTTTTGTATACCAACGCTCACAACTTTTTAAGTATTGCTCATTCCACTCTGTTATGCAATGCCTTGAATTTCTGACTTCCTATCTTCCACTTACTACACATACCTGAGTTGCATTACTCAGAGTTGGGCCGCATGCTTCCCATGGAAAAGGTGCCAAACTGAACTCCCCATATCTTCAACTTTAAACATTTCCTCTTCATATTTTGTCCAAAGAGCCACAGACAGACTCTCTGACCCAGTTTATGCAACTACCAAATGATAGGCTATCTACTTATCCTCAAGCTGACAGAAAACTATACTGACAAGCAATTTACTATTCCCCTCACCAATCTCTCTATTTCCTCTCCTGCCTCTGTATTACTTACTTCCAGTCACTCGAATCCTCTCCAAGGTAATGAAGCACTTAGAGAAGTCAGCCACTTTGTGACTGGCCTTAGAAAATGTCAGAATATGGGAGAAAATACACCACTACAGCTAAGAATGATTTAAGGCTTAAAGGCATTGCCTTTCTCACTCATGGAGAAGACAAGCTGAAGGCAACACCAAGGGGACACCACAAGGGGGGAAAAGTACATTGACAAACTTGGATCTGCTGTGGTTAGATGCAAATATGGATAACAGCGTAACAGAATTGGAAAGGACTTTGGAGGTCTTCTAGTCCAGCCCTATGAAACTTTATACCATTTCAGACAAATGATTGTCCAATCCCTTTTTAAAAATCTCCCATGAAGGAGCACCCTCAACTTCTGGAGGCAAATCATTCCACTGTTTAATTGTTCTAATTGTCAAGAAATTTCTTTTTAGTTGTGACTTAAAATTTAAGCTTCTATTCTTGATTGGCAATAATTTGTCCTTCATTTTTGCAATAAAGCTAATTATTAATTTGATGAATGCAGCCTAAAAAGGACTTTATTACTCCCAATGATTCAAAAATGTATAGCATGTTACCATGTACTCTGGATGAGGCTCTAGCATGTTATGTTCAGAGATGCACATATAAGTATGTATCTTCAAGGTAAGATTCACTCATCTAACACCAGATTACCTAAACTCTAGAAATGTTAGAGGGAGAAAGCCGAAGCTGAGTATTTGTCAGATTAAGGTCATTCTTATAAAGGATAATATTTCTAGCGCAAGATTGAAATGAGGGGTCCTTGGTGGTCTCTGAACTTGGTTTTTTTTCCCAGATGTTTCATTACCCAAACTAGATAACGTCATCAGTTCTAGCAGTGAAGGTGTTACCTAGTTTGGCCATTAAACATCTGCAAGAAAACAACCAAGGTCAGAGATTGACTCTTAAAGTCAATTTTAACATATGTAGGGGAAGTTATTCCCCACACATCATAATCAGGGAGGGTGATTTATCAAGAACACATAGCAGAAAAGAAGAAAAATAATTGAAACGTATAGAATATATCAGCAATAGAAACCTGGACCAGACATAAGTTAATTTGTATTGCAATAACTTCACATTCTAAACAATCAGTTCTTTGATGGTAGGATGTTAGGCAATAGCACATCACATATTTTTCTTGTATTTGCTAAACAGGTGTTTCTTACCTTGGCCTACAATGCAAATTTTTTCCTCTTTTCAGCTGAGTCTCATGTATCTATGCTTTATTTCTACATTTACCTCCATTCCTATCACCCCTCCTATATCTTTTAACCCCCTCTAGGTGGAAGAACTACTTGTGCCTATATTTTTAAATATCTGAATTCTTCTCATAATCCTTTTTTCCTCACATTGATAGAATTTATAGAATTGTATTGTTAGAAAGCAAAATGTTGCGGGTCCCACCCCCTAAGGAGATACACCTGGCAGGACCCAGAAGAAGGGCCTTCTTAGTGGTGACTCCATCCCTTTGGAACATCATCCCTGCAGAAATTAGACTGGGCCCCACTATGGTAGTCTTTCGGAAGGCCCTAAAGAAGTGGCTTTGCCAGTGGGCTAGGGGAACCCAGAGGGCGATACAGCCCATCAGATGTTTTATTTAATCGTGTGCTGTCACCAGGGGTCGGTAAGTAGGGAATTATTGTTTTTTATTGTTTTTATTTTTTTCTATGTTGTGTTTTCACTGTTTATAAGCCACCTAGAGCAGGGATGTCAAACTCGCGACGTCATGTGACGTCGCACAATGTATTGGGCCAGTTTTGCCATTGCCGGCAATGGGGTGGGCATGGCTTCAGTATGATGAAACCGGCCCATGGGCCGACAGTTTGATACCCCTGACCTAAGTCACTGTGAGTGAGTAGGGGGCTATATAAATGTTCTAAAAATAAAAATATAAATAAATAAATAAAAGCTTCCATGACCCTGACTAGCCAGACTACACACTAACCTTGGCCATGCCTGACCTCAGGAAACCCCAGGTCCCAAAACAAAGGACCACCTGAGCCTTTCAACCAAATCTGACATTTTGGATGAAACTGATAGGAAGTGGGCAGATCCAGGTGGTCCCACAACTTAGACCCACAACTGAGCCCAAAATTTCTACTGCTAGGCAAAACAGTTGCTAAATGAGTTTTGCCCCATTTTACAACCTTTCTTTCCATATTTGTTAAGTGAATCATGTTAAGTTATTAACACAGTTGTTAAGTGACTCTCGCTTCCCCATTGACTTTGCTTGTCATAAGGTCACAAAAATGATCACATGATTCTGGGATACTGCAACCATCATAAATATAATAATAATAATAATAATAATAATAATAATAATAATAATAATAATAATAATAATAATAATAATAATAATAATAATAATAATAATAATAATAATAATAAAGTTGGAAGAGATCTTGGAGGTCATCTAGTCCAACCCCCTGCTCAGACAGGAAACCCTATACCATTTCAGACAAATGGCTATCCAGTCTCTTCTTAAAAACTTCCAGTGTTGGAGCATTCACAGCTTCTGGAGGCAGGTTGTTCCACTGATTAATTGTTCTAACTGTCAGGAAGTTTCTCCTTAGTTCTAGATTGCTTCTCTCTTTGGTTAGTTTCCATCCATGGCTATGTTGCCTATGTTTTGATCATATGATATGGGAATGCTACGACAGTCATAAGTGTGAAAAACAGTCATAAGTTGCTTTTTTCAGTGCCGTTGTAAGTTTGAATAGTCACTAAACAAATAGTTGTAAGTCAAGAACAACCTTCATTCAATAACTTAGTTAAAACTGTTAGAAATCCTTTCAAAACATGGAAATCTTTTAAACCCATACAAGATTCCCCTAATCTGGTCATCTAAGGTCAACACCAAGGCACACAAAGAGGATGAAACTGGCCAAAAGGTGGCAGCCCATTCAGGTAAACTTTTCTTTCAGAATAAACAAAATATCCCTGACTGGCACCTCCAGCTGCTATATTAATTAAGGAGAAATACCACTTGATATGTAAATGAGTGGAAACACCCCACAATTTTAGCAGGGTCACCAAACACCCCCTTTTGGTCATCCAGCTAATTACAGTTTCCAATAATTCTTAGCCGGCAGGCTCTTTTTCTGGGGTGGACAAAGGAAAAGGTGTAAAACAATAACTCTGATCAATCTTCAACTGCTGTATTTCATATTATGCCCTCAAATAATCTTTGCTTCTGCTCCAAGTGATTTGCCCTGTGTATTCTTTGCATGACCTGTCCTGGATTCAAACCCAGGACTTTCTTTTAACAATCTTGCATTCTGTTTTTAAAAAAACTTCCATCAAATTATCCTTCTCAACTCAACACTTTCCAAATGGAATCATGGCTCACCAGCGCAGAATAATTGAGATTATTATCATTATTGGATGTCTTATTGACATCTGGACTCCACAATCATATTTTATTTGCAAAGGAGGATATTTGCAGCTCGGGATTGAAATGAGAGGTCCTTGGTGCTCTCTGAGCTTGTTTGCTTTCTTGCAGACATTTCCTTACTCAAACCAGGTAACATCATCAGTGCTAGTGGGGATAATGTAACATCTGCAAGAAAACAACCAAGCAAAGGGAGCACCAGGGATTCCTCAATATTTCATTTGTGTTATTTCTTCCAACTTTATCTATCTTTCTACCATGCAGTTGTGGCCTGCCTCTTTCTGTTACATAAAGCAGATCTGTAATACCCAATGTTGGGGCAGTTCCAATTAACCCTCATTATGTGGCTTATTATCAGAGCAAAATGAGCAGGCCACGGGAGCATATAACAGACTCCCTTGGAGTAATTCAATTTAGATTTATCTGTTTACTAGGAGCATGAAGCATCATGCAAACCGGAAGAGGCTCTTTAGCACATCATAATTAGAAGCCTTGGTTCCACGCATGCAATTACATGCTTGGTGATTCCCTTTCATAAAGGGTGCCTCTGTTTGGATATCTGCCAAATTAGTTGCACGTGTGAATGTTTTCTCAGGGCCATCACCCTCAGCAATTGGGGACTGAGGGAGGCATCACTGCATTAACCTCACAATTAACCCTAGTAATGTGCAGGTGTGTGGATCTTTCTTTTCTACCAAGTGCAGTTTTGATGGACGGACAAAGATCTGCCTTGTGGCTGAGGATGAGTCTATGCACATCTGCTTTTTGTTTGTAGAGCAACTGCTTTAATAGAGTTGTGTAAGGTAAACCAAAGCCTTAACTATGGTCAAATGCTATCGAATCACTGACATCAAGTCTGCAGCCAAACTATCCAATAAACCTGGATCGGTAAAAGTGTGGGCACAGGGGAGATTTTTCTGAACAAGACAGAGAAAAGATGCCTAGTCCTTGATTTAAATGCAGCTTAAACTATTACAATACAGTCTAATATTTAGAGCATCACAGTGTAATGAAGACTGCCAACTGAAGAAGGAAAGTGTCTATTTCTCTTTATTTTTCAGGATTGGAAAGCAGTCTCAGGGCTTCAAGATAAACAGAGATAAACAGTAGTAGGAAGAGAAAGGAATGCAATGCTAAATACACCAAAGCAGAAAGTGGCATAATGTTATTAGTAGGAAAAGGAAAACAGTCCTCTTTATTTTGGTCCAAACTAATAAAAAGAGGGTCAGAAATAGTTTCCTCTTAACACACCAAATAAGATTTTGTGTTTAAACTGCAGTATTATACTGGCTTACTCTAGGATAGTATTTTTCAAACTTTCTCGCCCATAGCTGACTAAAGAATTCTGGGAGATGAAATCCACACACCTTAAAGTGGATAAGTTTGAGAAATACTGGTCTACAGTTCAAGTTATCAAGCACAATCTGTTTTGCATAAAATGAGATTGAGAAGAGAAATTAACTAGTTAGCATGAAAACTTAGCTAATTACCACTTCCTGAAATCTTCCATCAATAATGGATTTATATTTGCATTGTTCAGCAATAGTAATAGCACTTAGACTTATATACCACTTAGACTTTACAGCCCTCTCTAAGCAGCTTACAGAGTCAGCATATTGCCCCCCAACAATCTGGGTCCTCATTTTACCAACTGTGGAAGGATGGAAGGCTGACTCAACCTGGAAGCAGGGAGACTAGAACTGCTAAACTGCTGGAATCCGGCAGTCAGAGAAGTAGCTTGTAGTACTGTATTCTAACCACTGCACTACTACAGCAATACAATTGTGGGAATAAAATACGATCCCAAAATGCATAGATTAGGAGTGCTCCACCTGACCGCAAAGCTTTAGCCTATTCTTGATGATTTCCCAGATTCAGCTGAAGCTTTACTTTTATTTATCTATTTCTGCTGCAGGTTTTTGATGTCTCAAAATATTTTTAGGGTTTTATTTTGTTCCCATAAAGCTCGCTGTTCTACATGCTCTTTTCAAAGTCAGGAACAAGTGACACTTGCTCCACAGTGATGTCTCTGAATCATAACTACCTATACCCTTAAATTTCAAAGCTTGAAAAAAAAATCAAATTATGTAGCCAATTTTCTAAATGGGATATTGGCTAGTGTTCTATTGCACTTTGTCGTACCTTGCACAAGAAAGTGTTAGGTGGTTTATTTTTGTTTTGTTTTGTTTTTGGAGGGAAGATGAGGAACAATTAAGCAAGAAAGAATAAATAAGTAAGTAAGTAAGTAAGTAAGTAAGTAAGTAAGTAAGTAAGTAAGTAAGTAAGTAAGTAAGTAAGTAAGTAAGTAAATAAATAAATAAATAAATAAATAAATAAATAAATAAATAAATAAATATTGAATTAGAGGAAGTCCTTGACTTATAACCACAATTGTTAAGTTATAACCAAATTTGTTAGCTGAGTTTTGCCCCATTTTATGACCTTTTTTGTTACAATTCTCAAGTGAATCTCTGCAGTTGTTAAGTTAGTAACATGGTTGTTAAGAGAATCTGGCTTCCCCGTTGACTTTGCTTGTCAGAAGGTCGCAAAAGAGGGTCACATGAGTCCAGGGACACGGCGACCGTCATAAATATGAAGCAGTTATCAAGCGTCCAAATGTAAATCCCCTGAGCATGGGGATGCTGCAACTGTCATAAGCGTGAAAAATAGTTGTGAGTCATTTTTTCCTGTGCTGTTGTAACTTTGAAAGGTCACTAAACAAACGGTTGTAAGTCCAAGACTAGCTAGCTATACTATATTAGCTACTCATGATGACTGTTTTCTGTCTGCTTCCTTGTGTCAGATGAGATGTATTTGTCTGGGTCACTGCACTGGAAAAAAATTACAGGTCTTAACATTGTTAGAGTGGAATGAATATATAGTAATGCTTAGTGAAAAGCTGTATTAACTAACACTAGAGGGCGCTTGTAATACCTATCATATTGCAAACTTGCTGCATTAACTAGAGCCTTCTTAAAATAGAAGCTGTAATTGCCTATACTGGCAGTTTTCTTCTATAGAGGTTGTCTTTAAAATTATACCTGTTAAACTACTGATAAGTTTGGTTTTAGGTTTTGTTTTGCTTAATCTTTACATATTTTTATTAACAGCAGAATTTTTATTTTAAACATAATTTGTTTCAAAGTAGAATTTTTATTTTAACTTCCCCAAACAATATTTTGAAGTTGATGTTGCCTTTGGTATATTATGGCAGCAGAGAGAAAGTTAGGTCTCTATTAACATGGCCTTGCTGTTTTATCTTATCATAGGATTTATTCCCTAGCTTCTTGTGCAGAAATAATTATTAAATGGAAAAATGCACCATCCACAGAGATGTTCTGTAGGCTCCTTAAAGGGAAAATAGATTGAGTTTTTAATTGAAGAAATCAGAACTGGAGAGAAAGAATTCTTCATTGAAATTCCATTGGTACATAAAAAAAGGTTTTAGAAGAAACTTTGCTTCATTTCATAATGAATTTTAAAAGTTGAGTTGCCAAATACAAATAATATTTGTCTTCAACATACAACATACAACGATGAAATGATAGAAGGTGTTGAAGCCATAGGAACCTTGGGAGGAAGTGATCATGCAATATTGGAATTCAACATTATGGAAGCACAAGTACTAGAACACAGTCAAACTAGAGTCTTGGACTTCAAGAGAGCTAATTTCAATAAACTTAGAGAGAGCTTGGGAAGGATTCTATGGATGAGAATCCTCCAGGGGAAAACAACTCAAGATGCTTGGGAAATTTTGAAAAGTGAGATAATAAAAGCCCAGTCTAGCACAATACCAACAAAGATGAAAAATAACAGCTCTCAAAAGAAACTAGCATGGCTGCACAAAGAACTCTCTGATAAATTGAAAGATAAAAACGACAAGTATAGAAAGTGGAAAGAGGGGCACATAACTAAGTCAGAATATCAGCAAATAGCCCGAGCCTGCAAAGATGAAGTGAGGAAAGCTAAGGCTTAAAATGAACTAAGGCTTGCGACCAAAGTCAAAAATAACAAAAAAAAGCTTCTTTCCACATGTAAAAAACAAGAAAAAAGTGAAGGAAATTATTGGTCCATTAGTGGGTGAAAGTGGCAAGAAGGTGACAAGCAACAGGGAGAAAGCAGAACTATTTAACTCGTTTTTCACATCTGTCTTTACACAAAGGAAAAAAGCAGACCAACCTATCAAAAATAGTACCATAAAAAACAGAATAGAAACACAAGTTAACATAGGCAAGAAAATGGTAAGTTAGCACATGTCCAGTCTAGACGAGTTCAAATCACCAGGACCAGATAGATTACATCCCAAGGTTCTCAAGGAACTGGCAGATGTGATCTCAGAACCACTGAACTATATTTTTTCAAAGATCCTGGAGCACTGGGGAACTACCAGAGGACTGGAAAAGAGCTGATGTAGTTCCCACCTTCAAAAAAGGGAAAAAAAGGACCCAGGAAATTACAGACCTATCAGCCTGACCTCAATACCTGGGAAGATTCTGGAAAAGATAATCAAACAACAAATCAGCGAACACCTACAGGCAAACCAAGTCATTACTAAAAGCCAACACGGGTTTGTCAAAAACAGATCATGCCAGATAAACCTTATTGCATTATTTGACCAAGTGACAAAATTAGGAGGAATGCTGTGGATATAATTTACTTGGACTTCAGTAAGGCATTTGACAAAGTGTTAGATCGCGCAGGCAGTAAGACACGAGTCGAGTGACAGTCAGCTCTTGGTTTATTGGCAAGGCATAGAGTAAATCCGGACTGGCTCTCTGGGCCAGGGGAGCCCTCTTTTATGGGATTCCCCTGGCTTGTAATCACACAATTCCATTGGCTGGCAAGACCCTGTTGCTAGTTAGCCAACCAGCAACAGGCATGAAACTGTATGCAGATGGAGAAGGGCAATCACCCTTAATGGGCGATCAATGGTGAAGGGCAATCACCCTTAATG
>NW_015386440.1:252118-253521 GCF_001527695.2 Protobothrops mucrosquamatus
GCCCTCTTTTATGGGATTCCCCTGGCTTGTAATCACACAATTCCATTGGCTGGCAAGACCCTGTTGCTAGTTAGCCAACCAGCAACGGGCATGAAACTGTATGCAGATGGAGAAGGGCAATCACCCTTAATGGGCGATCAATGGTGAAGGGCAATCACCCTTAATGGGCGATCAATGGTGAAGGGCAATCACCCTTAATAGGTGATCAGGATATGCATAGGGGATTAAGGGGGGGGGGAATACAAAGAACACAACACAAAGTAGATCATAACCTACTACTTGATAAGATAGAAAAATGTGGGTTAGACAGCATCACCACCAGATGGATCCGTAGCTGGATGACCGGCTGTACTCAGCGTGTGGTCCTCAATGGAACAGCATCTACATAGAGGGGAGTGTGTAGTGGGGTGCCCCAGGGCTCTGTTCTGGGCCCAGTGCTCTTCAACATCTTCATCAACGATTTGGATGAGCGAATAGATGGGGAACTCATCAAATTTGCAGACAATACCAAGCTGGCAGGAATAGCCAACACTCCAGAAGACAGGCTTAGGATACAGGAGGATCTGGACAGAGTTGAACACTGGGCGCTATCTAACAAAATGAAATCAATGGTGAAAAAAGTAAGGTTCTACATTTAGGCAAGAAAAACCAAATGTATAAGTATAGTATAGGGGGTACCTTGCTCAATAGTAGTAACTGTGAGAGGGATCTCGGAGTCCTAGTGGACAATCATTTAAATATGAGCCAGCAGTGTGCTGCAGTTGCCAAAAAAAGACAACACAGTGCTAGGCTGCATTAACAGAGGGATAGAATCAAGATCATGCAAAGTATTAATACCACTCTACAATGCCTTGGTAAGGCCATACTTGGAATACTGCATCCAGTTTTGGTCACCACGATGTAAAAAAGATGTTGAGACTCTAGAAAGAGTACAGAGAAGAGCAACAAAGATGATTAGGGGACTGGAGATTAAAACATATAAGGAAAGGTTGATGGAATTGGGTATGTCTAGTTTAATGAAGAGAAGGACTAGGGGTGACATGATAACAGTGTTCCAATATCTCAGGGGCTGCCACAGAGAAGAGGGAGTCAAGCTATTTTCCAAAGCGCTTGAAGGCAGGACAAGAAGCAACGGGTGGAAACTAATCAAGGAGAGAAGCAACCTAGAACTAAGGAGAAACTTCCTGACAGTTAGAACAATTACCCAGTGGAACAACCTGCCTCCAGAAGCGGTGAATGCTCCAACACTGGAAGTTTTTAAGAAGAAACTGGACAGCCATTTGTCCGAAATGGTATAGGGTTACCTGCCTGAGCAGGGGGTTGGACTTGATGACCTCCAAGGTCCCTTCCAACTTTATTATTATTATTATTATTATTATTATTATTATTATTATTATTATTAT
>NW_015386440.1:254198-258689 GCF_001527695.2 Protobothrops mucrosquamatus
TGGAAGTTTTTAAGAAGAAACTGGACAGCCATTTGTCCGAAATGGTATAGGGTTACCTGCCTGAGCAGGGGGTTGGACTTGATGACCTCCAAGGTCCCTTCCAACTTTATTATTATTATTATTATTATTATTATTATTATTATTATTATTATTATTATTATTATTATTATTATTATTATTATTATTATTACTATTATTATTATTATAACAATTATATGGTTGTATGTCATGTATGTCAAATGAGTCCCTGTATTTGTGTGCACAATTTATTATGAAAGATGGCATGCACATCTCAATTTGAGCATATGGGAAAATTTGAAATGGCAGCTGCCAGCTCTTTAAGCCACGAGACAGACTGTGGCAACAAGGTGGAGGAAGAATTCAACAGATGCAACATGAGACAACACAGCCCAGAGGTGAGAACTCTAGGAAGGAAAGAGTTCAAGGAGGCATGCAAGGCCTGAATTGACTTATTATGAGTTTGCCTGGGAACTTACTTTTAGTTTTTAAGATTATGTGATAACTCTGACTTGCATTAAGGATGCTTCTTAAAATCCATATGGTTCTTCAGTTTGCCAGCTATGTGGGGCTTGTTAAGCCTATCTTTTCACAACTCTTAAAAGGAGTCACACAGCCTTTAAGGCGAACCATAAACGTTGACTGATTTGGGCCTAGTAGCAATAGCATTTAGACTTTTATACCACTTCATAATGCTTTACAGCCCTCTCTAAGTGGTTTACAAAGTCAGCACATTGCCCCCAACAATTTGGAACCTTGGAAGGATGCAAGGCTGAGTCAACCTTGAGCCTGTGAAAATCGAACTGCCAAATGGCAGGCAGCCGGCAGTCAGAAGAAGTAGCCTGCAGTACTGCATTCTAACCACTGTGCCATCAGATAGCTGGCAAACTCAAGAATCATATGGATTTTAAGAAGGCATCCATAATGCTAGTCAAAGAGCTGTAGTGGTGTAATGCAGCGATCTCCAACTTTTCCTGTTCCATGGGCCGGCAGTGGTGGCAGCAGGCAGCAGTGGCTGTGGCAAGGGGGAAAGGGATAGTTTCACGCACACAACCTAATCCTGCACATGTGCAAATGGAGCTTTGCACACTTGCCAACTGCTTGCACGACCTGGTTTCCAACAAGCCACGGACTGATAGCGGTCCAAGGACTGGTGGTTGGGCATCCCTGGGTAGTTAATAAAACTCACAAGGTGAGAGAGGTTATGAGTTCTTGTCCTCCCTTAGGCACAAAGGGAGTGACTATTGGCCAGTCATTCTCCTGCCCCAAAGAAGAGGGCAATGGCAATGTTGCCCCAAAAAAATATATTGTCCAGGTAGCTTCCAGAGATCAAGATTAACTTGAAGCCCCCAAAAGTAGATAAGAACATATGTTGTCTTTGAATTGGTTGCCTAATTATTTTGGATTCCTTCGTAAAGTACTAAGATCTGTATGCTAGTACAAAATTTATCAGATCTCTACAAATCAACATTTAAAGGTTCAAACAAAAAATAGATCCTGACATGGTGAATAAGTGATATATGTCATCTCCCTTCTTGCATTCCTGCTTTTATGATCCATTTATACCATCTATTCGACTTACTTTTATGGTGGATAAAAAAAGGGAGTTGGAATTTTCACCTCCCCCCAAGGCACTAAAACACATTTACACACTAAGGAAGCAGAAGTGTGCCCCTGAATTTGATACAGTAGTGTGCAGAACAACTCTTTTTTTCTGGCACATACTTTAATTAAATTGATGTCCTGTAAAAATGTATCCATTTTAACTCCAGCATAATAATTTAGAAGTTATTCTAAATAAAAAAAAAATAGCCCTAAGAAGTTGCTGGATTATTGCCAATGTTATACTAAGTAATTTTCTCCTTCTTTTCTCTTGGCTTTTATTTTTTTATGGATTGAAGACTGAATAATCCTGAACATTTAAATCCCTGAGTATTTAACATACCTTGGCAAGGTGTTCCACTTTTATTTTTATTTATTTTTTTCATTTAAAGATTAACAGCCAGCTTTACTTAAAAGGCCCCTTTGCTGAAAATTTGGAAAAGCAGCAATGAAGAATTAGATTTGGTTCTTTAACTATAATATTAAAAAGTCTGGAGGTGACTGCCCTAGTATTATGATAGTCTAACTCAGATCTAGAGGTTGGCTGAAATCTTTGAAATTACATTTCCCTGAGTCTATAATCTTCTAGATATGATTATTAGTCAAAGTCACAACAACAAAAGGGAATGAATGGGATAAGAATGGGAATAAATATTACTGGAAAAGTTTGAAGAAATATGAGTCAGATTATGGTGGAAAGTGAAAAGGGTTTTCCTGTAGATTTTTCAGCAACAAGTCAATTTCAAATAATTTCAAAACTGGCAGGAAACCAGATTAAGAATATTAGAATGTCAATATTGAGCTATACTACTATTTCCCAAACTTAGAAACTTTTAATATAACTGGACTCCCAAAATTCCTCAGCCAATTTTTACATCTCGAATGCCAGCACATATTGCCTTCCTCTGGGCACGTGAGGACCGCTATACATAGAGAGGGCATATTTCAATTTTATTTCCAGTCCCTTATTTATAAAAATGTTACCACCATTTCAGTTTCTATGTTAAAATAAACATGTGCTTACGCAAGCAAAACTAGAAACAGAAAGTCAGCTACAAAATCTGTCGTTTACACACTGTATAATTTGCTGCTAAAGTTGGCTGGGATGAATTTGGAATTCAAAGTTTTCTTCTTGCCAGCAATAGCCAAAGAATTTAGAAGGAAAGGAGAAGGCTATTGATAAGAGTGGAAATGGAGACCAAGTAGGGCTGGTACTTCGAGCCCATGCTCAAAGTCTTTTCATCCATGGCTACATAACTACCTCTTATGACTGATTTAATATGGATTTTTGTATTGAGCAAGGACAGAAATTATCCTCTCAGTTCTTAACTTATGATTTTACAAATGGCCAATTAAAGGCTAAGGGATCAGTAAAGATAATTTCATCTAGGATCTAAAGTTAACTAGACATACCAGTAGGGAAAAGAATACATTCTTTCCTCTAGCCTCTCTTAAATTAGAATTTATTTTATGCTGATTTGTTGGGTAGTAGTCTACATAACTCATACACTATACTCCAACTTCAGTGCCCAAACATGCCTGAGCAACCATGTCTACCTGCCATAAAATTGCCTTCAACGCCTTCCTAGCTCTGAATGAATCAAGGTTCACTTACCTGCAATTGTTAAAATAGTCTTTCTGCCCAGGCAGTTTTTCAACTTCATCTAGGGATAATCTCAAGATATATAACATTTCTTTGGTTTGGAAAAGATTGCATGATTGGGAACAGAGGCAGTAGAAGAAGGTTGTGTGGAAAAACAATGGCGGCAGAAATATTATGGAGATTGTTCATGCCACTAATTTATTTTGGTAGTTCCGGTTGACCTTCTAAATCCAGATTAACTGTTCTTGCTTAATGACCAGCTGCTTAGCAACTGTTCAAAGTTACAGTGGATCCTTCCAGAACTACTTACAATACTTACCATTTAGACGTTCTGACATCTTACCGTGATTTTTGGTATATTTTGCAGGGTTTCCTATAATAACTTTCAGTTTTTGACATGAGACAACCATGAAGAAAATGGGGTATTCACTTAATGACTCCAAAGTTCACTTAATGACTCCAGAGTTCATTTAATGACTGTTGCAAAAAGATCAGGGCATGGTCCATGGTACCCCACTTAAAAATTTACCACATCTTACAACTGTAATTCCAGAATCAATTATTGTCATATGTTGAAGACTACCTGCATTATTTCTGGACAGAATAGCATAGATATTTGCATGGAAGGAAGGAGAGAAATATTTCCTGATTCCACTATACTGAGTCCATTACTAACACCTACCGAATTACATGCAACTGTGCTTAACTCTTTGCAGCTGACAAATACATGTGCATTCAATGGCTTGTAAAATAATGGACTTCCGGTGGCAGGCGCCTTCGCTGGACGCAGCTGTTTGCTGCTCCTGCCTGTTTCTGCGTAAAAGCCGTTCTGACAGCCTGCATCAGCTGTCAAACGGCTTGATACCTTTCCCCTGGGCATAGGGGGAAAGGTGAGCTGCCCGAGGTAGGAGTTGAGTTCCCGAGTCGTCCCTTGTGGACGATGTAGGTGAGAACTCCTCCGGAGCCCCAGGATTCTCCGCGATCCAGGACGTCTTCGCTATAAGCGAAGCTAGAAGCTGCCGTCACCGCTGCGACTTGAAGATAACTGTGAGTTCCGTATAAGCAGACAAACCGACCCTGGAAGTCTGTCTTTTAATTTTTGGACTATACTCTAACTTGGACAATATATTCTTCTCGTATTTGAGTTGGAATGTGGAAAAGTGAACTTAAAATGGCGATGATTTGATACTTTTCAGCAAGAAGTGAAAGTGATTTCCGGTTTGAACTTTTGTTATTTTTAACTGGCGCATTACATGCTTTGGCTGAAT
>NW_015386440.1:262010-264845 GCF_001527695.2 Protobothrops mucrosquamatus
TTAAAAGAAGAATTTTTTTTCTGCCTCAGTTGTTTCTCCTAGGTATCACACATAATTTGGATGTAAAAGAAACGAATTTGATGTTGTATTGTTTAACTGCTGCCCGTTTGCTGATAGCTCAAAACTGGAAGAGTAAAGTTTTACCTACAATAGAGGACTGGAGATTGAAGGTTTCGCATCTTGCTGAAATGGCAAAGATCTCGGCTTATTTGAAGGATCATTCAAATGAACAATTTTTATCAATATGGAGAAGATGGATTGTTTATATTCAAAATAAGCATAGAATGGTGGAATATAAGTTAGGTTTCTAGATAAAAAATTCTTTCTTTATACATATATATATATTTCACCTACTTATGTAGAATAACACTTTGTGGAGTTAGGGATATTAATACAAGGTTACTTTTAGTTGAATAGTATCCTGGGATTAGGTTTGGGAAGTCCGGGTGGGGGGTGGGGGGGGTTTTTTCAATTGTGATGTATTTGTGATGTGTTTTTTTTTTATGTTGAAAACAATAAAAAATTCTTTGAAAAAAAAAAAATGGCTTGTAAAATAATGATCCACTGTCAGATCTATATGAACAATCAGTCATTTTTACATCCATACAGTGCTTGAAAGATATCAAAGAAACTGAGCACTTAGATCTGTTGAGGGCCAGCTGAGCTTAACGGGCCCAAAAAATAGGAAATATTTTGATTCTACTTCCTGACAGATAGAATAACGTAAGCAAAGCAACTTTATGTCATCTTAGCATATCTGTGCTGTTTGTTTATGTGCTGTTGTAGTTAGATTGCATCAAATCCTTTTTTTTCCTTTATCATGTTTACTTTTTTAACATCATCTTCAGTTACCTGCCTGACCTATTTTTTGCTTAGATTTGTTTTTGTTTTTGTTTTAATTACACTGTCTGGCTCAAGCATTTTCTTAACAAATCTTCCTTTGCCATCCTTGCTGGAAAATTCATTGTGTGAATATTCCATTGATGTCCTTGTTCTATTTTATTTTCTTAACTAGGGCACAACTGATAAATACTATTGTTACCTTGTGTTGAGATTTTTCAGATGACATTGCCTGTGTGTGTGTCTCTATAACATTATGTAGGGCTTAATATCTTATAGGTGTGCATCCATACAAGTTTTTTTGTTGACTTAAAAGGCAAAATAATGTGAAGTGAATTTAACTTGATCCCAATGGCTTTCCTATTAGCAACTTGTTCTTTTTTATTTTAAGAAAATTCAACTAGCTATTAATTTGCAGAGTGACCAAGTGGAAGGCATTTACTGTATGGAGAAACAAATGTCACAATGACACTTCTCAAGATAGGAAGCCCCCATATTTTCTATGCACTATAAAAGATTTTTGATTTTTGTTCTATAGATGCAGCCACTATCTTCAATTGTTTTACTCCCAGTCCCAACCCCATTGAATCCCAATGGCCAAAGTCTTCAAGCAAAAAGTTGATGGAGCATCCACTTTTTTTCATTTGATTTACATCTAATTAAAATTGAATGACTCATTTACAGATGAGAATAGTTTCTCCCCCGTGTCCCAAAGTCCCAGTGAATTATAATGTCTAATGCTGTTGAACTATGAAATTCAAGTCAACATATTAAAGGAAAGCAAAGATCCTTACATCAGTGTAAGAAAACTGTTCCTTCCCAGAGATAAGAAAAAGTTACAATGGACTTATTCCTAAATCTCAGGTTTAGAACTTAAAGAATGATCTTCAATTGTAAGAATGCTATCATTGTTCTGTAAAATCCAGTTAGCATAATGCAACGAATTATTAATCCCATTGTACTACTGATAACCTTAATATAATCTTTAGGTTATTTATCCCATTTTTTATCCAAACACTGCTGCTGACCCTGTCAAACTTTGTAATCTAATTTACATCTCCTTCTCAAGTCCAAAACCATCCTTTCCCTTGATACATTACTCTTACAGATTATTTACAAACCATTTTGTGGTGGAATATGGTTAGGATGCCCAGAAGGAAGAGGCTGCATTCTAGAGGAACAAGAGACAGTGAAGTTTAGATAATTTAGTTGGCAGGGAAAGAGTTAAGAAGGCTTTTTTCTAGGAGTTTTCAGAGTACTGTATATCTTTAATGACACAAATAGTCTGCTTTAGTTTTGTCAGATTTCTGTCTATAGGTGAGGAACAATAAAGGACACTGCTTAGAAGAACCTCAGCCTATCTTTCTTGCTTTTTGGAGCCTGGCCATTTAAATCTGGGGTAGAATTTTGTAATGGAAATATGACAGAGACCTTGGAAGATGGGGGGGGGGGGAGAGAGATACTGCCTAGGGAATGATCAAATAAAAGGAGAAAGAGCCCACAAATAAATAATGGGCAGAGAAAGAAACTTTCTTTGCTTTAACTTATCAGGTAGTAAAAAGAGACACTGTGGCAGATCTGTAATTTCAGACTTGCACGATTCTTTGATTGTAGGCTCACAATAAAGTAGAATTAGCTTATCTGGTCATGTTTCTTGTCTGGTCTATTTTAATTAGGGACTTAGTAGGAATTGGAATGGGTTGTTCAATAGAATTTATGTTTTAATAAGTTGTCCACATGACCAAATGGCAATTGTGATTTATTTTTACCACTACCACTACAAATCCTCAAAGTAGTATTGTTAGATCGCGCAGGCAGTAAGACACGAGTCGAGTGACAGTCAGCTCTTGGTTTATTGGCAAGGCATAAGGTAAATCCGGACTCGCTCTCTGGGCCAGGGGAGCCCTCTTTTATGGGATTCCCCTGGCTTGTAATCACACAATTCCATTGGCTGGCAAGACCCTGTTGCTAGTTAGCCAACCAGCAACGGGCATG
>NW_015386440.1:268069-291093 GCF_001527695.2 Protobothrops mucrosquamatus
CCTGTTGCTAGTTAGCCAACCAGCAACGGGCATGAAACTGTATGCAGATGGAGAAGGGCAATCACCCTTAATGGGCGATCAATGGTGAAGGGCAATCACCCTTAATGGGCGATCAATGGTGAAGGGCAATCACCCTTAATGGGTGATCAGGATATGCATAGGGGATTAAGGGGGGGGGGGAATACAAAGAACACAACAAGTATATCAATTTTAAAAAAAAGAAATAAATAAAAAGATTCAATCCTATCATTTGGGAAAGAGGTGGAAATTATGGGTGGTTTTACAGATGTTTCATTTAAATGCAGTACATTAAATAAGCAACAACTTGCTTGATAATTCACACCCTTCCATAAATCAGAGTTTACAAATCAGAGTAATTTGGATTAAGTAACACATTAAACTGAAAGCAAACCCTTTATGGTGGTGTAATTCCTAAGCTCTACTGCTTAGTTGGTCCCCCAGGTTTTAAGAACTCTTTCTTTTCTCTTAATCCAACTTAAACAGCAAAAGTTCACATACCTTGTATCCTGACTGAACAATCCTATACAATCAACCTGGAAAGAAAATCGCTGCCAGTTTGCAAACTTGCTTCGCTGTAATTTACTGAGGAAAAAGGTATGGGTATGGATGTAGGCAGCAAGAAAACTTGGTAGCCACAAAAAAAAATGGCCCTTTCTACCGAATAAAATTCAGCCTCTCCTCCTCCTCCTCCTCCTCCTCCTCCTCCTCCTCCTCCTCAAAGTTTCATTTCTTCTATCTGAAATTACAATACTGGTACTCTTTTGGCAGCAGAATGATTGCTTGGGTAAGATCACACAGATAAAGTGACATTCATCATTTCTCACACATAATTAAATCCAACAAAAGCAATATTTAAGACAGATAAGCCGAGGACATGATGGATAATTATATGTAGGGAGATTTCTCGCTTGCTCACTCACTCTTGCTTCAGACTGTACCAAGCCTAATTGGACCTTTAGGGACAGAGCATCTTTATGCGCTAATCATATGTGCCAATCACACAATAACATTTCGTAAGAGAAAATTCCAGGTTTTTGCCTATCAGCTGTGCATTACCATCATGTCGTTACAACACAAAGTGTAATCCTAGCTTTTAAAAAGACACTTGGATTGGATTTGGCCTCCCCTTGCAGGATAACAGCAACATCCATAGTCAGTGTTTGTCCCAATGTAAATTATTTTAATTGTTCAGACACAATGGAGCTCTCTATTAAGCACACTGAAATATTGGTGAGAAAATTAATTTTTGCAGTGGTTGTTAACCCACATGGGAAATAAAAGTTGTTGGGGTTTAATAAATTCAGCAGTAGATTTTGTAACTTCATAATAGACACAACCTCAATTTTTCCAGGCAGTAACTTAGCACCAGTCCAACTGAAAAGATCCATTATCTGGGAAATGTGAGAGTCATTGGTGCTGATCCTTGAGGTCATTCCAATTAATAAAATAGGAAATATCTGACAATGCTAGAATGGAATGCTACATAATGTTCTTTCCACGCAGTCCAATTTCCAAGCCTTCTCTCACAACAATATTTAATTTGCTTTTTTAAAAAAAAGAAAAAAGAAAACAATCATGTGATAAGGAATTAGTACGATTTTAAATTCCATGGGTTTTACATTGTGTACATTGCAATATGATCTTCTGATTAATTTACTCAATTGATCAATTTTATTTTGGTTGTAAACCTGCATAGAACTAATAGAGTAACAACTATGCTGAAACAGAAATAAAAATAAAATGTCCTATTGGCAGAATATTTTTTTTATTTTTTTTATTTATTTATTTATTTATTAAATTTATATACCGCCCTATCTCCCTTACGGGACTCAGGGCGGTGAACAGGCGATACTAAAAACCACAATAATAAATAAATAGTTTCTGTGCTAAAATCGAATTAAATAACAGGCCTGTTCTAAAAATACCCCATACAAAACCCCCACTAAAACATAATCAAACTACGCCAGGCCAGCCGCACGGAATAGATGGGCCTTCAGGGCTCGGCGGAAAAGGCGCAGGTCCGCAACTGTACGTAGGTCGGGGGGTATGTCATTCCAGAGGGCAGGAGCTGCCACAGAGAAGGCTCTCCCCCTGGGGGTCGCCAGCCGGCATTGTCTGGCCGACGGCACTCTAAGGAGGCCCTCTCTGTGGGAGCGGACTGGTCGAAGGAAGGTGTTTGATAGGAGGCAGTCTTGCAAATACCTAGGTCCATTGCCATGGAGCGCTTTAAAAGTTGTTACTAACACCTTGAAGTGCACCCGGAAGGCCAACGGCAGCCAGTGCAGCTCGCGCAGGAGAGGTGTTACATGGGAGCATCTAGAGGCCCCCAAAATTCCCCACGCAGCCGCATTTTGAACTAGCTGGAGCCTCCGGGTGCACCTCAAGGGGAGCCCCATGTAGAGAGCATTGCAATAGTCCAGGCGGGAAACAACGAGGGCTTGAGTGACTGTGCGTAGGGCGTCCCGATCCAGAAAGGGGCGCAACTGGCATATCAGGCGAGCCTGATGAAAAGCCCCCCTGGCCACGGCCATCACATGATCGTCTAAAGACAGCCGAGCATCCAGGAGGACGCCCAGGTTGTGGGCCCTCTCCGCAGGGGCTAATGACTCACCCCCGATAGCCAGAGATGGAACCAACTGGCTATGACGTGATGCCGGAAACCATAGCCACTCGGTCTTGGACGGGTTGAGACGAAGCCTGTTCCTCCCCATCCAGACTCACACGGCCTCCAGGCACCGGGACATCACTTCCGCGGCATCGTTGGGGTGGTCCGGGGTGGAGATGTACAGCTGGGTGTCATCTGCGTACTGATGAAACTCCACCCCGAAACCACAGATGATCTCACCCAGTGGCTTCATATAAATGTTGAACAGGAGAGGCGAGAGGACCGACCCCTGTGGTACCCCACAAGTGAGGTGCCTCGAGGTTGACCTCTGCCCCCCTGCCAACACAAATTGCATCCAGTCCGAGAGGTAGGAGGAGAACCACCGTAAAACGGTTCCCCCCAACCCCAACCCCCCTAACCGGTGCAACAAGATACCATGGTCGATGGTATCAAAAGCCGCTGAGAGATCTAACAGGACCAGGATAGAGGAACAGCCTCTATCCCGAGCCCTCCAGAGATCATCAACCAACGCGACCAATGCCGTTTCCGTGCTGTGCCCAGGCCGGAAGCCGGACTGGCGCGAGTCTAGATAGACAGTTTCTTCCAGGTGCTGAGGGAGCTGTCGTGCCACCACTCTCTCAACAACCTTCGCAAGAAAGCGAAGGTTGGAGACAGGCCAGTAGTTGGCCAAAGCAGCCGGGTCCAGGGAGGGCTTCTTAAGGAGGGGCCTCACCACAGCCTCTTTCAAGGCAGCCGGCAAGAACCCCTCACTCAAAGAAGCGTTGACGATTCCCTGGAGCCAGCCTCGTGTAACCTCCCAGGAGGCCAGTACCAGCCAGGAGGGACACGGGTCCAGTAAACATGTGGTGGTGTTCAGCCGTCCCAGCATCCTGTCCATGTCCTCGAGGGTCACAGGATCAAACTCTTCCCACAAAATGGACTCAAGACCTGCCTCCATTGGCCCGCCTGAACTAGTCCAATCGGAGGCTAACCCGGCCCGGATCCGATCGATTTTGTCATGCAGGTAACACCCAAATTCCTCTGCCCGACCCTGCAAAGGGACATCTCGGACCCTCTGATGAAGGAGGGAGCGGGACACCCTAAACAGGGCGGCAGATCGGTTACCTGCAGACGCGATAAGAGCGGAGAAATAGTTGCGTTTCGCCGCTCTTATCGCTACTATGTTTCCAACATTCTAGTATCCTAATAAGACAAATATGGCTAGTTCTCAGCTTATGACTATAATGGAGCTTGGAATTCTTGTTGTAAATCATAATGGTCATAAGTTGAAGCACTCATGTGACGACAATTTTAATATTTTTTGAGGTGATCATTAAGCAAACGGCACAGTCATTAAGCAAAGATTATTTGTACAGAAGCCTTCTGAGGTAATTGATCTTGAAACTATGGAAATGATTAGACATTTAATCAACCAATTGAGTTTGCTGTATAATTATATTTTTAATGTCAAAGAAATAAAAAAAGGCACTTGTGTGATTCTCTTCCCTGAGAACATATGTTTAGAGAAGAATTTGGGAATCAGGACAGAATAGAAATCCACAGAACATCCCATTCAAATGACTGATCAAACTTTGCTTGAAAAACCTCTCATGGGGGAGCCTCCATGAATTCATAGAGCAGGCTATTCTACTTTTTAATAGCTCTCCCAATTCCTCTTTATTTTGAGTTGGGATCTTTCTGTGTAAAGCTTCTATACACAGCTTCTTGTCCTATCCTTGTACACTACAGAGAATAAGCCTATTCACACATATAAATATGCAGAACTTCAAACATACCATTGGGGCTGCCATCTTGGCTTTTTTTTTTTAAGCCACACCCTGCAGCCACTTATGAATAAGATGGGGGAAAAGAGGTCTTATTCTTAAAGCAGGAAGAGTTCTAAGAAAATAAAAGGCAATTATTGTATATCACACATACCAAGTACACTGCAGAGAGAGAAGAAAAACAGTCAAATGTTCTAAAAGGGGGGAAAATGGCTCCTTGATGAGCTTAGCAATTGTGCCCTTCCAGAATATAATTGCTGTATTATGTATGGTTGCAGGGACAGATGTACAAAATAAACTTTCAAAACAAATGTTCTCTTGGCTGTGAGTTGAGAAAGTCCTTCCATTTACACAGAAAAGGAATATGAGAATGTCCAGCTTAATTCTGTCTAAGTAAAAGTCAGACAATGTATTTGCACAAGGCCAAAGGCTGTGATGTTAAAGACTGATCCAGTAACAGGAGAGGCATAAATAACACAATGTGTCATTTGTTACAAGAAGACCTGTTTCAGACTGTTTTGCTAGGAGAATGTCGTGGGGAAACTATTGGTTGTATTCATTTGAATAAAATGGATTCAATGCAATTCTTATGTATTAAAACTAGAAATGTTTTTAACAGTAGAAAATCTTGTAAAGAATATGACTTAAATGGGAGTATGTTCTAAATTTTGCTAAAAATATAGTAAAGCAGGTATTGAGATAATGTAGTATAAGGACTCTTCCTTTTGGATAAATATGATATATCCAAATCCTGTTTCAGGATTCACAAAGGCCAGCCAGATATTTTCAGGAAGTCCACAAGATTTAAAAGTAGACATTTCTCAAAGTTTGTATAACAATAACTGATATTTTGTGGCATGTAATTATCATGGTCATGGGCCACCCATGGTTAATACACATTGGCAGGTCTGACCTTAACAAATGTACTTTAATCTCTCTTTATGGCCCCCCATGGCCCTCACTTCTGTCATTTGCAACAAATTCTGTAAATGAGGAAAATAAATATACCATGCAGAATTTCTTCTGTAACTCTTAGAGCTAGTACAAATCAGTGTTATTAGGATTTCAAAAAATATTCCTTCATGGAACATAGACTAATAGGGCTGGGAGGGATCTTGGGGGTCTTCTAGTCCAAACCTCTGCTCAAGCAGTAGACCCTTTACCATTCCAGATAAATAGTTGTCCAGTCTCTTCTTGAAAACATCAGTGATGGAGCATCCATAATATACAGAGACAAGCCGTTGCACTGATTAATTTTTCTCACTGTCAGGAAATTTCTCCTTAGTTCTAGATTGGATGTCTCTGTAATGATCTTCACCCACATTACTTCTTGTCCTGCCCTCATATGCTTGTCTTCTCTATAATGGACCCTCAAGTACTGGAAGACTGTTTATCTTCTAGTGATCTACATAAGCTCAACCATTTAGGTTTCTTGGCAACAGCACAAAAGACTCTTCTCATTTTTTTTCCAGTCTAGCCTATAGTGCTGGCATTTCCTGGTGATCTCACATTCAATAACTAACCTGCAATAAGTTTTGGGATTGGCCAAGATTAGCAAAATGTTGCCTCTTGCTGTAGACTATCAACTTCATTTCATAACTCTGATTGCTTGATTCTTGATTCTTACTCTTAGTTTTTATATAGGTGTAATTTCATTTTGTTGATGTCCTGGAGTTGTTACTCTTTATAAAAATACTACTGTATGTAGGCTAAAGGTGGAAAGACAATGCTTGTTGGCTTTCCCTCCAATGTTTATCTTCTAGCAGGATTGTATCTTCATTTCTATTCATTCAGCATAATGTCTGAAAAGCAGAATGAAGGACTTGGTATCTAGATTCTTCTGCTTCCATAGCTTTATAGAGGCTAAACTCACCAGTCCATTAAATCTGCCAGTGACTACTGTGAAAAAAAAGTGATTACTTTGGGGGGGGGGGAAGTGATTTCAGAGTGAAGAAATTATATTGAGAGTTTTCTTGTCCACAATAGCTTATGGGAAATGTTTCTCAAACTTGGTAACTTTAAGATCTATGGACCAATTCCCAGAATTCCCTAGAGTCCATATATCTTAGAATTGCCAAGATTGAAACACACTGGCTTCGGGTACAATATTAACCATGGACATTGTGTGTGTGTGTGTGTGTGTGTGTGCGCGTGTGTGTGTGTGTATGATTTCACTTTCCATTTTTATAAATATTAAATGATTCAACTGTTGCATTCAAGGACCAGGAAGTAGGCTATAGTGCTGTAATTGCAAGGATTGTCCTTTCCACATTTAAATCTATTTACTCCTGTCATGCTCCCAAAGGCATATGAAAATGCATTCACATCTTATTATATTACCATCTATTCTCCATCTCTGAATGGGCCCTTCTCTTCCTTGCCATGACAACTTTATACAAACATATGTTTGCTTCTCCCTTTACGCCTCTGCAGACTCCTGGTGTGGACAGAAAAAGAGTAAAAAAAATGAATAGCTTTCATTCATTATGTAGGAGAGGAGAATCAGCCACCTTGCCCCAAATACCTCTGTGTGTCTGTGTGTACACAAACACCTGTGTGTGTGTCAATTACTCAGCTGCTTACTATGCATGATGTTAACATTTCCAGAAAAGACTTTTCCCCAAACACTCTTCTTTCCATGGATATCCAGGGCTGATATTCCAAAAAATAAACAAAAGGAATGTTGCTAACCAAAATACAGTGCAGCTGAAATGCCTGTTGGCTAACAATATTTGATGTAGTGCCATCAGAGTACAGAGTACTGATTTAATGGTAGGTTTTATTGTTGGAATCCATGGCCCTGGTAGGCCTACTTTGCTATCAGACATACATTCCAAAATCATCAGCCTAAATATGATGACTGTATGTGATATTATTTGATAGTTCCTGCAAGAAGGCCAATAAAAATGGCAGGAAAAAATGGAGTATGTTTGAGTGCTCCAGAACATCTAACTGGTCAAGACATTGCAAAACCCAATGGCTGGATACCTCTGGTGATCTCAGCAGTGCACATTCTTTTTAGCACTTTGATTCCTAAATTTTTTATAGATTTCTTTTTCACTGACCAGCACACACTTGCTTCTCTCTCTCTCTCTCTCTCTCTCTCTCTCTCTCTCTCTCTCTCTCTCTCTCTCTCTCTCTCTCTCTCTCCCTCCATCTCTCTCCCTCCCTCTGTCTGTCTGTCTCTATCTCTCTCTGTGTGTGTGTATGTGTGTGTGTGCTTGTGTACATATTCATATGTGCATGTATGCTATAAATTGGCCACTATTCAGTGGAATCAGATTGCCCTCTTGGTATGACTGATCAGCTGCCAATTAATGAAATAATAATAAATCAAATTATCTACAAACATGGAAAGGTGGTACTAACTTTGAGAAACAGCCGTGAGTCTATTTTATACACCTATGGAAGTATGTGATATGATTTCTATGATGGAAGAAATGGAATATCACTTTATAAAACCTGAGTAAGACCACACCTGGAATACTGCATCCAGTTTTGGTCACCACATTACAAAAAAGATATTGAGACTTTGGAAAAGGGGCAGAGAAGAGCAACTAAGAAAATTAAAGGCCTGAAGATTAAAACATAATGAAGAATGGTTGCAGGGACTGGGTATGGCTAGTCTAGAGAAAAGAAGAGCAGGGGTGACATGATAGCAGTATTCAATTATTTGAGTGGGTGCCATTACTTATTTCCCAAAGCAGCAGAAGGCAAGACAAGAAATAATAGGTGGAATCTAATCAAAGAAAGAAGTAACCTGGAATTAAGAAAAAACTTCTTAACAGTGAGAACAATTAACCAATGGAACAGCCTGCCTTCAGAAGTTGTGGATGCTTCATCACTGGAGGTTTTTAAGAAGAGACTGGACAGCCTCTTGTCTGAAATGATGTAGGGTCTCCTGCTTGAGCATGGGGTTAGACTAGAAGACCTCCAAGGTCCCTTCCAGCTCTATTCTGATTGATTAATACATACATATAGTGAAATCATGTATTATTTTAATTAATCAATGTGAATCAACCAACCAACTACATGTTGGAGGACATCTCTTAATGCAGAAATCTGCCCAAAGATTATAAGGCCAAACACTATATGTTTCATTCAGCATGAAATGACAAACTCAGTTCTTAATGTGGTTGTTTGATAACACTTATTTGCTACAAGGTGATTTTTTTTTTTGTCAATGTATTCCAAGATGCTTCTTTTGTAGAGGTTTTCATTTGTCATAATTACTCTTGGGACAATGACATACAAAATAAATATTTGGTATGCAAAATTCATGAAGAAATGCTGCTGTAAAATATTCTTGACCTCCAACTCTCTCCCTCACCTATTCCCCATTTACAATGTCTCAGAATAAATGTTTCTATTCTGATGACTTCAATAAAATATTTCTAGAGATTTTTTAAGGGAAAGATTATATACATACACACACACACATATATACATATATATATACATACACACACACATATATACATTTATATACATACATATATATACACACATACATATACATGTATATATATACACATATACATATATTTAAAATATATATACATATATACACACACACATATATATATACACACATATACATATATATATATACAATATATATGCATATACACATATATACACATATATACATATATATTGCACATATATATATATGCAATAGACATCTACATACACAGTACAGCATTTGCAAGTCATTTCAATAAGCCATTCTCTCAGGAGTGCTTTAAATGCAGCCTTCTGAATCCACAGGGAGGAGTAAATATTACAAAATCAACAGACCAATCTTATTAATTCATTACTATAAACTGCAAATGGGTAGCTGTATGGACTTGCTAAAAGTTATAAATTAGTTCTTCATGAGATGTGGCATGATAATCATGTCGGACGTGTCCAAAGCAGAACTTGAAACAAGGACTAAAAATGTGTTTATACAAATCTAAAATATATTTTTTATAAAAATGTCTATGAAACATAAAGAATTGTGCAAATATCTGTTAATTTAAAAAAAAAAAAAACATAAGTCCTGGATCTGTCAGGAAACACAAACTAAACCAAAGTGGGAGGTCACACTTTATAGAAATCTGATCAACCCTACAGCAGCAGATGGGAATTACTCTTGAAACTCACTCCCAGCTATGCTCTACATTTTTTTTAAACTTATTTTTTATTAAATTTACACGGCCCCCATCTCAGTGTCTAGAAGTGGGTCTTCATAGTACACAAAGATTAAGAAGCTTATTGGTTAAAAAATCAACAAAAAAACATTTCTCATTTTAGGATCACTGTGTTGCAAAATATGAGAGCCCCATGCATCAAGGCACAAAATACTGATATAAGTGAAGGAGACATATCAATGTTCAAATTTTATATATTCCTAGATTACATATCAGTTCTAAGTTTGAATATAGGTATAAACATGGATGCTTATATCCCATTGTGTGTGTGTGTGCGTGTGTGCACAGGTTTAGCTACAGACCATCTTAGCAAAGCAAAAAAAGAATGGTGTCACTTGGGGAAATTGAGGATTGTTTCTGATTTATGCAAGGAAGGCTCCTAACATAACTCAGATTTTTCAGTAAACTCCACTTTTGGAGTTAGACCCTTCTGAAACCATGTCCAAACATTTTTGAAAAATCATTTTTACTTCCTTGCATGCTTGGAAGATGAGAAAAAGAAATAATTCTTCTGCTGGCAGGACTATCCACAACTCAGTGTCACCACTGAAATCAGGCTAAAATCAGTGGTCCTGCTCCCAATCCTTTGGCAACAAGATCATGGGAACTGGCTCCTCAGATGAAGAATGAACAGTACAGAAATCAAACATACAGACCAGTGATAGGCAGAGATTTTGGATATCTTTCAATAAGGAAGATTGTTTAATTAAAGAAATCAATTCTAATAGTCCGAATCACCCAGACAGATACCACAGGTAGCTCCTTAGATAACTAAGTTCTATACTTTATAGCTCATAATCACCATCTTTAATAACACAAAATGGCTATCAGTATAGCTAGCAAAGCAGAAATATCACATGAGCTTCTATTCTGGTGCCTTATCCACTAGGCCAGTGATAGCGAACCTTTTAGAGACCGAATGCCCAAACTGCAACCCAAAACCCACTTATTTATCGCCGGGTGCCAGGTGGGCGTGGCCTACATGGTGGTCATGGCAGACTGGGTGAGTGTGGCCAAGGTGGGCGTGATCACCTCAATGTTGCTCATGGGGAGGGACACCTTTGGGGGCCGGCAGTGTTGGGGGAGATCCAGGAGATCTCTGGCAGGTGGGACAGTGGGTAGGAGGCTCGTCCTGCGGGGTGAGGCGAGGCAAGGTGAGGCAGGGTGGGGGTGCCATTGTCACAGACCAAGGTGAGGCAGGAGCTGGGGTGGCTGCTACCTGACACCATCAGCTCCTGCACACAGAGGCCAGTGAGCTCCTGGGTGCTGGGATGCATCCAGCCATGTGGGACCTCAGCGAGTTAGCGGGCGGCTGGTTGAAGAGGGACGGTTGCCATCTCCGGGGCATGGTGCAGGTGCCCACAGAGAGGGTTCTGAGTGCCACCTCTGGCACGCGTGCCATAGGTTCGCCACCACTGCACTAGGCCAAATTGGCTCTTCATGGCACCTCATCCTTGTATTAACAACACCCAACATGTCTTAGCTTTTTTGCAGATCCTTCAAAATGAGCTGAGCAAATTTCATTTGGATAGAGGAATCATATGCATAATTACTTGAGAAGATATTTCCCCAGAGTCAGTGAAATACTGTCCTAGGTGATGTGTTTACCATTTCAATAATATACATGGAGCTTAATTTCCATGGAGAAGCCATTGGGGAATCTGTAATGTTTTACTTTTAACTGGCCTATTTTCAAAGCAATTAAAATTTACAGTAAGTCTAGAAACAACTAAATTTAGAAGCATTTGGTCAGGAACCTATAATCAATTATCCTTATGGTCACACCATTTTGGTTGCACAATCATGCCATTTGTTCTCCAGGAAATTATTTCTGCAATATAATGACATCTAAAAATATAGAAGTTCTGAAAACAGAAACCAGATGGTCTGAACACGTAACACCTTTTTCTTTTTCCCAATTCTGAAAAGAAAATGTCCCTAGTCTTTTATCATAGCAATCCTTTCATTCTGAAATAAACCAACAAATTAGAGTAGCATTTTACTATCGGGGCTATATTCACGATTCTGTTTTGAAGTGGTAAATTGATATGACATAAGGCAGAGAGTCTTACCAAAAATAGCGTCTGGAAAGCTAAATGATCTCTGCAATCCTTATCCCAAAGATGCTTTTTCAAGAGGCAACTGTACTTTCTTCTTTTTCTTTGAAGACATTTTGCTTCTCATCCAAGAAGCTTCTTCAGCTCTGACTGGATGGCGGGGAATGGAAGGATTTATACTCCTTGCAGACAGCTGGTCATTTGCATTCTTTTAGAGAATCATTGAGGCCAATGGAGGTTTATCTCTGTCATCAGGGTCACCTGAGTAGTGCAAATGGGTGTAGAGCCTTCTTGGAACTGCTGAAAGGACTGTGTTGTAGACTGGAGATAGATGATGTCAGATCCCTCCCCCTACATTGAGAGAGGGCTGTTCAATTTTGACAAAGATGGTCTCTTTGACCCCTCTTTCAAACCAGCGGCCTTCTCTACCAAAATGTGGGCTTTGAAGTATGGTTAGTAATGATTATTACTATAGTGAAACAGGTTAGCAATAGCACTTAGATTTATATACCCCTCCACAGTGCTTTACAGCCCTCTCTAAGCAGTTTACAGAGTTAGCATATTGCTCCAAAGAAAAACATTTTGCCAACGTCAGGATGGAAGGCTGAGTCAACCTTGAGTCAGTCAGGATCAAACTGCTGGCAGTCAACAGAATTAGCCAGCAATACTGCATTCTAACCACTGCACCATCACAGTTCTTGGTTCCTGGAAAACACCTAAGGGTAATAATATTAATGTCTGATTATACTATATCTCCAAATTCTAGAACTTTCAAATCTATGAAGAACATTGGGCATATCAAGCATAAACTGTTATGAAAAAAGATGGTTGTGTTTTCATGAAAGAATATCTTTGTCCGAGGTGACAAATTTGGCTTAACAGAGTTTCTCACTTTTCTGGTTAAAATCTGGTTTGCACAATGAAAATACAAGACCAGAAAAAAAAACATATGCTAAGTTTGATTCATTATTTAAAAATTAGGTCACAAAATTGACACTGAAGAAAAGTTGTACAATTTTAAAAGCCTGATATAATTTTTCTTCTTTAAGTTTTCTTCTTTAAATATATAACTTATATAGTTGGGGATTTTTTTTTCCAACTTTGCATAGTTTTTTTTATTCAAAGGTAATGCAGCTCTTACAGTTATATCACTATTTAATTTAGTTTAATAAATAATCATTTTAATTTTAAAAATTAAATTAAAATGTTTTTTAGCAATGTATAATGGGGCATTTTTCCCCCTTCAACAGTGTTTTGCAAAAAGTATGGTTTATTTCCATAGATAGATCAATTCACTAACAAAATAATGAACAGAACAGAATAACAGAGTTAGAAAGAGTCTCACCTGCTCAAATAGGAGACCATATATCATTTCAGACAAATGGTTGTCTAGTCTCTTAAAAGCCTCTAGTAATGAAGCATCCACAACTAGTTTCCATCCTTTGCTTCTTGTCCTGCCTTCTGGTATTTTGGAAAATATGTTGACCCCCTCCCTCTTCTTTGTGGGAGCCCCTCAAATATTGGAACACTGCTATCATGTCACTCCTAGACCTAATGAAGCCTTATTCAATTAAGATAAATATATTTAATACATCTGAAACTGTCTGTCCAAAATGCTTTTACAGACACTATTTTCAAGAATGGTTTTAATGGCCAGTTGAGACATTCTGGGCAAAATGGAAGGGCAATTTTAACAGGGGATAGAAAAATGCCATTCTATCCACCCAGATTCTAAAAATATCTGCACTGTAATTGCCAGAATCATATCTTGTGGTTACCTGCCACATTCCTTGGCATACGATGCACAGTCGTTATGCTGCCGCAATGTAAAAACACCATTTTCAACATCTTGTGCAATCGAAAAAGCAGTGAAGATGTATGTATGCCCAGTACAGTGTCAAACTTAATTTTAAAAGGCTGAAGAGACATGAGTTAAAAAAAACTACCTACAAAATAACTGATCTCTCATGAAAATAAGGAAGAGAAACACGGCTTCTAGAATTTTTCCAGGAACCACATCAATAGCTAGGTCTGTGAAAAAAAGAAAAAGAAATTTGAATATCTACATGTCTTCTACCTACCTCTCTGAGTCTGTATAAACAACTTTAAAGCTTAAAGTTTTTTTTTATTTTTTTGTTTTAAACACATTTTAGCCTACTGGCAACTTACATGGAATATAGTAGAATGATTGAAAACATTCATGGCAGCACTTAATACCACACAAGAAATTAACACATAAAAACAATAAAAGCAAAATCAATCAAAAACGCAAAAATGGAAGCGATAAAAATATATTTTTTTTATTTATTTAAAAATATTTTTTTTATTTATTTTATTTATAAAAAAGTTCAGGAGTAAGCTCTCTGAAACAATTCCATCTTAAACAGTTTCCAAAATGTCAGCAAACAGGAGCTGAGTATTCATTTCATTTATTTCTTTATTTATATCCCATCTTTATTATTATTACAAATACCTACGATCACAGTTGAGCCCAAATTTTCTGTTGCTAAGTGACACAGTCATTAAGTAAGTTTTGCTTCATTTTATGACCTTTCTTGGCCCAGTTGTTCAGTGAATCACTGCAGATGTTAAGTTAGTAACACCGTTGTTAAGTGAATCTGGGTTCCCCATTGACATTGCTTGTCAGAAGGTTGCAAAAGGTGATCACATGACCCAAGGACATTGCAACTGTCATAAATATGAGCCAGTTGCCAAACATCCAAATTTTGATCACATGACCATGGGGATGCTGAACTGTCATGTGAAAAGTGTGAAAAATAGTTATGTCATTCAGTGCTGTTGCAACAGTCACTAAACGAATGGTTGTAAGTCAAGGACTACTTGTAACTCGGCGGTGAACATATCCAACACACCTTCTTCTTCCTTTTTTCCACACAACAACCCCCTGTGAGATGAATTGGACTGAGAGAGTATGGCTGGTCCAAAAATCACCCAGCTGGCTTTCATGGCTAATGCAGGACTAGAATTCACAGTCTCCCACTTTCTAGCCTTAACACTAAGCCAAACTGGCTCCTTATTGGGAAGCTGTTACACAGCATTTACACTACCAGACACACAAAAGTAGCATGTTCTTGTTTCAGCTTGCTGAACATCCTGAAAATATGGGAGTCTGGAAGGTGAGGAATGAGATAAAGAAGATCTAAAATACAAGACCAATTCAATGTAACTTCTCCCTCTCTTTGTCTTTCACTGCTTCTGGACTATAAAGAGGAATAGTTCCCAAGTTTTCCAGTAACTACCATTTGACTTGTAAAATCTCTGCACAGTTTTGTTTCTTGACTATCAAAACCTAAAATGGTGCTGAAAATACACTCAAGAGAAGAATGCAGATACAGTGAGGAGAATAGCAGAACATGATTCTGTTAGAACAGTCCATTTCTTTCTTTCTTTTATCACCCAGATTTTGTTTCATTATGGAACATTGATTTTATTGTGTTTTTATTTCACAATGAAAAGACAGCATTGATGTTTGATTTGCTTTGTGAAACTTTTGAGTAATGTGGCAAGGTATACTACATGAAGTTTTATTCCTAGGTTGACCAGTTTTTCTGTCTTTCAGAAACCATTAAGAAGGGGTTGTTTCACATCCCAGAATCCAAATGTTTGCATAGGCCTCCCAAGTTTCTGAAGACTTCAAGACTTGTAGATAGTTTCCAAATGTTAAAGATTGTTATTTACTTCTTGTGTACAGTTGGGCAGTTTCTCCTTTCTTGGTCTGAAAATGCTTAAAAGGTTGTCTGAGTCTAATTTAAAATTAAAGTATAAAAACTAACCACGCAGGGAACTTTTGAAGATGTTCATGAACAGCTAGTGTACTTAGTGCACATCAAGCTGATCAGGAAAACAACTCACAGTCTTATCTATTATGGTGAGATATGGTGAGAAGGCAGGATAAGAAGCAATGGATGGAAACTAACCAAGGAGAGAACCAACCTAGAACTAAGGAGAAATTTCCTGACAGTTAGAACAATTAATTAGTGGAACAACCTGCCTCCAGAAGTTGTGGCTGCTTTATCACTGGAGGTTTTTAAGAAGAGACTGGACAGCCATTTGTCTGAAATGGCATAAGGTTTCCTCCCTGAGCAGGGGGTTGGGCTAGAAGACCTCCAAGGTCCCTTCCAACTCTGTTATTCTGTTTTATATTATTGTATTTCTATCAAACAATTGATACATTTAGCTACACATATATAGCTAAATATAGCTACACACATATAGCCACAAACTGTGCAGTATAAATATATTCCATTATTGTCATTTTTGTTGAGGTATTTCTTCATTTTAGCTACATTACTGACCATACTAAAATAAACATACTTTAACTACAAAATAGGAAATGTTGTACAATTTATTACATATAGGGCAGCCAAATTTAATTTGAAAGGGAGGAATGTGGTTGCCTTTCCGCAGATTGATTACCAGCAAGGGAAAGAAATCTAACAGGATCTTGATTCTATGTCTATTCAATCTTCTGCAATATCTAAGATAGCAATAGGAAATATGCAGGGAAAATTTCCAGTTTCTAACACAAAGGTTTACTTTTCACTGGGTCCATAACAAGCACTAGCAAGGGTGAAACACATGGAAATAGGTCACAGGAAACACACATCAGATAAACAGAGGAAGTAATTATTCAGCAGGAAAGTTTGCAGGAAATAGGTTGTTTTTCTTCACTCACTGGGGTCCTTTCAGTCTTAGGATATCAGCCATGGTGAAGGAAGTCAGATTGTAATTGCAGGGCAGTTCTTATTTATACATAGTGCTAAAATCAGATATCATTCATATGGAAGTTGCATTGTCTAAGTAATCAAATATTCCAGTAGGTTATATAGTACTACAGTTTCCAAAGCTGCGGTAAATGTGCCTTATGCCAAAGGCGGAGAAAAAAAAAACTATTGGTTAAGTTGCTAAAGCAAATGTACTCCCTGTACATTAGAAATTGTATATTGAGGGTAATACTATTTTGTTTTTACCCAGCCTTCATTGGAATTATCTTATCAATAGCTTGGATGTGGTTATAATGATGAAGTTTTTAAGAAGACTAGACAGTCACTTGTCTGAAATGGTATAGGTTCTCCTGCTTGAGCAGGGAGCTGGACTAGAAGACCTCCCAAGGCCCCTTCAAGCTTCTATTCTGTTCTGTTCTACTATAATGAGAAAATGGTTCTAGTGAACTAGTAGTTTACTCATGGGATTTAATGGCTGAGCATAAAAGATGGAGAGTAGTAGTGCTAATTCACTTATTTTGGGGAAATGGAGTGTAATCTTTTGAAGATGCCGGAGACTGAACCTAGCAGGATCCACTCATGAGCCCTGAAAAGGTCAAGACAATCTTGTATCAAACTCAACCCAGATTGAGGATACATTTATGTTGATTTGGGGATAGCAAATGTGAACATATACATTGAGTAGTTTTGGGTTATTTCAGAAAGCCTCAAAAAACTATTTTTTAATTTATTATAATTGTTAAATGATAGAGATACTTGTAGTCTGTTTTATATATAACCTTCATCTGCTTCTAATTACTCTGTGTTCCCCTCCTTTATCCCTGCTACTTTCATATCACTTTTAATTCATATCATAGTTTTATACTCCATGTATGCAATGAAATGAGTACAATATCACAACATAGGGGTTTTTCATGTGCTTCTCCTTTCCCCATCGCTAAAACTTATATTTCGGTGTGATTGCATATTTGAGCTACAGAATTAATCCTCACTGGAAAGTCTGTGGCTTCCCAAGCATATGTAAAAAAAAGAAAAGAAAAGAAAAGAATGTACCAAAATGTCTTGGCCAAGTCAAGAGGCCCCAGCTAAGTTCACTTTAAAAATATGAAAAATTCTGAAAACATTTTATATCAATCACATTCCATTTGTAGTACTGTTCAGACAGAAAACAAAAACAGCTAGATACATCAGGGGTTTTTTTTATCTTTAAGAGTTAATGTATGCTTTGGGTTACCAATTCTATCTTGATATTTTAATCAGCATACCTTGGATGTAGAGGAGGTCTTTAAAATCTCTGATGCACCTCTGGCTGGGGGATTTTCTTTTAGAATTTAGAGGTTTAACATTATTTTGTCCATGTTGCATTCTGTAAGTAAACGGAAGGATCTTTGCAAGATAGAAGCATTAAAAAGCATGAGCATCTATCATCCCTCTAGTTTGGGAGACATCAACTCATCTAACTATATTTGAGGTGAACCACTTAGTCCAAGGATTCTACACAGTCTCCAAGCACTCAAAGTTCTCTCTGAAATACTCCATACCTATTCAAAAGAAAGAACAACTGGATGTAAGGTTATTTTTTTTCCAAATGCCCAAACAAAAAATAAATATTAGGGCTACAAAATGTGGTCTACAAACATTCACTAGATGGCAGCAAAGAGTTAGAGTTGCTGTATCTTTTAACTGCCACCTAGTGATCTTATGGACTTGTGCAGCCCAGTTCTAGCAGCATGGATAGACAGAAATGAATTGAAGCATTGTTTTATGTAGCGTTTTATTTCCACACATAGTGTTTAGAGCTTCACACAAAACCAATACTGGAGAGCTCCCCCCTCCTTCCAACAATTGTCTCAATGTAACATATTGTCTGTATATTGTTTAGACCAGTGATGGCAAACCTTTTAGAGTGCCCTAAAACTGCCTCACCCCTGCCCCGCCCCCGCCTCTCCTGCCCGCAGGGCCACCCACCACCTCCACGGCCCACCACAGCAGATCGCCCAGGCGGCCCAGCAGTGTCATGGCAGCCACGCCCTCTGTCCACGGCCCGCAGCAGCATCTGTACGCAATGGAGCGCAAGGGCGGAGTCTTGTCCTCGCTGCCTGGCTGCCATGTCCTTGGCTGCACTGCTCTGCGCAGGCTGCTCTTGGGGTGACTCTCCTCCAGGGGGCTGCTGGTGATGATGAGGCCACAGGGAGTGGTGGGGCTGGGACAATGGTGTGCATGCCCACAGAGAGGGCTCTGAGTGTTGCCTCTGGCACCCACACCATAGGTTCGCCATTGGTTTAGACCTTCCAGAACCTTCAATTCAGGGTCAGGACAGATATATTAATTGAATAAAATAATACTGATTAAAATTAATTTCCTGTAATTTCCTGTAAAACAAAAGGGAAGGGAAGGGAAGGGAAGGGAAGACCTTGAGAGATTGTATCACCAAATCTCAGATTTATTAAAGAAAAAGGAAACATAAATGGGGAGAAGGCAGGCAATAAAAAAACCTCCAAAATATAATTGCCAGGTTTTGTAATATAAATAAATCTAGAAAAAAACATCTTTCAACACAACCTTCATATCAACTAATTAGGATATGTCACACTGATAGGATATTAATAAACAGATGCATTTCCCCCCCAAAATCTCTTCCCTTGTTTTTCTGTCTGCTGCATGTACAAAATCTTAGGCAAATAACAATATCACTTTAGCAGTGGACATTCAGGGAAAACACAAGGCACAAGATTACATACAGACACACACAGAGACATGCACAATTTTACTCACTATTAAAAAGATACGAATGGAAGAAGGAAATTCTATGCTGCCTTGGGCAACAAGAGGTTGGCAGTTTCTGGTATTCCAGTTTTGCTTCTCTCTGGTGCTTGGCTGTCATGGATAAAGTAATCAAAAATCTTCAAACTTGTAGAAAGTGAGAAAATGAAAGGACTGAACGATGTTGAGATTCCCAGCATTCTTCTTCTAGTGAATTCTGACCTTGCATCCAGTCAAAGAAAGTTGCTATTTGAGAAATTCCTGAACTATGTTGCACTTTGATAGAAACAAATACCTGTATTTATTATCTTTGATCCAACTACAGACTACCTACAAAATAAACATGGTTTTTCCCCCCCTCGCCTTTGTAATAAAATAGACTCACTTGTGAATACAGGTAACTAATGACCATAAATGGGATCAGAATTTCCATTACTAAGCAAGGCAGCTGTTAAATGAATCAAGCACAGACAATTTTACAATCTTTTTTGCCATGCTCATTAAATGACTCCATGTAGTTGTTAAATGAATCATCCAATTGTTAAGTGAATCCCGTTTCCCCCACTGACTTGCTTGTCAGAAGCTGAATGGAAAGGTCACAAGGGCAATTGCACGGCCCAGGATGCTGCCATCTTTGTGAATACAAGCCAGTTGCCAAACACCACATTTTGATCACATGATTGTGGGAATGCTGTAATGTTGAAAGTGTGAGGATTGGTTGTAAATCACTTTTTTAGTGCTGTTGTAACACCGAACAATCACTAAATGACAAGTTGTAAATTGAGGACTACTTGTATATGAATTCAGTTTCTGGTTCACAGTTCTCCTTAAGGGACCTATGTCTTTTCTAGGGTTCACACCGAGATTATGTAGTCCCAGGAACATTGGTGTCTGAAATAAGGATATGGCCCTAGTGCAGGGGTAGGCAACCTTGGCTCTTTTATGACTCATATGCTGACTCAGGAATTCTGGGAGTTGAAGTCCATGAGTCATAAAAGAGCCGAGGTTGCCTACCCCTGCCCTAGTGTGATGCTTCAGAGAGCATTCCATGTGAATTAGGAAAAGATGCAGTTTCTTAAGAAGGCAATGGCAGACATGTTCACATCCATTCCAAAGCATCTTTTTAATCTTCAAATCTAAAGTGTTGAACATCTGTGGTAGATCTTCACATAACCTGGGGTTTTTTTTAGTGCTTCTGACTCTTGCAAAAAAAAACACACACAAAAAAAATGAATTGTGCAAATGAGCTGTTTCCCTCTTAGACTCATAATTCCCTTTCCATAAAAAAGACGTACAGTACTCATTAGATTTTTGTCAAGGTCTGATGGCTTATACGGTCTCTGATTATTCAATGTATGATTAATAATTGATAAAAGGATAATTAACGCCCTAAGTTCTACTTTGTTTTTGTCTGTATCTGTTAGGATTGCAGTAGAACAAAGAAAGAAAGAAAATAAATTGTCATTAAGTGATCACCATCACTTAATGACTGGTTACTTAATGATCATTCAAAGTTACGAAAAACATCCCCAGCACTACTAAAGAACAGATTTTGAAATTCCAACAGCTGCACACACATGTGTGCACACACATACACAATGGTCATGTGATTGCCTTTGGGGCTCTTAGCAACCAGCTTGTATTTATACTCATTTGCAGCATCTTTGTGGTCCCATGACCACAATTTTTGGCAATTTCTTGCAAATTCCAGTGTCCAGCAAAAAAATGCCCATTGGGGAAAATGGATTCATTTAACAACTGTGAAGTTTGCTTAAAGACAGCTGCAAAAGTCATAAAATCAGGCATGATGCCAAGAATATTCACTTTTGAAATACATTTTCAGTTCCAAACTATTATTCAAAAGCAATTCATAACACTCAAAATGAACACTATTAAGGTATATGATAAACACTCTCTTTTTTACACCACTAAAATGTAGACATTCATGAGGTACACTTGGCTCCTAATAAATACATTGATATGTTGATGAAATTTTATTGGCAGCAGCATGGAAATATATGCTGATGCCTTATTTCAAAAATATCTTTTATTCCCAAGTTTAACTCAAAGCCTTAGAATTTCCTGGGGTTCTCCTATGCAACTTTTAAATATAAATCAGGCTTGGCCATGCAGATGGACAGCCGCTGTCATCTGCTGTGACTTTATTCCTCTACTTAAGTCTTTTAAATGTAATGTAGGCCACATCTTTATCCCCTTTTCATTAACTCCTCAAGCTTCAATAATCTACCTGTTAGCTTTGGCTGTCTCCAATTTGTCCTGTATTTGTATGAACTGGGAGAACAGAGTGTTGGGTTGTTGAGGAATGTCCTTGACTAATGACTTGTCATTATTTAGACAATAGGAATGACTTAGGATTTGGCCAGCACAAAAAATGCTACAGATAATCCTTTGTTCATTCCATTCACTTGATTTGAATGGTTTTGCTGGAAGAAGTAATTACATGTTTCCATCCTAAGTCCTGGCTCTATTTTCTGAGTCAATTAAGATAAATTAAGAAGAAGAAACAATGTGTGATGTATGTGTATGTGTGTGTGTGTGTGTGTGTGTGTGTGTGTGAGAGAGAGAGAGAGAGAGAGAGAGAGAGAGAGAGAGAGAGAGAGAGAGAGAGAGAGAGAGAGAGAGAGAGAGAGAGAGAGAGAGAGAGAGAGAGAGAGAGAGAGAGAGAGAGAGAGAGAGAGAGAGATGGAGATGGAGATGGAGATGGAAAAGTTTCAGTTTCAAATGCTCTTGACTATAAATTGAAATAAAGTGTAATGTTTTTCTAGGATCCTTAATTTATGTACTTTTCAGATTTATATCCCAGTTTCCTTCAACCAGCTCAAACATTTGCAAAAAGTATTAGAAAAACTATCATACTACTCTTACTTCTAAATCAGCTTCATCCCGATCGAAACATTAAAGAGACTTGTTGCAACTTAAAGACTAACAGATTTATTGTCTATATTTATTATATTATACAGGTACTGAAAGGCTGTTTTTATGACAACAGATTAACTTGACTTTCCATCTGGAAATTCCACTGAACCTCCACAAAAATAAGAAAACAAAGGGAAAAAAATGAGACGTATCCATTGGTTTTGAAAAGCGTCATATTATTATAAATTGTCAAGAGATTTACTTTAGTAAGTCTTCTGCTTTTGCGTTATCCTATGGCACTGTACTCTTGTTTGGGGGCTCAAATAATTCATTAAAATAAAATAAAATATTCACTATAGTTGACTTACAACCACAACTGAGCCCCAAATTTCTATTATTAAGTGAGACATTTGTTAAGTGAGTTTTCCCCATTTTACAACCTTTCTTGCCACAGCTGTTAAGTGAATCACTGCAGCGTTAACTTAGTAGGCTGGTTTATTAAGTGAATCTGGCTCCCCCCTGGACTTTGCTTAAAGGGGGATCACATGATCCTGAGACACTGCAACCTTCATAAATGTGAACCAGTTGCCAGGCATCTGAATTTTGATAACATGATCATGGGGATGATGCAAAAGTTGTAACTGTGAAAAATGGTCATAAGTCACTTCTTTCAGTGCTGTTGTAACTTTGAATGGTCACTAAATGAATTGTTGTAAGTCGAGGACAAGTTGTATTAGTGAGATCTTGGGGGTCGGAATATATTTAAAAAAGTCAAGTTTATTATTATTATTATTATTATTATTATTTAAATTTATATGCCGCCCTTCTCCCCATGGGACTCAGGGCGGCTCACAGCATATTAAAACATTGTACAAAAAGAAATTTTCCCCTGCTAAAAACCAATTAAAATCCAAATATTAGTAGCTGTGGCTCTTTAAAATTGTTTAAAAATTGTCCCTATTTAAAACTCACCTTAG
>NW_015386440.1:292709-304726 GCF_001527695.2 Protobothrops mucrosquamatus
TCGAGATCCACGTCGGGTCAGAGGCCGCAAAGGCACGACTCGGTCCAATGCCGCGGCGGCAGTTGTCTCCCATGCCGCCGCCTGATTTTCCGCCGAGTCGTGGACCAGATCCTCCGGATATGGCCCAAGCTCCATCAGGAACCTCTCAGGGTCCATCAGTCGCCTGGGACGGAACCATCTAGGCGGTTCCGTCTCCCTGTGGCTATAACTGGATAATCAAAATCCTAGTCCTATATTTTTCACATACATTCATCAGTATTCCACTCTAATAGAATAGGATAGACCTGGAGTGGACCTTGGAGGCCTTCTAGTCCAGTCCCCTGCTCAAGCAGGGGAACTTATACCATCTCAGACAAGTGACTGTCTAGCCTCTTTTTAAAAATATCATGTGATCTTGATTTTATGCCTCTGTTTATACACCCCAGGATTGTATTAGCTTTTTTGGCTGCTGCTGCACACTGCTGGCTCATAGTCAAGTGATCGTCCACTAGGACTCCAACTGTCCCTCTCACAATTACTGTTTTTAAGCCAGGTCTTGCCCAGTCTGTACTTGTACCTTTGATTTTTCCTGCCTAAATGTAAAACTTTTCTTTTCTCCACATTGAAAATCATTTTGTTGGATAGGGCCCATTGGTCAAGTTTGTCAAGATCTTTTTGGATCCTGAGTTTGTCTTCAAGGGTGCTGGCTACTCCTGCCAGTTTGGTGTCATCTGCAAATTTGATGAGTTCTCCTTCAATTCCCTCATCTAAATCGTTTATGAAGATGTTGAAGAGTACTGGGCCTAAGATGGAACATTGTGGTATCCCACTGCTTACTTCTCTCCATGTGGATGTAGTGTCATTGAGAACAACTCATTGAGTACTGTTTGCCAGCCACCACCAAGCTGGTGGTGATGTTGTCTATTCTACCTTTTTCTAGCTTACCATTGAGTAGGTTGTGGTCTACTTTATCAAATGCCTTACTGAAGTCTAAGTATGCTACATCCACAGTATTTCGCTGGTCTATTAGTTTAGTCACTTTGTCAAAGAATGAAATAAGATTGGTTTGACAGATCTGTTTTTAACAAACCCGTGCTGGCTACTATTATAACTTTGTTTGCTTCTAGTTCTTCACAGATTTTTTTGATTATCTTTTTGAGGATCTTCCCAGGTCTTGATGTTAAACTGATTGGTCTGTAGTTTCCTGGGTCCGTTTTTTTCCCCTTTCTTGAAAATGGGAACCACATCAGCCCCTTTCCAATCCTCAGGTATGTCCCTGGTGCTCCAGGATTTTTGAAAGATGTGATGCAGTGGTTCTGAGATAACATCTGCCAGCTCCTTCAGAACTCTGGATGTAATCTGTCAGGCCCCGGTGATTTATATTCCTCAAGGTCAGATAGGTGTTCTCTTACCATTTTCTTGCTTATTTTAGTTTTTGTTTCTAATTTGTCTTTTGCAGTGGGTTTTGTTTTTTTTTGTATGTTGGGCTATGGTTTCTTTTTGTGTGAAGACTTAATGCAAAATATGAATTAAGCAGCCCTGCTTTTTCCCTGTTGCCTGTTATTTTCTTGCCATCTTCTCTCTTTAGTGGACCTACAGTTTCCTTGGCTTTTTTCTTGTTAATATGTTGGAAGAAACTTTTTTTTATTATCCTTGATTTCTGTTGCAAGTCTTTGTTCGTTCTGAGCCTTTGCTTTCCTAATGCAAGAGTAAAAAGAATCCTTGGTGATCAGAGGAAACAGGTTAATATTTTCTCTGATTTTATAGAAGGATTCTTCTTAAGGTCTTCTACCCTATTTCCATCTATGTGTTTATGTGTGAGTCTGTGTGTATGTTTGAGTCAGTTTTGACTCCTGGTCACTACCTTGAACACTACCTAGTCACTACCTGGACCATCCTGCAGTTTTCTTGACAGCATTTTTGGAGGTGGTTTGTCCTTGCCTCCTTCCTAGGGTGAAAGAGAGTGATTGGCCCATTGGCTTTGTGCCTAAAGTAGGGTTGGACTCACAGTCCCTAGTTATCAGCATGTTGCTTTAACCACTATACCAGATTTGCTCTTGTTAACATCGTACAAATTGAAATCTCAGCAGTATGATCTGACATCAATCCAAGAGATGAAAAATAGAACCATGAAGAGTTAGATACAACCAGTGAATGGTTGATGGATCTCTGCTGTACAGTCAAATCTTTCCTGTGTCCTATGGTGGGATGATCTTTGGAAGGAACATCTTATGGTATCATATTAAGGTCTTCTGTTGGCTGATCTGTTCATTTTAATTAAGACCAGTGAAGGTCAAAACATAATTATGACTGGTAAATTACTTCCTCTTATGTTTTGTTTTAGTTTAGTACAATATTAGTCTCCGTTGTTTTTCAACACCTCAAATTCATAAATTAATGAGTGATGGACAGGCTAGACATAATTCATTAACCCTTGATATCTGATCTTAAATTTCTTTTTTTAATGAATTTCTTCTTATTAATTAAATACAAAAAATGAGATATTGATTCATCAATTTCTGGTAACTTTAATTCTGCAGACATACTGTAGTTAGAGCCACATATTTATCTTTCCAGTACTGAGCAATAAGTCTTTTAGATATAAGCAATGTACAGAAAGCTCAATTTCTTTGTTCAGATGTCAATTTTCATGTGATAAGAATAAATGAACTTCTGAAATTGATTGATTATTGATTATTACAATTACTGAAGCTCACAAGTTAATATATATAATGGCTTTTTCCCAATGAGACAGTGTTGGAGACTTAAGAAACATATTTTTAAATAAAGCATCAATTTCATTGCATCTTCAACAACATGCTCCTGAGAGAGAGAGAGAGAGAGAGAGAGAGAGAGAGAGAGAGAGAGAGAGAGAGAGAGAGAGAGAGAGAGAGAGAGAGAGTGTGTGTGTGTGTGTGTGTGTGTGTGTGTGTGTCTCTCTCTCTCTCTCTCTCTGACAGAGAGAGAGAGAGAGAGAGAGAGAGAGAGAGAGAGATGCTGGCTGGGGAATTCTGTGAGTTGAAGTTTACCCATTTTAGTTGCTAAAGTTAAGAAACATTGGATCTAAAGTACCCCAACTATCGATTTACTTGACTTTTGACTATGGGATTTATTGGATACCCCATCAAGTGGAAATAAGGGATAGTTTTAATCACTATTTCCCTTTCTTTTAGCAGTTTCCTAAATTCACTTGAAATTCCTCTTGCAGATTTCTGGTGCTCTCTGGAAAAGAAGTGAAGTGAATATAATATATAAAATTGCCTCTTCTTCCAGCAGTAACCTTCCCCCCATCCATGCTTTTCTGTAATAATAATAATAAAATGCAAGTAATACCAAGATCTAAAAAGGTTTGCAAAGCACCCGCTGCATTTGATTTCATTTCTAGAATAGTCCATTTAATATATATGAAGCCATTCAGTGTTGTTATCTTACAGAATCATGAGTTGGCCATCTTCACACCATTTAAAAGTCATCTGACCTAGATCTTTCCGTTCTGGGGTTTTTATTACCCTAAGAGACCTTTGTGGCTTTTAGCCTCCGTTTCTCAGAGATATTTCACATCCTGCGGTGGGTTCTTTTGCTGTGGCTCACTTCAGCTGTGTACGGGCAGATATTTAAGCACCCAACTCCAAGCTAATATTTTGTTAACCTCTTAATGTACACACATTCTGCCTTGCTTACAAATGAGTTATTGATGTCCTGGTTTTCTACAGCTGCCTGAACTGTATTCTCCTCTCCCTCATACTGATAATCTCTTGCTTTGATAAACAGGGCTGATAGATTAATTTTTTATTCGGAACTCTAGAAAAATGTGATCTTTGAAATTCTCTGTTTGCACCCTGGTAACAGAACTTTCTAAGGCTTATTAATATTCTCTGTGTACAATACATTGACCAGCAAAGTCAACGGGGAAGCCAGGATCACTTAATAACAGTGTTACTAAAGTAACAACTGCAGTGATTCACTTAACAATTGTGGCAAGAAAGGTTATAAAATGGGGCAAAACTCACTTAGCAAAAGTCTCACTTACCAACAGAAAAATTGGGCTTAATTGTGGTTGTAAGTTGAGGACTACCTGTATTGATATCTTACGGGATGGTTCAGTAGAGTAAGGAAGTAGTGAAGTGTATTAGATGCTGCTAAAACAACCACACCCATCTTAGATTGGGGGCCTAGCATATAGAATGCCAACTCCATTCCCCGCCCCCAATCTGGCATTTGGTCATATTATACTTGTGGAAAGAGCTGATCTAATTCCCTTTTCCTTTCATGTAAGTGGAAATGCTGATTGATTTTATTCCTTTTCCCTCTCTTTTTTCTAACAGCCAGCACAGGATGAACAGTAGAAGGAGCCCCCTTGCCATTCTGGGTAGTCCGACTGAAAAATAGATATAGCAAGTGCAGATTTTCAGTTGTCATAGACCAACCAGAATTATTTGTATGAAATGAAAAATTCAGTTTTCCTTCCTTCCTTCCTTCCTTCCTTCCTTCCTTCCTTCCTTCCTTCCTTCCTTCCTTCCTTCCTTCCTTCCTTCCTTCCTTCCTTCCTTCCTCTCTTCCTCCCTCTCTCTCTTCTCTCTGTTTTGTTTCCTTTCCTAAAAATAACTTTTACAAGCTTTAAAAAAACTTCATTTTGCAGTTTTGTTATACTACTGGCAACATTAATTTGTAGTTGCTTGAGAAGTAATTTATGAGGGGAAAAAAACCAGAAGAAAGCAAAATAGTGTAAACATCTATAACTAATATCTTTCAGTTTATCAAATAATTTTTAAAATAATGGAATAAGTTTAATTTTTCATTCACTTTGCCCTTTTCCAGGCATTTTGGCATTTAATCTTTTTGTTTGTTTTGCCCTTGTTGTCATTGATTTATTTAATATGACTGTACCATATGAAAAATAGTACAGTGCAGTCTATTTCTATTATGAACCCTAGGAAAAAAAACCAAAAATATGTTGCCAGAAATGCATGCTATATATCACAATTATTCATTTGACTTGCTTGCTTCATGATTTAGTTAAGCTTTGGGGGTTATGCTCTCCCAAAAGACAAGACTGGAGTATTTCAGCAAAATGATTCAAGTTTGTGTCATAGGTGATAAAACTCTTTGTCAAACAGGAAGTGTTGAAAAATGACTTAAGTTACTTTCATAAAATATTTAGAATTTGTCTAAACTTATTAAGCAGATCTTCACTGCTGAAATGAATCGTGGGTAGGGTTTTTCCCCCCAAAAAAAATCACTAGGGCTCTTTAAAAAAAAAAATCTACAGAATTGAATAAAGAGGTAAGTAAACAGCCAGCCTTGGAGGTCAACATTGAATAAATGGAGGTGGGGAGGTAACATAGAAGGATCATTTGTAGATGACACCTCAAGAAACAATGATAACCATTCTCTCATTCTCCCCAAAAGGACTCTCCATGGATACGTCTACATTATAGAAATATTTTAGGCTGTACGACTGTTAACTTAAAGTAAGATACATAATTTTGGAGGATGGGGAGAAATAAAGGTTGCAATTTAAACTTGAGACACATGCCAAGAATGAGAAGAGCCCCAGCAAAACTATTGGAAAGACCTGGCCAAAACCAAAATTGACTCAAAGTTAATTTAAGTGTGAAAGTCAGTTTGGTGTAGTACTTATAGACACTTGACTATAAAATGAGAGTTTGGGAGTTGTAATCCCACCTTAAGGCATTCATTTTTCTTCTGTGCCTTGGAAGAAGAAGTCAAGTATTGACTGAAGTATTGCCAAGAAAACTTCATGAATTTGTCTCAGCAATAGCCAAGATTGAAGACTGGCCTTATTATTACACCTTAAGGTATAATAATAACAACAACAGCAACATACTTGCATTAATAAATAATCAATTAATATGATAATTCCAACAATCTGTAATTTTTTCTCCTTCTATATAAAAAATGAGTATTATTTAACACTTTGGGGCTCTCAAGGTGTTCCTTGGAATCTCAGCTGCCTTGGCATATATTCAATTATATTCAATAGGATTTAATTTCATATACATTTGCACTGTTAAACATTTGAACACAAGGGAGTTTTTTTCCATCCTGTTTTGTGAAATCATATTTTTTTTTCCTGTTCTCTAGAAAGGAATAATATCACAAGTCAGATTCAACCAGCAGAATTAGTGATACCTGTTTTTCTTTCTCTTCTGATTATTGTACACAACCCAATGAATGTTTTTTTCATTTCATTTCACTATATTCAACTCCCACATGAATTTAAATGACAGTACACAAGCTAAATCTCTAGATTTCCCCCCCTTTGGGGACACATTTTATATGTTTGAGCATCTGATAAAATAAATCACATGTAAAAGAATCCATAGAATATTATGCCAGTAAATCAGCCCTGTTTTAAAAAGCAAAAGCCCATTAATTGTAATTAGTTACAAATTGCCTGTTATGACTTAATTAAACTTCCTTGCCTCTCGGCTGCTTAAGCAACATGTTGAATCTTTTATATGCCTACCAATTAATGCTCTACAATTCTACTTCCAAATTGGATAAAAAAAGTAATAAATTTAACAGTGTTCTGTTGATATTTAGATTCAAGGTTGTTAATGCAGGAGGGGGCTTAAAAGGAGGCGGGAGGAAACATTGAGTGGTTTAATGCTTCAAATATTTATTTTAATTCAGATTGATTAAAACAGTTTGATGTTCCATGAGATAAAGGCCCAGACCTTTTGTTAACAGGGCCCAATTGGTCTAAAGAAGAAAATTGAGATGCACTAATTGAAATTTGGTAGCTTCTTTCAAACATGCATAATTCATACAGAGAACAGAAGCTGCAATTCACCAGAAACTGTCAAGGAGATGAATGCTGCATTTAGATGGAATTTAAGATCTTACTGAGTAATAGGGAGCCCACTACAAATGCTTATAGTAAAGCATTGAGGAAAGAAAATTTCCCCCTCCCACTCCTAGCTTTTTTCTGGTCAAGTATTAGAAAGCTGAAGTGTAACTTTTAAAGATTTCACTTCATCCCTATAAAGCCATTTCAAGTTTTCCCAGTGCTTCTACCTTCAGAGCACCAATTTATTACCATTGACTTGGTCCCTCTCACTCCTGATATGAATGCTAATAGCCCTTTTGACTCCATTCACACGACATATTTTTTTTTCCCCTGACATAGAATTCTTCCCAAATGATTTCCCAGGACATTGTCTTAATAGGAGCAATGGATAAAAATGACAAGCTAACATTTGCTGGAATTCAAACAGTCTCTGTTTGATTTGCTTCTAAGGAATATTAGGAATGAGAAAATCCCCCTCAGCTTCAATTCTAATTGGACCATAAGTTACAAGCATCATTGTCAGATTTTCTTTTTAAAACAAAAACAAAAAACAAAAAAACCCAAAGCATTCTAAATTAGGTTGCATTCTAAGTATTCCCACAATAGCATTTGGAAATTGTAATTCAGAAGAGAACGGTTCATTTTCTGGACAAAAGGCTCAAATTTTAAGTAGTCCCAAAAAACTTTCAGATTCATTCCACACTGCATGTCAGTCCCCAAACCCCGGACAATGGAGTCCTTGGTACATTCCGAACTTAGCTGTTTTCTTGCAGACACTTCATTACCCAACAAGATAACATCTTCAATACTAGAAGGTAGCAGGCTTTGCTTTCTGTTTATATATGGTGACTTGCCTTGTCAGTGTTGGTGGGAGTGTTATTTTCTTTTTGATATCCCTTTATTAGATAATTGCTTATTATCTAGTTTAACGAAGAGAAGGACGACTCGGCGGAAAATCAGGCGGCGGCCTGGGAGACAACTGCCGCCGCAGCATTGGACCGAGTCGTGCCTTTGCGGCCTCTGACCCGACGTAGATCTCGACCAGCTCCTTGGTTTACCGAGGGGCTGAGAGAGATGAAACGTCGGAAAAGACGCCTAGAGAGCAGTTGGAGGGCCAGCCGAACCGAATCCGATCGAGNTATCTCCGAGACCGCCTTCTGCCACAGATTCCCTCCCACAGACCGGTACGCTCCCACAGAGCGGGCCTCCTCAGGGTGCCGTCGGCCAAGCAGTGTCGGCTGGCGACCCCCAGGGGGAGGGCCTTCTCTGTGGGTGCCCCCACCCTCTGGAACGAACTACCCCCCGAGATCCGGACGATTCCGGATCTCCTAGCTTTCCACCGCGCCCTCAAGACATGGCTTTTTCAGCAAGCGGGTCTGGCCTAGGGTGAATTTTAAATAGGGACAATTTTAATGATTTTAATAAGACACAGCGACAAATATTTGTTTTTAATTGGTTTTTATTGGGGATAATGTTTTATACTGTTTTAAGATGCTGTGAGCCGCCCTGAGTCCTGTGGGGAGAAGGGCGGCATATAAGTCCAATAAATGAAATGAATGAATGAGGGGGGACATGATAGCAGTGTTCCAATATCTCAGGGGCTGCCACAAAGAAGAGGGAGTCAAGCTGTTCTCCAAAGCACCTGAAGGCAGGACAAGAAGCAACGGGTGGAAACTAATCAAGGAGAGAAGCAACCTAGAACTAAGGAGAAACTTCCTGACAGTTAGAACAATTAACCAGTGGAACAACCTGCCTCCAAAAGCGGTGAATGCTCCAACACTGGAAGTGTTTAAGAAGAGACTGGACAGCCATTTGTCCAAAATGGTATAGGGTTTCCTGCCTGAGCAGGGGGTTGGACTAGATGACCTCCAAGGTCCCTTACAACATTATTATTATTATTATTACTAGCTGTACCTGGCCATGCGTTGCTGTGGCTCAGTCTGGTTAAATGGAAAAGAAAGAAAAGAGAAAGTGCACGTTTGTAATATGTTTAATTTCATAATGCTAGCATATGTTGCTTTTACGTCCAACAGATGGCACTGTTTTTCAAAAAAAGCATGTTTTTATCTGTCACAAATGTGACATCTATATAATAGTAGGTATATAAAAACACGCACGTATTCGAATGCAACGTTGTGTCAAAATTTCAAAGCAATCGGTGAAGAACTTTTGGAGATTTAAGATTTTGAACAAACGAACATTTACATTTTTATTTATATAGATTATTGTTGTTGTTGTTGTTTGTCTGAATTCGTAGATCCTTGAGTAGGTTATTTTTAATTGCTTAATTGTTGGTTTGGTGCCTATACGTTATGTAGTTGGGTACTGAAACATCTGCAAGAAAACAAGCAAGCTCAGAGAGCATCAACGACTCCTCATTTCCNATTTTAATTTGATTTTAATTTGGTTTTTAACATAATTTTAAAAAGAAACGGCAAAAAAATCAATATTTCATTTTAATTGTATTTTAAACTTAGTATTTTGTATGGTTTGTCTGTTTTTTAACTTGCTGTAAGCCGCCCTGAGTCCGCTAGGAGAAGGGCGGGGTATAAATTGAATAAAACTAAAACTAAACTAAACTAAACTCATTTCAGTCCTGAGCTACAAATATTCTCCTTTATTGGTACCATTTAACTTTCCAAAACAGGAGGTCCAAAGTGAGTCATATACCAGGTTTTAATTTGTTGTATTTGTTCAAACCTGAGCTACAAATATTCTTTTCTATTGGTAGAATGTAGAAAAGAAAATCCAGGCAAACCTGCATGTGCAAAGTCAAAAAAAGAATGATCAGATAACTGACTGTTAGGCCCTTCAGGAAGTCATTGAAAGAACTTGCCATGTATAACTTTCAGAAAAAATGGCCAAAGGGAAGATAGGATAGGTCATTTCACAGACCTTGAAATATATCACATATAAAGTCACCTCCACATGCAGAATAGAGAATAATTGTCTTAAATTGTTTGAGAACAGGTAGAATTGATGACATATAAGGAAAATATTCCTCACAGAATGAATCTGGTATGATTAAAGCGTAGGACCAGGACCAGGAAGACCAGGGGTAGTCCACCTTCAGCCATGGAAAAGAAGATCATTACCTTGAGCCAAGCATGCTCTCTCAGCCCAAACAGGATTTTTCTGTCACTATAAACATAGAAGACAATATAGCACAATGTACACAATATACCGCTTCGCAGTGCTATTACAGCCCTCTCTAAACAGTTTTCAGAGTCAGCATAAGGCCCCCAACAATCTGGATCCTTATTTTACCAACTTCAGAAGGATGGAAGGCTGAGTCAACCTTGAGCCAGTCAGGATCAAACTGCTGGCAGTTAGCAGACTTAGCCTGTAATATTGCATTCTAACCACTGCGCTACCGCAGCTCTTATGCCATGTACTGTATGTGCCCTTGAGTTCTTGGAGGTCAGAATAGAAATCTAGTGAGCCAGTAAATAAAATATAACTTGATTCTGCCACCTGCACATAAGAGATTTGTCACAGACACTTTAATTTGCATTTCTACTCAAACCAGGAGTTGGTGACTCAAATAACTTTTCCGAGCACCATGATCCTATGTTTCGTTTAGCATGAAGAAGAGAGGTTTGAGGAAAGAGTGGTCATGGCCAATAGTCCTGTTCCTGACTATCAAAGTGTCATACAAACCTCCAGCAACTTCACATCAGCTGTAAAATAATCTCTATATTAATAGACATATGTGTTTCTTTGCATGTAATATCTATCCTGGCTAATCAGAGTATGACCTTAAATTTTCTTCACATCGCTTCTGCATGCATGATTGATGGTTGAATATGGTTTGCTGATTTACATGTAACACCCCACTTATTTCTGGTCCACTTATATGGCCTGTGTGAAGGAAGTAAACTGTTTTTAGAATACATACGTTAAAGGAAACATCTCCTTCAAGGTAAGTTCAGATCTTAATGCTACATGGTCATATCTGTAGATTTTTCTTGGGAATAATACAAAAGTGGTTTAGCATTACTTGTCCCAAAGCTGCTTTTGAAACAGCAACTAGACTTTGTTTTCCCTTGAAGAAGCTTCCCTTTTCACCCAAAAAACTTCTTCAGTTCTGACTGAATAGTGGAGGATGGTAGGATTATTATTCCTTGCAGTCATCTGGTCGTTAGCACTCTTTCTGAGACTCATTGAGGCCACTTGGAGGTCTCTCTGTGCCCTGAATAGTGCAAATGGGTGTGGAACCTTCTTGGAACTGCTGAAAAGACTGTGTTGTACATCAACAGTTACAAGAAGGTTTCACACCCATTTGCACTATTCAGGTACAAGTGGCCTCAACTACTCTCAGAATAACAGCCAGATGCCAGCAAGGAATATAAATCTTTCCATCCTCCACTATTCAATCAGAACTGAAGAAGCTTCCTAGATGAGAAGCAAAACATCTTCAAGGGAAAACAAAATCTAAAAGCACCTTTGGGACAACCATGACTGAAAATCTCCATAGACATTTAGTAGTATTTCGATTGTTCTCTCAGCCAACTTCTAACTAGGTCTCATTTTGCTAGTTGGCTAGTTGTGTAGATAAATGTTGCTGTTCTAGTCTAGTCAGAATATTTGGACCAATTTCAAGCTTGCTGTGTTGGATATTTGCTACAAACATCCACATCTGATATTGTCCTGCCTTCATTTTGTATCACTTATTATCACTCTGATACCACCCTGCCTTTACCATATCTTAAACAAGTTTCATTCTTGTTGGTAAAATAGGAAAATTTACCAGAAGAAAATCTTAGAGGACATCTTAAAAGGTTATTTTTGGTTATTTTTAATCATAGCTATAAAAAAAAACCCTCCTTAAACTTAGTTGGAAAGTTAATTGCATCTTGCACGAGTCATTATTTTAACTGTGTTCCTTTTCAGTTATATGCAGATCTGAAATGCAAAACTCTTCATAACCATGAAGTGGTAGCACAGAGACAAATGTATTCAGCATTTTGCAGATCAGTTCTAATAGCCAAAATAAATAAAATAATAAATAAAATAATAATAATAATACTAATAGTAAAGTTGGAAGGGACCTTGAAGGTCATCTAGTCCAACCCCCTGCTCAGGCAGGAAACCCTATACCATTTCGGACAAATGGCTGTCCAGTCTCTTCTTAAAAACTTCCAGTGTTGGAGCATTCACCGCTTCTGGAGGCAGGTTGTTCCACTGGTTAATTGTTCTCACTGTCAGGAAGTTTCTCCTTAGT
>NW_015386440.1:306633-310060 GCF_001527695.2 Protobothrops mucrosquamatus
AGTCCAAGACTCTAGTTTGACTGTGTTCTATTGCTTGTGCTTCCATAATGTTGAATTCTAATATTGCATGATCACTTCCTCCCAGGGTTCCTATGGCTTCAACACCTTCTATCATTTCATCTCTGTTAGTGAGAATTAGATCCAAAATGGCTAATCCCCTAGTTCCCTTCTCTACTTTTTGGGAGACAAAGTTGTCTGCCAGGTTTGCCAGGAACCGGTTTGATCTTCCACTTGGTGCAGAGTTTGTGTCCCAGTTGATGTCAGGGTAGTTAAAGTCCCCCATTACTATTTAATAAAATTAAACAAAACAAAACATTTCTAAGTGTGGACCCTCTATATAAAAAAGACGTTGTGGTTGTTTGTTTGCTTTGTTATGGAGCTGTGAGACTTAGAGTGGATAGAAAAGATCTGAGCAACTTTCAAGAGCTGCTTTGCTTTCTGCTTGCAAAGCTGAGTTTCCCCATTTGGGTGAGTCATTCACCAGAAACCTAAGCTGTTGAAATTCCATCTTAGAACTTTGTGGGAAAAAGTAATATAGTGGCTGCTGGCTGTCTTAGTTATTTAGGAAAGTTGTGGTTAGAAGCTCTAAAAAGGGACCCAAAAAGCTACATGATCATTCACATAAACATACACATATATACACACATGCATAAATACACATAAAGAGGTAACAATAATGACAAATATTTCACAAGAATCCACAGAGAAAGTTCCCTATGAAGAAGTACATAGGGATCAGTATATTAGATCCAGCCGAAACCAGATGCAAATATGGAAGAAAATTTTTTTAAGAATTAATTCTTTAAAAGATTGTGTCAACCTTTGGGGCCCAAAGGACAACAATGAAAATTTCTGAGGATGAAATGATATTCCATCTTAACCTTGCAAAGAATCTTTTTCTCAATTCTAGTACACATAGAGGTCAGTGTCCCTGTGAATAGCTATTTTTGCTCTTTGGGATATTCCAGAATATCTGATTTACCTCATTAATAAATAGTTTGTCAGCATTTAAGAAAACCTTGGTGTCCTTCCTTTGGAAGAAATCTGATGCAGTGAGTTTTTGTTTATGAAATCTTACACCTTTCAATAAAACCATATTAGCCTGAAAAGGCGCCATCAGATTTTGGGTCTCTACTGAAAGGTGATTGTTAGAAGCCATAATAAATATGGGTTCAGACTGAATAAAGTGAATTGAATGGATAGAAGTGCATGGCTGTATTTGCATTGCTCTGGCTTCACATTGCAAGCTCTGATTTTCTAGTTGTGTTGATCCTCTTGTTGATCAAACTCAGTCAAAAGAGGAGAGGTTAAAATATTCAGCATCTTAAACAGCCAGAAAAATCTTTGGACTGGCTCCTTATAAATATGATAGTGAGAAATGCACGTCTCTCTTTGAACTAAGGACTTTTAGACTGGACTGTTTGAGTAAATTTAGACTATGTCACAGTGATATTGGGGGTTTTTTTTCTTATCAGTTCTCATTCAATTTAATGAACAAGAATTTGAAGGCAGGATAAGAAGCAATGGATGGAAACTAATCAAGGAGAGAACCAACCTAGAACTAAGAATAAATTTCTGACAGAACAATTAATCAATGGAACAGTTTAAAAACTTCACTGGAAGTTTTAAAGAAGAGAATAGAGATTTGTCTGAGATGGTATAGCAGGGATGTCAAACTCAATTTCACTGAGGGCCGCATCAGCATTGCGGTTGCCCTTGGGGGGCCGGGTGGGTGTGTCCAGAGTGGGTGCAGCCTACTGGGAGGGCATGGATGGAGTGGGTGTGGCCTACTGGGTGGGTATGGCCAGTTCTACATCATTCGCGTCAAGGGTGCCTGTGGGGGCCTGGGCAGGAGTGGGACAGATCTGAGGGTCTCTGGCAGAAGGAGGTGGAACCGGGGCAAGTGCCAAGGCATGGTCCACCGGGGCAAGTGCCAAGATGGCCACCACAAAATTGTACATTGGCTCCCGGCTAGCCTGGGCCAGGGCCAAGGCAGAGGGGGCCGTTCCCTCACTGTTTCCAGGATGGCTTCATGGGCCACATGAAACCAATTCGCGGGCCGTATCTGGCCCCCGGGTCTTGTGTTTGACATGTCTGTGGTATACAGTTTTCTCCTTGAGTAGAGGTTTTTGACAAAAAGACCTCCAAGGTCCCTTACAAATCTGTTATTCTGAATTTTTGGAATTTATTTCAAAGAAATGGGAAATCACTAGAATTCTCCTGGGGAGAATAGTGATTCCTTGCACTTATTTAAATATGAGGTGTCCAAGTTCTGGGTATATGAAAGTGCTATATTTTACTACACAGTATACTCTCTAATATTCTGCAGCCTCCCTGTACTTTGAGTAAATACTAAGGGGGGAAATATTTTTCCCCCATGGGGTTTTTCAGACTGGGCAGCCAGGCAAATCCCTGAACAACATAAAGGTGTGTAAGAATGTGTCAAAATAACAGCTCTAGGAAACCAGTAATAAGACAAATTCAAAAGCATCCCATAATATAGACAAACAACAGGTAGAAGAAGCCTTTTTCTTAAGGCTAGAAAACTGTTCAAACCAGATTTTGGTCTAGCATTATTACACATCACTTGTATATTAATCCTCTACTGCCAAAAGTAGATTCTAGCTAAAGGAAACATTGCAGGCTAAATCTTAGCTGGTTTCTCTCCAACCTATCCAAGTAGGAGTGGCATATGCAGACCTACCCAAGAATTTATCTTACCACATTTCTGCAATCAGTCTGAACTTGGTACTGAAGTGGTTGTGCTTGAGGCCACTTTGTTGACTTCTCCTACTCACTGCAGCGGCATCTCTTTAGATGAGAAGCATGGTGACTATCTATCTCATCCAAAGTCAAGAAAATGGTCAATAACCATTGACAGCTTTTCCATAAAGAACATCAAATTAAAATTCATGCATTCTCAATTAACCCAGCCGAAGGAGAAGGGAATAAGTTAGAAAGCTCTTAACATGAGTTCTTTCCAGATGAGTAATCCACATTAATTTGATGCATCAAAAGTAGAAATTATGGAAGGGCAATTCCAAGGGCAGTTATAAAGGGTTATTATTCAATATGGCACGAAGTTACAAGAAAGCCAATATGAAAATAAATGGAAGTGCAAATGAATCTGGATATATTTATATATATAAAGTTGGAAGGGACCTTGGAGGTCATCTAGTCCAACCCCCTGCTCAGGCAGGAAACCCTATACCATTTCGGGCAAATGGCTGTGTTAGATCGCGCAGGCAGTAAGACACGAGTCGAGTGACAGTCAGCTCTTGGTTTATTGGCAAGGCATGAAGTAAATCCGGACTGGCTCTCTGGGCCAGGGGAGCCCTCTTTTATGGGATTCCCCTGGCTTGTAATCACACAATTCCATTGGCTGGCAAGACCCTGTTGCTAGTTAGCCAACCAGCAACGGGCATGA
>NW_015386440.1:313284-343566 GCF_001527695.2 Protobothrops mucrosquamatus
GTAAATCCGGACTGGCTCTCTGGGCCAGGGGAGCCCTCTTTTATGGGATTCCCCTGGCTTGTAATCACACAATTCCATTGGCTGGCAAGACCCTGTTGCTAGTTAGCCAACCAGCAACGGGCATGAAACTGTATGCAGATGGAGAAGGGCAATCACCCTTAATGGGTGATCAGGATATGCATAGGGGATTAAGGGGGGGAAATACAAAGAACACAACAGGCTGTCCAATCTCTTCTTAAAAACTTCCAGTGTTGGAGGATTCACAGCTTCTGGAGGCAGGTTGTTCCACTGGTTAATTGTTCTAACTGTCAGGAAGTTTCTCCTTAGTTCTAGGTTGCTTCTCTCCTTGATTAGTTTCCATCTGTTGCTTCTTATCCTGCCTTCAGGCATTTTGGAAAATAGCTTGACTCCCTCTTCTTTGTGGCAGCCCCTGAGATATTGAAACACTGCTATCATGTCCCCCCTCACCCTTCTCTTCATTAAACTAGACATACCCAATTCCAGCAACCGTTCTTTATATGTTTTAGCCTCCAGTCCCCTAATCATCTTTGTTGCTCTTCTCTGTACTCTTTCTAGAGTCTCAACATCTTTTTTACACCGTGGTGACAAACCTGGATGCAGTATTCCAAGTGTGGCCTTACCAAGGCATTGTAAAGTGGTATTAATACTTCACGTGATCTTGATTCTATCCCTCTGTTAATGCAGCCTAGCACTGTGTTGGCCTTTTTGGCAGCTGCAGCACACTGCTGGCTCATATTTAGGTGATTGTCCACTAGGACTCCGAGGTCCCTCTCACAGTTACTATTATTGAGCAAGGTACCCCCTATACTATACCTGTACATTTGGTTTTTCTTGCCTAAATGTAGAACCTTACTTTTTTCACCATTGAATTTCACATAGTGCCCAGTGTTCAAGTCTGTCCAGATCCTCCTGTATCTTAAGCCTGTCTTCTGGAGTATTGGCTATTCCTGCCAGCTTGGTGTCATCTGCAAATTTGATGAGTTCCCCATCTATCCCCTTGTCCAAATTGTTGATGAAGATTTTGAAGAGCACTGGGCCCAGATCAGAGCCCTGGGGCACCCCACTACACACTTCCCTCCATGTAGATGCGGTTCCATATATATAGAAAGCTTTTTTCCAGTCAGATGGATCTGGTTGATATACCTTGGTATTTGGACTGCTATACTGCAGTTCTACTTATAATATAATTTCCCATTTATTGTTGACTTTAGGGCCAAATACTTACACCACGGTAGCTGAGAGAAGCATGTTGCAATCATAAGCTGAACATGAAGCACTAATCATGCAAATAATAGCATTTTTAATTAAACTAATCCCTACAAGAATCTAATATCAGCACAGCAGTCTCTTCTGAAATCTCTAATAATTACCCTTTGCTAAAACTGATGTTTTAGTTTCATTACCCTCAGCCTTAACAATGAATTTACAGTTCATTCTGTTTAGATAGTTGTTTACCTTGTATTTTCAATTCCATGTTCAACAAAAACAAAAATTGGTAGTGAACCCAAAGAATTTAAACCTAACCACACAGAAGTTGAGAGTTGGAACTTGGACAAGTCAGTGTTTACTTGCTGAAGTAGTGACACAGTTTGAAAAATGCTGGTAGATGTTTCCTTAATAAAAATAACAGTGATTTAGGATGCCATGAATTATAAACCACACAAAACAGGATGCATTCCATGCTAATTTATACTTCTGCATCATCATCTATCAAAAAAGGACCCATGTATTTCTTCTCTGAGCAGCAAGGATTATAATGCATGCCAAAGTTTGCATACGTCTACCAAAGTATAGGTACAAGAGAGGGGAAAATGTTTTCCTTCAAAATAGAACTGGATACCAATGACCTTTCAAAACTCTCCACCAATTTAGATACTGTAGAGCAATCAGAGCATATATAGCTCTATAATTTCTATCTACTATAGCAACATGTTAGAGCTGAAATAGCATCTTGACATTTTCTGCCAAAATTGTGGACAGAGAAATTGAATAGGTAATTTCACAGAACTGTAGGATTGGAGGTCGTCTACTCCAAAGCAGTTGCTACCAAAAAAAAAACAAAAACCTTCACACCATCCCTGTTCAGTCTTTTCTTCAAAACTTGCAATGAAGTAAACAGTTTCCATTCTTATCAGCTCTTACCATCAGGATATTTCTTTATTTCAAGTTTGTCTCTTCCTCAATAAAATCTCCATCCATTGGTTCTTGACCTACTTGCAGAAACTTTGGACAATAAATCCACACCCTCTTCTCTGTAATTATACTAAGAATTGGAGGACTATTATCATGGGTCCCCCTAGCTTCTCTTCTTTAGGATAAATATAATCCCTTAATCTCTTAATCATTTTTTAAAGCTTTCAGCTCCAGGTCCCACACTATCTTTGTCAGTCTTTTCTATATTCCTTCTATTCTTAAGCATCTTTCTTGTACTGTAGTGTCCAGTACACACTATTCAAACCAATGTAGATTTCCATGCTACTATGTCAACCAGACCAGAAAATGAATTCTGCAGAAAAGTTTAAACTACAAATTTGCCCTTGTCTTTCAGGTTGCCCTTGCCCATAATGGAGCCTGCTTATTACGGTCATAATTCGAGATAGTTGTAAAGCAATTTATCATGCGATCAATCCTATTTTACAAACTTTGTTTTGCAGTGCTCATTAAGTAAATCACCATGTTTGTTATGTGAATTTGGTCCTTAAGCTAAGGCATCGGTTGCTATGGACATTTCTGCCCAAAACTAGAAGCAAACACCTATTTGGGCAAAAATATTGTAAATCATTGCATGTGTATGTGACCATGGGGCATGTGTACGTGACCATGGGACTACAAATGGTCATAGGGGGCACCATTTTACCGTGGTTCTCCTCCTACCTCTCAGACCGGACGCAGTTTGTGTTGGCAGGGGGGCAGAGGTCAACCTCGAGGCGCCTCACTTGTGGGGTACCACAGGGGTCGGTCCTCTCGCCTCTCCTGTTCAACATTTATATGAAGCCACTGGGTGAGATCATCCGTGGTTTCGGGGTGGAGTTTCATCAGTACGCAGATGACACCCAGCTGTACATCTCCACCCCGGACCATCCCAACGATGCCGCGGAAGTGATGTCCTGGTGCCTGGAGGCTGTGCGAGTCTGGAGGGGGAGGAACAGGCTTCGTCTCAACCCGTCCAAGACCGAGTGGCTGTTGTTTCCGGCGTCACGTCATAGCCAGTTGGTTCCATCTCTGGCTATCGGGGGTGAGTCATTAGCCCCCACGGAGAGGGCCCGCAACCTGGGCGTCCTCCTGGATGCTCGGCTGTCTTTAGATGATCATGTGACGGCCGTGGCCAGGGGGGCTTTTCATCAGGCTCGCCTGATACGCCAGTTGCGCCCCTTTCTGGATCGGGACGCCCTACGTACGGTCACTCAAGCCCTCGTTGTTTCCCGCCTGGACTATTGCAATGCTCTCTACATGGGGCTCCCCTTGAGGTGCACCTGGAGGCTCCAGCTAGTTCAGAATGCGGTTGCGCGGGGGATTTTGGGGGCCTCTAGATGCTCCCATGTAACACCTCTCCTGCGCGAGCTGCACTGGCTGCCTGTGGCCTTCCAGGTGTGCTTCAAGGTGTTAGTAACAACTTTTAAAGCGCTCCATGGCAATGGACCTAGGTATTTGCAAGACTGCCTCCTACCAAACACCTCCCTTCGACCAGTCCGCTCCCACAGAGAGGGCCTCCTTAGAGTGCCATCGGCCAGACAATGCCGGCTGGCGACCCCCAGGGGGAGAGCCTTCTCTGTGGCAGCTCCTGCCCTCTGGAATGACCTACCCCCCGACCTACGTACAGTTGCGGACCTGCGCCTTTTTCGCCGAGCCCTGAAGGCCCATCTATTCCATGCGGCCGGCCTGGCGTAGTTTGATTATGTTTTAGTGGGGGTTTTGTATGGGGTGTTTTTAGAGCAGGCCTGTTATTTAATTTGATTTTAGAACAGAAACTTATGTATTTTATCGTGATTTTTAGTGTCGCCTGTTCACCACCCTGAGTCTCGTAAGGGAGATAGGGCGGTATATAAATTTAATAAATAATAATAATAATAATAATAATAATAATAATAATAATAATAATAATAATAATAATAATAATAATAATAAATAATAATAATAATAATAATAATAATAATAATTAATAATAATAATAATAATAATAATAATAATAATAATAATAATAATAATAATAATAATAATAATAATAATAATAATAATAATAATAAATGTGCTTTTTTAAATAAGTCCACCAGTTATAATAAAATGACCTTTCATGTGGTCCACATTTCCAACAAGGATTTACTTTTACTTGTTGTGCATTTGTTTATATTCCACCTTTGTAATTTTTATAAGTAAAGGTGGCAAACAAACACTATATTCCTCCTTACTTTTATTTCCCCCACAACAACCTGAGATGTGGGTTGGGATGAGAGAAAGTGACTGGTCCAAGATCATCCAGCTGGCTTTCATGCCAAAGGCAGGACTAGAATTTACAGTCTCCTGGCTTCTAACTTATACATTATAGATATTTTTTCCAGACTCATATACCAACAATACACCATTGTATAAAAGTTCTATTTTAGAACTTTCTAAATCATAATGTACATTTCAGTCCTTTCAACTGTATATTTTCCCATTGTTCCATTATTATGTCCAAATTTTTATTTACTTTATCATACAGTCTTTGACTTGGTCTTCTTCCATTTCAAATTTCAACAAAAGTTTATACATTATGGCAATTACATATTATCATTTGTACATCATTACATTTCAAATTCTCTCTTACACAGTTCACTTCCAATTTCTTGCTATCTACCTTAATTTTTTCTGTTAATTCTACATATAAATACCATTGGAAGGTAAATGCCTGTACAGACAATTACTTTCTTGATTTCATCTTATGTTTTCTGTGTTCTTGTTCTAAAAATTCTTGATACATAGACCATTTTTCTTTGCCTGCTATTTCTTTTCTATAAACTGCTTGTGCTGAGAACCATAAAGCCATTTTCAGGCACAGTCTGGGTTTAAATATTTTCCATATTCTCAATATGGCACTTTTAATAAAGTAATTTATAAAAGCTAATTTAGTCTTAACTTTATCATACCATCGGAACCCATGCCATCCAAACCTTAGGTTATACACTTCTAGTTCTAAAATTCTCTTTTTTCCCCACAGCGTCATCCACTCTTTCATCCAAACCAAACAGCAGGCTGCAAATACAATTTCAGACCAGGCAATCCCAATCCTCATTGTTCCTCAACATCTTGGAGGATTTTATATTTAACCCTTGGATTTTTCTCTTTCCATACAAACCTAGACATATCTTTTTGCCATTACTTCAATTGTTGAATTATTTTAAGCAATATGTTCATTTTTATCACTGTAAGAACTCTGAGTTCCGAAGATTATAGACATCCCTTGATCCAGTGATTCACTCCAAAATCATCTATTCTTTTCTTAGGCCTTGACATTCAGTTGGAAGTATGACAAAAATGCCACCTCTGCTCCAGAGGTTTTGCCTTCCCGCCTAGTTTCTTGTAGTCTCTTCTTCCTGGCAGTGTAATTTGTCCCAGCATGAAATAACACAAAAGGATAATGGTCATTAGGTTCAATTAGTGAGATCAGCCTCTCTGCCACATTCTGGGTATTCATCCCTGGAAGATACTCCTCTTGTCATTATGCTTGGTCTGCTTGCTTGCATATTTATTTATTTGTTTATATTTAACTTGGAAACTGTCTAATTCCAATCCATTCTGAGCAGCTCACAGCTTAAATCTGAGCTTTCCTCATCTTGTTTTCAGAGCATTGGATGGAAACTCTTCTCTGGAAGTCTGAAGTTCATCCTCCAGATAAGTAGAACTTATCAATCAAATTGTGAAGTGCAGGACTTAGATATAATAATAAAGGGCTGAAAATGCACATAGGATATGTTTCCTAATGAAGTCTTCTCTTTATATGTGAGGTTTTGAAAGCAAAGGAACTAATAGAGAGCAGATTACAGAATGAAGATGAGATTCACTTACCCCTAAACAGAAAAATTCAGTACCTACTGATGAGAATTTCTCCAAAATTCTCTCCTTCGAAAGAATTGCAAAAACAAATTCTCTTGTATCAGACTGAATTTGAAACTAAGAGAATATATGCAGGAGAATTTTTCTGCCTAATGCTGCGAAATAATAATGTATTTCCTTAAAAAACAAAAACAAAGAGTGAACATTTCAATTCAAAGTGGAGAATTCCTCTAATGTTAACTTCAAAACATTGAAGGATTCTTGGTCAACATGATGAATGAGAAACATTTCTTCAGCTGCCACGTTTTTTTTTCTTCCTCATTCCTCTTGATATTGACCTACTTCCTTGTACTCCAGTAATCATTTGGATGAATGTTCCTTTTTGGGATGCATAATTAAATGTCAAAAACTCACTGCTCAATATGTAATTCACTCACCATTCCCTCACTGTCTGAAGGAGCCAGAGTTCATAAGAAGGATGGATTGAATACCTAACAACATCTGGCATGAGTAGAGAGCTCAGCCCTCTCTATAATAGCATTATAGTTATGGTAGGAATGACAGCTCAATGGAAAGAGATGGATGAACTATGAACTAGGGAGATCCACGGTTGCTGCTTAATGAAACAGCACGTTGTATCCTCTGTCATGGACACACTGGTCTGTTAGTAGTGACAAGCCGTATCAAGAGTTCCAGAACAAATCATATTTGTCACATCTAATGGAGAACGATGAAGGTCTCTGAGTTACTAGGAAAGCTGAATATAGTTTCCATTCCAGTAATCAGGATCAAAACATTGCTTGGCTGCATTGGCCAATTTAATCTGTCACTTAATTAAACAAATTACTGTTTCCAATCTTTTCTGTAGAAAAAAGAAATAGAGATGCTTAAGGAAGTATGTATGGGGGAGAATTCTAACTACTGTATTCCATAGGAAAGAAAGGTATTTTACATTACCCGAACCATGTTTTCACTAAGATTAATAGCACCATTTTATTCCTGCTACTTAAAATAGCTTGAGTTCCCATCAACAAAATCAAATTTAATAAAGCTCCGGGGCACCATGTATGTCACAATCTCTGCCTCTAACTACTTATTCCCATGCAAGTTTAATTTATCATAATTATATATCCTTTAATCTCTAGGCTGTACCAAATGGGTGAGAGAGGAACTTTTAATTTGAAGACCTTCTAAATGTTAGATTTATAATAAACTAATCATAGAAGACAAAGATCAAAATAGTCCAAACAATCTCCTAGAACACTTACACACATTTTCTTCCCAGCCTCCAAGCTAGGAGCTGAAAATTTGAAAGCAGTTATCAACACCTATATGTAATATAAATAGAAGGACTCCACAAGACCATCAGTTTCCCATCACACATGACAGGTGTATACAATATATCTATATGCATTTTTGGCCTGTAGGTGACTCTACAAAGCAGGCATTATTACCTAAAGACTGATGCAAATGATTTATTTCTAGCGGTTAAGACCACATTGTTGCAATATATGCATGAATTCCAGAAGTAAGCAGGCAGGAAAAATCACAAAGGGTATACCTATTTGATTGGCTTATCTTCTGAAAGGATGAGGAACAAGTTGGAAACAAGTTTACTGATTTATTTGATTTTACAAATTTATAAAGTCACAGAACTCTATGATGACAAGCATCTTCATGGAGATATAAAACAGAATAGGAAAGTGTGTAAGCTCCTAAGGGCTCTGGGCTCAAATGCTCTCCTTCCATTGACACTGACTGGACCTGACCAGAGAGATAGGAGAATCAACACATTACTGTGCCTCCCACAGTAATGCAGTAGCATTGAAAGCTACTGCAAGATCAAGAAGAACCAGGACAGTTGACTATCCCAGCTCTGCAAAATGTCATCAATAAATGAGACTAATAGTGTTTTGTATTATATCTGGGCTTGAAACCTGACTGAAGGGTATAAATAATCAGCTTTCTTCGGGATCTTTAGTACACATAGCTCCAATGCCTTCTCAACAGGAAATTGCATAAAATTGTCCAGTATAGTTGAATCCAGGGAAGGCTTTTAAGGAGAGATGCTTCACTATCTTCTATAAGGTATCATGGATTATTTCTCCATTAGTAAAGCCAAGACTGCAACATGGACATCTTCCTGTCACCTTCTGGGTAGTTGTCACCTACCAAGAAAGACAGGGATTTAACAAGAAGGTGACCAAGTTAGCAGATCCAAGGATCCTATCCACCTTCTTGGGAGTGTAAGGTTTAGACTCCCAGATAAGTTCTTTATTCCATCAACTCAGCAAGATCTGCACATCTACGGTACAAAGCTGAGCAAATCCAAGTGACTTTTACTGTGGATATCAACAATAGAGTAGCAGCCTTGTAAACGATCCTGTGACTCCTTCATCCCCAGCAGAGAACAGTTTACTTTAAACAGTATTGGTGGAAAGCTATCTACACATGTAATAAGTGTAGGACAATAGCTAGAATTTGCTCCTCTTATCACCACAAAGCACAGATCTATTCTAAATTCTTATTCATGTTCCTACTGTTCCTATTAAAACCATTCATTATTTTCCATTAAAAAGTGGACATCTTGAAAGAGGGTATTTACACTTTGTCCTGTGAGATCATATAGACTAAAGTTTGAAATTACACTCACTTCTACCAACTTCCATTCTATTGGCTCTAATACAATCACTCACATATTCAGACTCCTACCCAACAGTCTTGTCATATCATGCTTCTACCATTTTGCTATTCTAACCACTAAACCTACAGTAGTTTTAATTCAATTCACTTAATTATATTAAAGAATCTTACTGTCACAATTCTTTTTGAAGAACATGCTTACGGTAATAGGAAAGACTTATGAAGAACGCCTATCTGATGCAGGTATCAGAAATGTTTTGGTTTTGTTTAAACCTGTGAAGAGTTTTATTTCTTCAAGGGCAATCTATAAAGGTGAGCCTTCTAGCATGAATTGAATATTAGTCATCAATTTGATTTGTATCGTTGATCCAATCTGATTTGATGATTCAATTTGATTTAGAAAATCAGGTAAATTTCAGGTGATATTTTAATTCAAAGCACTGAACCAGATTTATCTGATAAATCAATTTAAAAAACAATTTGTCCATGGCCAAAAATCCTTTCAAGTCATTAATTTCATTCAGAGGCAACAGATTTGATTCAATGATTTGATTCAAATAGTTGATCTGATTTAGAAAGTCAAGTGAATTTGTAGATTTAAACAAATCTCCTTCAAATCAAATTGCTGAATCAAAGTTATACATACACACCGTAATTACTGAGGAGTAGAGGCTGCTGCAGAACTAAAATAATACCCTATCTCCCACATCCCAGCGAGAACAAATCATGCTATATTCATCATTGACAGAGAATGTTTAAAATTAGGACAAAAGTAGATGAAATTAGGCCAAGAGCCACATGCAGTCATAGGTTATATGTTGTCCTCATCTAATCTAATATGGATCACGTCTTTAAACATAAAGAGTTTTAAAAGTTATATCAGGATTTAGCAGACCCCATCTTTTAACAGCTGGGGTGGATTATTGTAATGTTTTGTTGAATAATGTCCCGATTCTCTTAATTAAAAATCTAAATTGATAAAAAACCCACTTCTAACAAATTAAAGTGATTAAAGTCAGAAACATGTTAATATACTTCTTAAAGGCTTATAATGTTGAACAAGGAGACTGTTGAATTCCAGGACCTTTTGCTGTGTCTATATTCCTTTGATAGTAGTATCTCTACTTCAGACCTGTTGTAATAGAAGGAAAATAGAAAAAAAAGTTTGATACATATACATATACATGTATGTGTACGTGCACGTGTACATGTACATATACATATACATATACACATACATGCATACATATATACATATACTGGGCCTACAATATTTGAATAAATTGTAAATTAATCAGACGTTATATCAGTAGGACATTCTGGGTTGTTCAGCAGAGTATCCTATACATTAACAATAAAATGAATCATATAAAAATAGGGGGAAAGAATTGCTCTGCAAAGAATTCCTAGTCTGTTTTGGGAACCTGATGTAGGACAGTAGAAGCAGTTGGATGAGGCCAACTGGCTTCAGAACTATTCCAATACTAACTGATAGCTGGATCCAGAGTGAAATATGGTAAAACAGTTTCATTTCCTCGTAATCTAGCATGGGGAAAAACACAAATGACTAAAAACTGAAGGAAAATTTCAGGCAAAACAATTGCAGGGAACAAAGTGCAATGAAGTTCAATGAATTTGTCTGAGGGAGTTTTGAGCTATGCTACTTTCATTACAGAAATCCATTACTTTCCTGATTTAGAGAAAAAAACATAACATTTTGTAAAGATTTTGTAAACTGCCCAAACTTCATTGGAGTGGCAAACTTAATAAATTTAATGAAATAATGAACTTCACTGGACATCCAGAATTGAATATCCTGGGTTTAGACCACTGTTCCCCTTCCTAACTAAAAGTAATAAAAAGAAATGAAATAGTAGTTCATGAACATATAGTAACAATGGGGCTTTTTTTGTCTTATTTTACAAAGGGCATTCTTCATTTGAAAGCTTCAGAAGGCCAGCTTTTTATTTAAGAGCATCTTCTATCTAAGTAGATATTCACACTGAAATCCTTTTAAAGAGAAAGAGAACCATAAAAAGGAAACCAAAATAGTGTATTACAGTGAATTAGGATTAGAGTCAGCTGAGGAGCAAACTGAGCAGAAATATAGATAATCCAGTCCATTGGGTGATATTAGGCCAGGAACTCTCTTAATAAAAGATAATATTAGTAGGTTAGGGTTGAACTGAGAAGTCATTGGTGCTCTCTAAGCTTTCTCTCTGGAAAGTCCTGTGATTTAAAATACTCCTTTCTAAGACTGCAAAGATTTCCAGCTGATTACCGCAGTTTGCACCCTGTTATAGTTGGGACCTTTCTGTAGAATATTGTGGTAGATAATGGGCAGCTGGACATATTAAGAACCCCTTCAGGCTTAGTCGCCTCTTTGCTTAGGAGAGTTAGTTTAAATACTTTGGTTTGACACTGATGGTGTTAACTAGCTGGGTAATGAAACATCTGCAAGAAAGCAACCAATCTCAGAGAGCATCAAGGACCCCACAATATCTCTCTCTCAGCCCAACTTCCTGACAAGTGGTTGTAATGGAAGACAATGGAGGATAATATGAGAGCAAAGGTTCATTCTCAGAGCTTCTGGGTTGGTCTCTGAACATTTCGTTTTCAGGCTAGGTAACACCTTCAGCAGAATTTAGGGGATGTCAGTGTCAGTGTTCTTCTGTTTATCAGGGCTTCAGGTGTGGATATGTCAAGTGAGGGTCTTGGGATGGGTCAGGTGTGAGTCATCAGTGAGAGGTATGTGATGGGTCTTGTGATGGGGAGGTTACATCAGGTCAGGATCATTAGGAGGGTTAGGTGGTGGGAGGGGACTTGCATGGGTTAGCTGAGGGTCAGTGCTGTCTCTGATTGACTTTGTGGTTGATTTGGATTCTGAAGGGTTCGTAGGCTGGTTGTAGGTCAATGTAGGTCAGTGTAGGTCAATGGTATTCTATGCTCTTGAAGGAAAAGCAGGACAGAATTCAAATTAATAATGGAAAAATAACTTGCTTTTATACCCTGATGAAAGCTGTCAGCCTGATTCTTTTTGCTTGATTGAATGTGTTGGAATATGGAAGCTCCCATCAATTGGGGTAGAAGACTAGCCTGTCCAAATTTTTCCCAAACCAGAAATGTATTTTCTTCTACTTTTCTCAGTACCTCTATATTAATAAAGGAGAGGTAGAAAGGTGTGTCTGTGTGTGTGGAATAAGCAGGATGTTCAGTTCTGATTCTTTAATCTATGTATCTCCCTGCTATCAACTAATAGGGTGTTGGTGGTGCTTTCAACCAGAGAATCAGTCATGTACAAGCAAGGTCTTAAAATACAGGGACAGCACTCAGAGTCTTCTCTTTGGTGTCAAGACAAGGCTTTCATTTTGATCTGAATAGGAATCAACTTTACAAGTGCTTTATTCACATTCTTTCTCTCTCTCACACACACACACATACTAGGACACACACAAATAAAGTCTTCAAGACCTGTTTCCCAAGAAGTTGCTTTTTTATGCAGAATATTCTGATTTAATTGAGAGTGACATCTCTTCTTGTGCCAGCAACAATTTAAAACCAAAAGGAGAAAAAAGAAAAAAAAACCAAAATGAGTACATTGTGTATATAATTGACAACTACAAGAAAGGATTCCAGAGCTTATGATGGAAACTGTGCCAGTTTAGAAAAATTGGATTTTGCTTACAATTTCAAAAAAGTGAGTATTTGGAATATGATATTTACTACCAATTTGAAGCCACAGGCATATGTTCTAATTGTACCAGTTAAGCTGTTATTAAAATGGCAAAAAACAAAAGATTTGCAGTATTCATTTAAAATTCAGCCAATTGCCTTGGTGTAGATTTATTACCTGAAAAGTATAAAAATAGTAAACAAATTTTGTGTAAATTCAATTTTGCTTTACTAGTGTGCGTATTACCATTCCAAACTTGGTTCCCTTCTCTCTACAAAGTCCTGTTTGCTCTTTAATATTGGATGGTAATTATGTTTTTCCCCCACCCTATTTCTTATTTCTGATACTACGGTGGAAAAATTCTCTCACTGCAAATCAGAATCAGAATAGAACTGGAAGGGACCTTGAAGATCTTCTAGTCCAACCCCCTGCTCAAGCAGGAGACCCTATACTAGGAGGCGTCCTGGTGCTCTTTGAGCTTGCTTGTTTCTTGCAGACGTTTTATTACCCTAACTAGATAACATCATCAGTAAGGAGTGTTCTTGGCTGTCAGTTTATATTCTGGGGTCTTGCCTGTCTGGGTGGGTGGGGGCGGTCTTAGGGGTTCTTCGGTTGGGCTGCTTACTAATGGTTCTATGGCAGTTTCATGACTGGGATATTGCTTACTTGAAAGCCAACACAGTGCTAGGCTGCATTAACAGAGGGATAGAATCAAGATCGTGTGAAGTGGTAAGGCCACACTTGGAATACTGCATCCAGTTTTGGTCACCGCGATGTAAAAAAGATGCTGAGACTCTAGAAAGAGTACAGAGAAAAGCAACAAAGATGATTAGAGGATTGGGGGCTAAAACATATAAGGAATGGTTGCTGGAATTGGGTTTGTCTAGTTTAACGAAGAGAAGGACGAGGGGGGACACGATAGCAGTGTTCCAATATCTCAGGGACTGCCACAAAGAAGAGGGAGTCAAGCTATTTTCCAAGGTGCCTGAAGGCAGGACAAGAAGCAACGGATGGAAACTAACCAAGGAGAGAAGCAACCCCAGAACTAAGGAGAAACTTCCTGACAGTTAGAACAATTAACCAATGGAACAACCTGCCTCCTGAAGCGGTGAATGCTCCAACACTGGAAGTTTTTAAGAAGAGACTGGACAGCCATTTGTCCGAAATGGTATAGGATTTCTTGCCTCAGCAAGGGGGTTGGACTCGATGACCTCCAAGGTCCCTTCCAACTTTATTATTATTATTATTATTATTATTATTATTATTATTATTATTATTATTATTATTATTATTATTATTATTATTATTACTACTACTACTACTACTACTACTACCATTATTATTATTATTATTATTATTATTATTAATCTATGCTGATCTGGATGCTGATTACTGGTGGAGAGGTGCTGGATATATAGCAGTAATATATAGCAGTGTATTCTTTTTTAGGATTTGTGTTCATTGTGCTGTATTGGGTTGAATGGTCAAGGACTTTTTGATGAAGTTGCATGGGTATCCGTTTTGTTGGAATGTGTATACTTAATGTACAGTACCATACATCAAGAATATCTCAGAAAACATTAACACACTACTACAGTGTAGCACACAGGCCAACTAAAACCCTTCAAAACATCCTAAGCAAACCAAAAGACCCAACAATCCCAGAAGAAAAAATAGGAGTCATTCACAACATACAATGTAAGAACTGCACTATGTAGGACAAACAGGTAGAAAATGGGCAGAACGCATCCATGAACACCAACTGGCAGTCAAAAGGCATGATGAAAATTCTTTAATTTTACAACATATAGACAGATTTAACCATAGTTTCAATTGGGAAAATGTGGCAATCCTAGACCAGGCCAAATCCAAAAATGCCAGGGAATTTCTAGAAGGCCTGGTGCTCTGACAAATCAGCTATCAATAGACACATAAACTTTAACCAACACCTATAGACTATGCAAAAGAAACTATCACCCAGGCCCAGAGAGAAAAAGTTTCCAGCACCTCCCCACCAATAACCAGCACCTAGTTACCTAGTTAGGGTAATGAAATGTCTACAAGAAAACAAGCAAGCTTAGAGAGCACCAAGGACCTTTCATTTTAACCCTGACTACAAATATTCTCCTTCATTGGTACCCTATTCTCAGGTCCCCCAAAACATACTTGCTTTTGTAACCATTATTTGGGGCCTGCCATTCTGTTGGGAGAGGGGTTGTCTTGGGGATGCTTTGCACCGTCTTGCCTCTATGCTCTTCCCCCAGAAGAAAGAATGCATCTCCCTTATCTAGGAGACGTTGGCACTGGGAGCCAGAAGGAAATGAAAGTGAGAAAGACCTTGAAGAGCGAGCCAACAGAGCCAGTTACCAAAACACTATGCCACCTGTAGATTGGCTGAAATTCAAATGTACCCTGGGAGCCTGGGGGGAGGAGTAATAAGATTGCTTTTAATATACTGCTTGCATGGGTTTTTCTCCAGATCTCGCCTTGTTTTCCCTGCTGTCACTAGCCCCTAATAAAAGTTCCTTTTGAGACAATGCCTGTTTCAAGAGTTCTGCTTTATTGGGTGAGGTAGGTTGAGGTACGTCTTCATAACTATACTATTTCAGATAAGTGACTGTCCAGTCTTCTTTTAAAAACCCAAATAAAATAGAAGTGGATAATTTGCTTGAACTATATAATAATCTTGTCTTTCTTTGCTGGCCTATGATGGTAATCAACACTGATTTGAACTATCTCAAATCATAAAATTATTACTATATGTTGTATTTATGACAGCTTGTTTGGTCTAGTGGTTAAGGCATCAGGCTAGAAACCAGGAGACTATGAATTCTAGCTCCTCTTTAGGCATGAAACCAAATGGGTAAGATTGGGTGAATCAGTCTCTCTCAGCCCTCAGGTGGAGGCAATGACAATCCACTTCTGAAAAACCTTGCCAACAAAACTGCCAGGATATGTTCAGGCAGTCTGTGAAAATCAGATACAATTAAACAGAACAAAAATAATGTTGAATTTAGTCATTTGGAGAGTGGTCGGTATAGTTGGTTTCTCTTAGTTTGGCTATATTAGTAGAGAAGATGATACTGAATTATTGGATCAGGATGGACCACTTTTTTGTTCAGAATGTATTCTTTCATTGGGGTGGAAGGCAGGGAATGAATATAACATTATGTTGAAAACAAAACAAAACAGTTGAAAGCCCAAAAATTTCTCTGAGCTGCCAGATTTATGTAATATGGTCACAGGAGGTTATAAAAATAAGGATGGGGTGGCCTGCATATCACTCACCTTATCCTAAAGGAACAAATAGTTTGACGTGGCGTAACCCAGTTATATCTCACCTTACATTTTTCAGCCATAACAACTGACAAATTCTTAACTCAAAAAAGGAGGAAAAAATTCCAGTCCATAAAACTGGTTGCTTTTTCCTGAGCTGTTATGAAGTATTCTATTTCCTGGTCCTGCGAGATATGAAACATTAGGAAACCTTTTTAGACCAAAAGATATTCTTCTAGCAAAAGTGGGTTATTTTAGTTCCTGACCTTGCCAGTCTCCAAGAGGGTATCATCAGCCAACAGCTACATAACATCAATTAAGAAATCCTTCACATTAGGGGAAAATGCATACTATTAAGCCAGCTGGCTTTATTTATGCAGTTTTCTGGTGGGCTACAGGGATTTATTCAAGGAACAAGTATATTACGCTAGCAGGAAGAACTGGAAGTATTTTAAATTGACAGACTGCAGTGCAGTGTCTCTCAAAAGGATTGACACATGCACGGTTTCTTCTTAAAACAATCCCAAAAGGGGGGGAAAAACAGCAGGGAAAAAAAAGAATTACACCCAAAATAAATCAAATAAAAAGAGAATTAGGAAAACTACTCAAAAGTTTCCAACTTAATAAGCATACCATGTGTGAAGAAAGCAATTGGGATATTTTCTCTTTAGTTATTCAGTGTGATTCTTTAAGGAATTGCTCAGTGGGGTGTATGAATCTAATGGCAAGCTGAAATTTTTCCCTGTCATAAAATTATAGGGCTGAATTATATTCCCAAATTAGGTTGTCCAACCATCTAACAGAGAAACTGTTGGACTGATTCTGATTGGGTTTTACCATGTTGTGACTTGTGTTGGGCTCTCTGCAACCAAAAGCTAGGGTAGACATACCATAACTGGGTTGAGGAAGCAGTAGACTTTGCCACTGGCCAGGCTGATTAGAAGTTGCTTTATCTATGTGGTTAGAAGTCCGAAACCACTTAATTATACATAATCAATCAACCAGGAAGTGTCAAATAAAATGAGCTGCCTTCAGTACCTGGGAAAATGGCAGATAAATCATAAAACTATTTTTATAAAAACAAAGTTACTGAGTACCAGCCCAAGGTTCACAAATTCTGGTTCTGGATTTCATTCATAAATTATGTTATGCTAATGAATACCACAAAGGGATTATCCTACAGAAACTAGATAACCCTGGCTGATTAGTAGCTAATTAGTAGCTGATACAGTTCATTTAACTAATGAATTAGTTTTAATTTAGTTTGTTAGGTTAGCTGTGAGAACCTGGGATAGCATTCAATTTTTCCTACAGCAAGATCTGAGTCTTCTTCTCATCAAGCCTTAGAGATCACTTTAATGGTTCTCTTAACCATTCTCAGCTTTCTAGGAGATATTTTATCCAGGCAGGACTTTTCAGATTCACCTCAATTTTCACTTGAGGGCAAATTCTACTTATAAAAATAACTCTCTGAATGGGAAGCTGACCTGGCAAAGAGCAGAGCAAGACCTTCATGCAACATTTGCTACATACTAAATGTTGTACAACTGCTAGATCCTGTTTTCTTTTTTGCTTCCCCAGCTCTTAAAATGTGCAGGCATTGCCCAATTAAGCTAAATATCATTTGCTATTATCAGATGTAATTAACTTTTCTCCAGATTCTTTTTGCTTTCCAAGCCCCCTGACTTTACAAAGCACAATATAATTAACCAAGAACAAAGATGCTATTCATCATTCTTTATGTGATTTATCGACTATTATGCACTGAATATTTCCCAATTACTTCCAAAGGCAATAAAGTAGTTAGCTAAATACTAAGAAACAAATGCCTGGTTTTAAAGTGGTAAAAGGCAGTTGTTGACTTTCTAAATAGAGACCCGAAAATCAATATAAATGCTCATTTCTTCATGATAATTTAAGTTTCTCCAACTAGATGCAAAAATAATGTATTTTTATGTCTTGGTAATGTATTGATGCACCATGATTTGTTTATTAGATGAGAGGTTAGGGATATCTATATTTATATATCTGTATCTATATCTATATCATCTATATCTATATCTATCATATATATCTATCATATACAGTATATCTGTCTATATCTATATTCTTATATATATACTCAGGGCTTTTTTCTCATAGAATGCCCAGAACGGAGTTCCACCACCATTTTTGGATGGAACCTTGCAGAGTAGGCAAGGCAGGTTGTATGACATGTGTGAGTTCCGGCACCTTTTTTTTAAAGAAAAAAAGCACTGTATATACTGCAAATAATAACATAATATTGTAATCATTCAAAACCTGACCTGCAATTGTTTCAATAGTTTTTATTGTTGTCACTGTTATATTTACTTTTATAGTTTCATTGATTGAGTCAAACTATACAAACTATTTTTTTTATCTACAGCAGGATGTGCTACCAGAATTATTTCAATGATGCCATCAGTGTTATTCTCTATATGTGGGTCTTACTTACCAGCTACATTCAGCCTGTCTGATGCAGATCAGTGCTTTAGAAACTAAAATTTAACATTTAGATCAAGATGGAATCAAAAAGTAAGTCTCACAGAAGGACCAAGATTGTTTGCAGAGATGACATTGTAGAAAGAAAGTGACTGGGAAGATGTATGAAGTAGACTACACCATAAGGGAGAAAGCATACAACTTAAGTAGTAATACTATTCCACAAACTGTAGTAGATACAAGAACTTTTGTTTCATTGGTATAAGGTTTTGTAAGAAACAAAATTTGTTAGTTGGAAAGGACTTTAGCAGACTAACCTTTGGCTACCTTAGATTGATATGGGTTTTCCTTTTACAATTCTTTTCCTCAAGCATCTTGGCCCATGTTTCAGTCTATCCAATAGGAATATGTATTGAGAAGAACAGATCTCAAGGGAGGGTTAGGGATCAGGAAGTGTGGGCTGTCATGAAGACTCCAGAACAGTGGAGAGATATATAGTAGAAATAACAACAATATCAGTATCATATGAGAATTTGTAGCTAAACATAAAACATAAATTCTAAATGCATTCCAAAACACTTCAGCTATGTGGAAGAAAAACAGAAGGCTATCTATAAACAAGAAAAATGTTTCAGTAAACCAGAGGACAGAATTCCCATAATGGTAATAAACTAACAGGAAAGTTAAAGATGTAGGGGTATCAATACTCTCCGTATTTGTCTGCTTTTAGGAAGGAAGTGTCTATTTCTTCTTTTCCAGAACCAGAAGGCAAAACAAGAACCAATGGATGTGTAAGGTCCCTGGCCCTTATTTAAATCTGAGATCTAATTTGAGGTCTAATAAGGCAACTCAAATGGAGGCTTCTTGAGGAAACAGCACTTTATTTTCAATCGAAATAAATCCTGGGTGGGAACACAATCTGAACACTGGCAGCGTTGTGTTCAGAAGTGCCACACCTTAGCTAGTTAGTAGCATTGCTTTATAAACTTTGTTAGCCAATGAAAATCAGACAACAGCGCCATTACGTCATAAGGAAGACATCAATCATTCCTGTACACTCCCTTATTCCCTCCTCCAGTACATTCCATCCATGTACATGTTTCCCACGCTTGCATGAAATTTGTCCCTGATGCAAACGCTGATTATAAAAGTGAGATAGCAATAGTTAGGCTAAACAATTTCTTTTTGTTCCAGTTACAGAACCCTTCAGATGTAAACTTACCAAGGAAAGGAGCAACCTAGAACTAAGGAGAAATTTCCTAATGGTGAGAACAATCAACCAGTGGAAGGGCTTGCCTTCAGAAGTTGGGGGTGCCCCATCACCAGAGGCTTTCAAGAATAGACTGGACATGCACTTATCTGGAATGGTATAGGGTCTCCTGCTCATGCAGGGAGTTGGTCTAGATCAGTGTTTCTCAACCTTGACCATTTTAAGGCATGTGGACTTCAACTCCCAGAATTCCACAGCCAGCAATGCTGGCTGTGGAATTCTGGGAGTTGAAGTCCACATGCCTTAAAATGGTCAAGGTTGAGAAACACTGGTCTAGATGACCTCCAAGGTCCTTTCAAACTTTGCTTTTTTATTATTCCCCTATGATGCATAATCAGCCCTTTATTTTCACCTGAAAACTGTGCAACCCACTTTGAAAGCTGCTTTCCTCTAATGAAGGACCATCTTTCTGCATTTAGCTATTTGTGTACAAACACAGATAAAATCAGACCAATTTATGTTGGCTCCCCTGGTGCATAATATACATTCTTTTCCAATGAAGCAATGATATTTTTAAGGCCTGAAAAATAAAGGTGTCTGAATAGCACAAGCATTTTCTTTATGTGGCTTCGTTCCCAATTGTTTACCTGCCTAGGCAAAGAAATTTCTGCAGGACCATTTTCTTTAAAAATCAGATTTTGATTAACCATCTTAAACTTAGGCTAGACTGAATTTAACCTGGCTCCAGATTAATAAAGCCTCTCTTATTCTTCTTTCTTCCCTACAAAATCTATTTATTTTAAATTACAACTGCTAACTTGATTGGGTAACACTTCTTCTCTATTTCCTTTAATTAATGATTGCTAGGGGGAGAAAAATCACTGCTTTTGGAGGCAGAACCAGACTGATGCTATCAATGTTCCAGCCACCTGTCACATCTGCCAAAAAGCAGAGTGAAAGTTAAGTCTGAAATACTGAGATTCAGAATAATGAAGACTTAAGGGAGGGAGGAGGGAAGGAGGGAGGGAAAAAAATGACTGCTGCAACTTCTAAACTTCTATTTCAGCCACAGTAGAATGAGGCCTATGAGTAAGTGTAGCTGTCAGCTAATATTCTGTGAACAACTTTATTACCTGGGGGATTTGTAAGCTCTAGCCAGAAATATATCTATATTTAATTTTCATATATATTTTTGAAACTATTATCGAAACTTGAAAAACACAGAAGGCATTTATAGACAATGAGTGAGATGCCAATCCAAAAGAAGAAGAAAAATGAAATATGGATGGATGCATGGATGGATGGATGGTGATAAATATTTAATGCATGGATGTGGCCATTCTGCTTCTTTTGGCAGCTGGTGTTCTTTAGATGCCCTCTTGGCTCAAGCTTCACCCCGTCCCATAATTTTGGGTCCTTTCCTTCTACCCACTGTCCCACCTACTCAGCCTCCCATAGGCATGTATCAAATTCTTCCATAGCCTTGCAGATCTTAGGAAAAAATCCATGATGACTATATTGGATGGTTCTGCAGACCTTACTCCTGGGGGGGAAACTGAGGCAGAATTGCATACCAGTAGTCTTTGACTTACGACCAATCACTTAGTGATCCTTCAAAGTTACCCCAGACTCTCCAAAAGCTACCTATGACCCAGTTGCTCCTCCCCAGTCATGTGACTGCATTTTGGTCCCTGGGCAATTGACCCACATGCTGTGTTCTGCAATTTACAATGTTTACCTCTAGTTTTCCACAAAAAGCACCCAGAACATGCAATGGATTTGCTTAACAACCGTGCAGTTCATTTATCACAAAACAGTCATAAAATCAGGTTGGTTACATAATGACTCATTTTATGACCACCATGGCTTACAACCATAACTGCAAGGCTCAATTATGACCATATATTGAGGACCACCTATAGCACACATTCTGATTGAAACTATTTGGAGCTCTTCTGTACGTGGCTATCCCAGCTCCTTTAATTTAACTCTCCTACATTTGTTCAGTTTAACTGAAGGAACATTTGCTCTAGAATTCTCTGAAACATTTGGAGAAGCACAGAGAAAGTGAAAGTTGCCAATAAAGCTGCAACCTTGAAACAGGACTGGGAGAAGAATGGAGGAAACACACATTTCCAAAACTCTGGATAAGATAAAATAAGATAAAATAACCTTTGTTGTCATTTTTATACTGTGGGCACAATGGCACACATCAAAAATGAAATTTAGTTGCCCACTCTCAAAGTGAAACACATACATGACATACACCTAAACATACTGTGAACAACATATGTATAGACCCACATCTTCTACATATACGTAGCAATAAATATTAAATATTGTCCATCTTGAATATATAACGGAAGGAGGAAGCTTGAGAGAACCACCAGCAAAGAGAGAAAATCAGCTGAATTAGGAAGATGATCCAGAGGAAAAAGAGTTATGTAAATGCAGCAAAGCAAAGCACAACACGGGAAGGTTAACTTCATTATTTATTTGTTTACTGTGTGGCATACAAGGCCAGAGAGGCTACAATGTTGTGGCAGAAATCCAGGCAGCTGAAGTTGCTAGTCTGTTTGTTGCACTGGGGCACCAAAAGAGGACGAATAAGCTTCACATCGGCTGGCTTCAGAGAAAGTCAGCTCAGTGGTGGGGCTCTCCACCACTGCTCCTCCACAGATTTTGTCTAGGCAGATCCAGCATTGGTTCCAGCTCTCCACGCAGAACACAGTCAGCACTTTCCCACCAACAAAAAGGCTGTATCTATGCTTTTGAACTGCTAAGTGGCCAAGAGCTAGGGACAAGAGACGGGAACTCACCCCATCCCACGGACCTGGACTTGAACCACTGGAGTGCTGGTAATTGCTCAATAGTGCAGTGCAATCCAGTCTCATTAAGCCTCTGCACTACTGCGTTAAGTATATTATGTCAGTTGTCCCCAACCTTTCTGGCTTGGCAAACCAGCGAACGGAGGAAGAGGGGATGGTTCCATGTGAACAGCAGGTGAGCTCACAGCTCCATTTGTATGAGTGGGAGGCACACACAGATCTGAAGGAGAGGATAATTAAGTAATCTGTGACCCTATCTTTTTTCAGCTTCCATAAGTTCTCAAGGGTTACAATTGCTAACATTCTGTGGTAGGAAACAGATACAATGTGAGCCCTAAGGTAATCAGAATACAGATAAATACAAATAATAATATGGGTACCATCCCCAAATAACTGGAGTATCACTTGTATATGATTGGCATTGACAAAGTCAGTCAATTGCAAAAGGTAGCTTTACTTGGAAAAGCTTATATCTTGTGACAATATCTTTAACACCATCAAACAAAAACATTTGCCTGTTCTAGACCTTGGGAAGGACTTGATAAGTAGATAAAAATGCCAAGTCCAGTCTAAAACATCCTGCTGATTGTGTGAATAATAATAATAATAATAATAATAATAATAATAATAATAATAATAATAATAATAAAGACAGCAGAATAGGTGAGAAAGAACTAGAGAAGATAACTAAATACAAAGACCTACAAATAGAAATAGAACGACTTTGGCAAAGGCAAGGAAGGGTAGTATCAATAGTAATAGGTGCCTTGGGTGCAATCCCAAAACAACTGGAGCACCACTTGAACACCATTGGCATTAATGAATTCGCCATTAGTTAATTGCAAAAAGCAGCTTTACTGGGAACAGCTTCCATCCTGTGACAATATTTGTAATACCATCAAACATCCACATCTGCCTATCCCAGGTCCTTGGTAAGGACTCGATAGGTAGACAAAAATGCCAAATCTAGTCTGAACATCTGGCTGAATGTGCAATTATCAATAATAATAATTTTCAGTTTTAGAATGAAATTGTCCTCACATCTAAAAATGGCCCTTTCATCTAGCATTATCTTTTCATCCTGCTGAGGCCTTTGCTCCCACTGAAAGCAGCTCTTAGCCATGTCTATCTCTGCCTTAAGCCAGGAATAGACAGGAATTCTTCATCATTGGCCAAACTGGTTAGGACTGGCAGGATTCCGTAATACTTGGAGAACCACAGATTTCCCTACTTGAAGTTAATTTCTGAGTCATCCATGAGACTGGAGAAAGTAAACATTATGGCCCACACCTGCTTCAAATGTGGCTCTTACAGCTCTGTTTCAAGTGACTATTCCTTTGGCTGCCAAAACAAATTTACAATTGTAAACTATCCATTAAGTTGTTTTTTTTAATTAATAGGCATTGCTTCCACCGATCAATGATGGATTACAAGAGGAAGGGGATCCAAAGCATCAATAACTTTTTGGTGTTATTGTGGTGAATGGATATGTGGTTGCAACAATCTCTGCCACTGGATGGGTATTTCATTCTCTGCTACTTGGCTAAAAGTCCCTTTTTGCAAAAATCCCTGAAAAACTATACTTGTGGCTAACTATAAGAGAAGCATTTAATAATTTGCCCACATGGATTTCGCTTAGCCACTGCTAGATAAATGTGCTATATAAAATGAACTTGCCACAATAATCTTGCTTTAGTTTAATTTACAGACCAAATACCTGTACATACAGTACTTTCCTGTTTGAGTTTATAGGGTTTTGTCACTTTAAAAATAATAATAATAATAATAATAATAATAATAATAATAATAATAATAATAATAATAATAATAATAATAATAATAATAATAATAATAATAATAATAATAATAATGAGATGAAGATATCCTCTTCAGCTAAATTTAGAGCACACTTTTTTATTATTTATTAAATCAACTTATATAGCTGCCCATTTCATGAATAAGTGACTTTGGGTAGCATATATGACAAAAAACTTTTTTTAAAACTCATTTTCTAGATGAAAACTAAAGCAAGGTTGCATTTTATATTAACAGTATAGGCAAGCTGTTCTCCAGTTAATCTATTGTTGTGAAAATTCTTGATTATATCTAGGAACAGCTTTCTTGTGAGTTTATAGTAATAGATTATAAAAATCCTGTAGGTTTAGCAGAAAGCTAGTCTTAATTCTGAAATATGCAACATATTGCCAAGCTTTCCAGTTACAACAGAGTAAAATGAAAAGGATTTCCATGATAGGTTTTTATGTTCTTGCTGATATAATTTTTTTTCACCATAAATCTTCATAGCATTATTTACTGATTTTTTTAAAATCTGTATTATAAGATCCTTTTATTACACAAAATGGTTTCTAAATATTAAGGCTAAGCTACTGTCTCAGAGTAATGACTTTTCCATACCAGTCTGCAGAACTTCTAATACAGTCATATACCGGTAGCTAAAAATTAATATAATAAAAAGTAATATGCATAAAATCAGTTTGCCTACTTTGAGAACTTCCTGCTCTTTCTTCTAGACTCCATTTGTTTCTATGTTTAATAACAATAACAATAACAATAACAATAATAATAATAATAATAATAACAACAACAACAACAACAACAACAACAACAACAATAATAATAATAATAATAATAATAATGATAATAATTTAAAAAGTTGGACATAATCATACAATGCTCATTTAATCTTCCTTTGCATTTAATTGTTTTTCAAATAGATTTTATTATTTGTTTGCAAACAAGTGCAAAAGAAATCTCATAATGATAAAATTAGGATTGTGCAGTGTTTCAGATTTAATTCATAAATGATGCTTTGGGACCAACTGGAACATAGATGCAGCATCTATCTAGGACTCATTGAAACAGCTACATCAATACGTGCTGTTCATGCACTTCCTGTTCCCAAAGCACCTTTACTGAGTAGATTCCAAACACTTTAAATCTGGGCTTCAGCAAATGCTATTCACTTAGGAATTGACCAGAGCAATTTGTGAATGAATCCAATTATGATAAAAGTATGATGCATCCAGCATGAAGCACTAATTAGAAAGGTGTTTTTCCTAACACCTGTGGTATCCACCCAGCCAGTTTGATTCATGTTCCTTTGTATACCTTCTCTGTCTGGTGCCTGTGCTCTGGAATGAAGTTCACAAATGGTCAAAAAAAAGGGTAGAAATAAAGGATATTTTTGTTTCTTCATGCACTGCTGCAAAGTACATGCAATTACTCGGGTCTAATTTTGATTTTTTTTTAATCATAAGAACTCTGTGTTCCTACTATCCTCATACTTAGAAATAAATCTCATTTCTTCAACACAACAGCTAGCACTATTCACTGTGAATAGCAATCAACCCAAACTTTCTATAGGGAAAACAAGCATTCCATGGATGATTCTGAGTTATCCCAAAGAAAAAAATGGGACTCAAATAAGGCCTTTCAGATTCTGAAGATATGCTTTAGTTCAATGACACTTCAAAGCTTATGCCACCTAAAAGTCAGCTGGGTGGTGAGATGGAAGGCATATAAATTAAATAAATGGCCTGTGTGAGGCACTTAAGCATCCCTTTTCTAAGCCATAAAATAGAGCAGCCCCAATCATTTGCTTCCCCCATCAAACAGAGCTTGTGGCATCAAGCTGAACTTTGTATCAAACAATGGGCCTTTAAATCCATTTCTAGAATTGTGCAAGAAATGATCTTTAATCTTTGATATGAAAATAATAAACATTTACTAAATCATTTGAGATCTTTTGCTTAGATAGACCTGAATAAATTTTATCCCTTTAGGACTTGAATATTAGAATATATGCAAGGATGGAGAAGCTGGATATAAACTATAACTATAAAGTTTCAAATAGCTGGACAAATATAATAACAAATATCTGATAAAAAAAAATCTAGATTTGGGCTAAGTATGCATTTGCTTCACCAAATCTGAAGACTCATGGGATCCATCTGCAAAATGCCTGCTCAGCAATGATGGCAGATTCTTTCACCATCATCAAGGTGGTCTTACAAAGAATGATTACTCTCTTTTCTAATTTAAAAATATGCAGATCTACACTGATCACCTTTCTTCCTTCCTTCTTCCTTCCCTTCTCCCTCCCTCCCTCTCTTCCTCCTTCTCTCCCTCCCTCCCTCTCTCCCTGCCTCCCTCCCTTCCTATGGTTTTTCTCTAGAAAAGAAATCTGGCATATAAAACTCTCTTCTCTAATTTAATCCTCATAATAAAAACTTTTCAGAGTAACTTGGGATGAGAAAACCTGATTGACTCCAAGTGGCACTGAGCTGGGATTGAATTTCTACATTCCCCTGTTCCAATTAACTCAACCACTGCACTAGACAGGCTTAAGTAAAAATTGCTACATTTACAGTTTAAAATCTGTGTAAACTTTAGTGGTCTTGCTGTCAGATAAACTAAAGCCTTTGTTTTCATGCTCTTAAGAGTTGCAAAAAATGATAGTACAATTATGCAAAGTGCAGTACCATGACGTAAGAAACAAAACATGTAAGCAAGCCAAATTTTTGTAGAAGGGCTTTACATATTGTTCACTATAGAGATGGATTGAGCAAAGAACCAAGAAAAGCATGTGAATCAAACTTGTTATTTTACTCTTCCATGTCTTAATAAAAGTAGTTTTGTTTCTATTTGGAAGACTCGTGTATCCAATAGTGGATTTATTTTTAAGAAACGTCTGACTGATTTCAGAAGTAAACATTCTCCATGTTTTGGCTGCCTAAGTAATGCATTACATTTCTCTGAATGGGGCCTTAAGATACTTTCTGTACCCAGACAATTCTGGATATCAAATTACAGCTTTGGGGTAAAAAGGCTTCAGCTGTCCAGAAGGTTTTGCAATTTGATGATATCATAACCAGTGTGTTACTAAATCTCCCAGCAGCTGGAGTTCTGATTCCAGACTAGAAATGATCCCATTGAGATATTTGGTAAGGATGGATTTCTGGCATGTCTCCGGATATATATTTTTTTCCCCCAACAATACTGTGCATTAAATTTAAGTGTCAGCATAACTTTACAGAGTTTTTATAAAGAAACTATAGTTTGTCAGATTTGTAGCCTAGATTTGTCTCATTTATAGTCAAGAACTGTCCTCAAAAATTAAGTACTTAAAGGTAACTTATTTTGCATATGTAATTTTTGCCAAAGTATATTTTATGCACTAAAGATAATAATGATTTGGCACCCTTTTTTAATTAGAATGCATGCAATTATTTCAAATGAAGTGAACAGTAGAGGCATCTATAATGTCATATAATATATGCATATGATACAGTTGCAATACATATATTACTATGTATGTTGCTGTTATGTTGTTATGTTATGTTATTATTATATTTTGTGTTATGTATTATATTGTTAACATTACATAACATTATTATATTATAGTAATATAATAAGAGCCATTTTGGTCTAGTAGCTACAGGTAGAAATTAGGAAAGTATCAGTTCAAGTCCTGCCTTATGCCATATGGATGATTTTTGGTCTGACTCCCTCTGGTTTGTTATTGTGGTTGTTATTGTGGGGAAAATAGGAGGAGAAAAGAGTGTCAGGTATGTTTGCCATGTTGAATTATCTGCAAAAATAATAAAAGCTGTATTAAAAAAAATACACACACACACACACACAGAAACCTACTGATGCCCATTAACATCCAATAGAATCTCAAATGTAGTATTCAATAGAAGAGAGAGAGGGGGGGGAGAGAGAGAGAGGGAGGGAGGGAGGGAGGGAGGGAGAGAGAGAGAGAGAGAGAGAGAGAGAGAGAGAGAGAGAGAGAGAGAGAGAGAGAGAGAGAGAGAGAGAGAGGAGCATGTTGTTGAAGATGCAATGAGAGACCCATTAGAATCTCCTGGCATTATTATAATATAGCACATACTGGAGTCCATTATAGACATCCAATTGTTTCAACACATATAATTGGCTGCCTTGTTATCAGTTGGCTGCTCCAAGAAGTTCTGGAAGGAACATTTGAAGAATCACATTATATTTTTAATTTATTTTTTAATTTAATTTTAATTTTAAAAACTACATCCTGTGGAATAATTCATAAAATTACATCATATGAAATAAACTGTAATCTTTTATATACTGGCATTATTTCCACCAAGTAATGAATCTTCCTTTGTCTTTGGGATGAGAAAAAGAATTCCCAGCATTTTCATTGTGACCACTATATAATGTTTCCATGATATAGTGGAATTACGTAAGTTAATCACTGGGTGACATGGAATATAATTCTATCAAGGAAGGTCAGGAATTACATTTACTCTTCTGTGATGCTTATTGCTTACAGGAAATAAGGCATGGGGGAACCTTCCCTTCCTGAATATGATGTCCTCTAAACTTTCAATAATGTACAATTTACACCAAGCATAAATATATTTTCGAAGGGAAGAGAAGAAGAAAAATGAGTACACGGATTATATTTGTACGCTGGGATTGAAATTAATTTTAATGAAAATAATATTTCAAGATGGACCATTCATCAATTTGTAGCTAAAGTTATAATCATCATGAAAAGTCACAACAATTAATCAACTTCTCTGTCTTCATCTTGCTAGTTATTAGGTGAAATTGCTATATTTTAGGACCGGGACACTGTTAATTCGGTTTTGAAAAATGTTGGTTTAAAGTTCTGAAATTATATACAACCTGTTACATGACTCATACAGAAGTTGTTGAGTAAGGGTGTGATGTTGATATACATTCTCATCCAATCATCTGTTTTATTGTTATCCCTGGCGCTATGGCAAACTTATTTGAGTTACAAAACTTGTAATCTTTGACATATGCACATAATTCTGGATTAGATTTCCCCAAATATTTCTTTGCTTGTTTGTTCGTATCCTGCCTTTATTACTTTTACAAATAACTCAAGGTGGTGAACAATACACATTCCTCATTCTATTTTTCCCACAACCACAATCCTGTGAAATGGATTGGGCTATGCAGACAGTGACTGATCCCAAGCCACCCAGCTGGCTTTCTTGGCTAAGGCAGAACTTCAATTCAAGTTTCCTGGTTTTCTAACCTGGTGCCTTACTCACTAAACCAAATTGGCTCTCCCAAAAGTACCTAGGGATATGAAAGAACTGAAATCTGTAATCGTTTGTCTAAAGAGGTGCACTTAAGGAAGATTTTATGAGATCACAAAATCATTTGAGTCACATGGTTAACCCTCATTATGACCATCACATACAACTATAATATGCAGGTTCCATTACAAGTACAGAAAAACTATAGACAATCCAGCCCAGGATTACCTTGTGTCTTTCTATATCATCAGCAACCACCAGCTCACTAAGTGCTGCAGGAGCTAATTCTTCAAGTGTTTCAGCTTTTCTGAAACATGAACTTGGATTGGCTTCTGGTTTTATTTTTTTGTTGTTCCAACAGTTTGATTTGATGGCCTGGACTTAAAAATATGTTTTACTGTTGAGATTCCTTTTGAGATAGACTTGTTCTCTCTCCTCTCCTGTGACTCTTCCCATGAGAGTTTACAACCCCTGAAATAAAACAGAATCTGGGAAAGAGATGATGGAAAGCTGAGCGACACCAGCATGGATTTCACCTCTCCTGCACCTGAGTCAAAAGAGATTGATGTTCCACCAAGTCCTTGAAATACAAGCACATGTATGTGTAGGCTTAATACCACAGTCTGTGTCTTCAGAACAAACTGGCTTGAAAGAAATGGAGTGACCTTCCTATACAGTAGTGGCCAAAATTGTGGAAACCTTTTGGGAAAAGTGTATTTTTGAGGTTTGATGGCTAATAACACCACTTTTTTTGGAGTAGTACCATAAAATTATATATCAATGGAAAGATAATTTAATCAAGAATGTAAGGCCACAAAGTTTGTTCAATTATCTGTACTGTATTCTATGAAACATTATAGCCAAACAACCAGAAAAAGGAAGCACAACTTGCTTAGGTTGATATCAGGTAGCTTTCCTTCATCTGATTGTAGCCAATGAGCATGAGTGTTTAGAGAGCCAATCAGGTGTCATCTTGTTTTGGCAATGAGCCAATCAGATCACAGTAGGATTCAGTTATTGATGTCATGTATTGAAGCTGAGAGGAGGACATTTGTCAGTGTGTTA
>NW_015386440.1:344628-367517 GCF_001527695.2 Protobothrops mucrosquamatus
CAACACTGGAAGTTTTTAAGAAGAGACTGGACAGCCATTTGTCCGAAATGGTATAGGGTTTCCTGCCTGAGCAGGGGGTTGGACTAGATGACCTTCAAGGTCCCTTCCAACTTTATTATTATTATTATTATTATTATTATTATTATTATTATTATTATTATTATTATTATTATTATTATTATTATTATTATTATTATATGATCAAAATGTGGGCACTTGGACACCAACTTGTATTTATGATGATTGCAGCATACCAGGGTCACATTACCACTATCTGCAACCTTCCCAGCTAGCTTCCAATGAACAAAGACAATGGGCGAAACAGGGTCTGCTTAATAGTCATTGATCCACTAAACAATTGCAGTATTTCACTTAACAACCATCTCATAAGTTGCATCTCACTTAATAAACCCCTTGCTTAGGAATGGAAATTCTAGTCACAATTGTGATTTCAAGTTGAGAACTATATGTACTCCTATAGGAGATTCTCAGGAAATCAAACATCTATTGATAGGTTCCTTACACATTTACACAAAGTCCAAAAGAATACAGTGGCAAACCATTTCCCTATTATGCCAATACATGTTTAGACCACTTTCCCATTGTGTTCAATCCAAGTTCCCCATGTGCTGAGATGTAGTCTGGATGGATCTGTATAATGAATAAAAATGCCACAAAGCCTAGAAACTTGCTTCTTATTTCACTAATCAACAACTCTGTAATTAAAGCTTCTTAATTCCTAATTCTAGGACTGTTATAAGGAGACTTGCCAAACTGACCAAGAGATGGCAGCAAAGAGATACAGTAATGTTAGATGCCATCTAGTGGGCTGTGTGAATTTGCCCAGATTAGATAACCTTCTCACATCTTCCAATGGGAGTATACTTTCACTTTATCAAACACAGATTTGTTATATAAAAATTTGCCTCATTTTAAATGAATCACGACTGCAGTCTTTATTATCATAAACCTTCTCAGGAATGCTTTTCAGAGATAATAATAATAATAATAATAATAATAATAATAATAATAATAATAATAATAATAATAATAATAATAATAATAATAATAAAAGTTGGAAGGGACCTTGGAAGTCATCGAGTCCAACCCCCTGCCCAGGCAGGAACCCTACACCATTTCAGACAAACGGCTGTCCAGTCTCTTCTTAAAAACTTCCAGTGTTGGAGCATTCACCACTTCTGGAGGCAGGTTGTTCCATTGGTTAATTGTTCTAACTGTCAGGAAGTTTCTCCTTAGTTCTAGGTTACTTCTCTCCTTGATCAGTTTCCACCCATTGCTTCTCGTCCTGCCTTCAGGCGCCTTGGAGAATAGCTTGACTCCCTCTTCTTTGTGGCAGCCCCTGAGATTGATTGATAGAGATTGATTGATTGATTCATTCATTCATTCATTTATTGATTGATTGATTGATTCATTGATTGATTGATTATATGCCATCCAGTTGGTGTCAACACTTAGTAACCACACAGGTAGATTTTCTCCCTGACAATCTGTGCTAGCTGGTCTTTCCGTTCTTCCAATAGTGCATGCAGCACTTCTGTAATAGAGTCTATCCATCTTGATTCTGGTCATTGTTTATTCTTTCTTTCAACCTATCCCAGAACTTTCAAGGATCTTCAAATGCTTTCTTCAAAGTAGGATAATTTGAGCCTAGTGCTTCTATTGATAACTTTGGCTGATTTGATCAATGATCCATCTTTCTACATTAAATCAGCATTTGAGGCATAATATGAAATGAGAAAAAAGAAACAAAAACCTAGAAGGTATTTATTTGCAAAATGATACAGGGACTAATGAAAGGAACTATTTGTTCACCACTACTTATAAGGTAAGTAGAGCTTAGAGTGTCTTTTTCTCCTCAAATCATAAAGTGAGCTTCTGGGATTCTGTAGACTCAGGGAAAAAAGTGCCAGTTGGTCAAAAATCAAAACAGAACCACTCAGAAATTAAAAGCAATCTTACAATATCCCTGATACTCAGGGGACTGTCGAGTTATGTGTAAGAATGTACAGATTAAAAGAACATAGCAGCAGCTAATATTTTCTTATAAACTTATTTACTTATGTTATATATTTTGTTTTATTATATTTTTTATTTTCATTTAAGTTTTATTATAATTTATTATAATTTATTTTTTACATTCAATTTATTTATTTTATTTATTCAGTTTATATAGCTGCCCATCTCACATTTATGACTTACAGTAACTAAATGCTGTGATTTATATTAGTTCTGCAACTTGTTAATTAGGCCAATTTATTTAAAAGTATGCAATGAATGAAATTCAACCTCTATTTTGGAAGGCTACTTTGGGGTAGTGGTTAAGAAACTAGGATACTGTGAGTTCAAGTTCTGCCTTTGGCATGAAAGCCATCTGGATGAATTTAAGCGGATCACTAGGAGGCTATGAGTTCTAGTCCTACTTTAGGCATGAAAGCAAATTGGATGACTTTGGGTCAATCATCAGGAGACTGTGAGTTCTAGTTCTGCCTTAGGCATGTAAGCTGGTTGGGTGACTTTGGGATAATCGCCAGGAAACTGTGAGTTGCAGTTCTGCTTTAGGCATGAAAGCCAGCTGGTAACTTTGGACCAAAGTCTCTACTGTATCTCAGCTCAAATCATATCACAAGTTGTGGTGGTGAAGAAAATAGGAAGCAGGAACATTAGGTATGTTTGCTGCCTTGAGTTCATCAGGTAAAAAAATCCAATAATGATAATGTAACATCAAAAAAGTAAAAAAAAAAGTCAAAATAGTAGTCACAATGTAATCCCTTCATCTGTGTTGCATCGTAAAATCACTGTTATGACTTTTTATATACCCTTCTGCATGTGTCAATTATTGTCTCACCATATCATAGATTGGAAGAATATATCAAGTAATCAAAGGAATACAGAAGATTTGCATTCATTTGACAGAATTGATGTGTATTGGGACAAGAAATCTTCTGAATAGATATTTCAAGGGGGGAAAAGTCCACTGTTTATAAAACAAAATATTTGGCAATGGGATACAATAAATCTCTTATAACAGCAATTTAGCAAATAAAATAATGTAAATCATGGAACCATTGAGTTGATCCCCTTAGACCCTCAGTCTAGAAATCTAAATTACAACATCTCAAATTAAAGCATCCATTAAAGAAATGAAGCAGTTTAGATCTGACCATGAGAAAAGTATGAAAGAGCCATTAAAAAAGGACTTGGACGAGAGAACATTCCAAAGACTGAACCAATCATGAGAAGAAACTCAAAATAACCTCATCTTGATTTGCTTTAATATTGTATATAACAGAGAGAATCTTGGAGAGATTTTCAATATTCTGTTATTATACCTGACAGCAATAAAATAGCATTCGGAAATTTCTGTGGTGTCTATTGACCTGGCCAACTGGAAGGGCTGACATCAGAAAGCCTCTCCAAGTTTCATAAATTCCTCTACTGTGTCTCTTAATAATTGACTGTACTGTCAAATTACCTCAGGACATTCTACTACTAGGATGGTTTTCTAACATTCAGTGAAAAACGTCTTACATGTAATCATAATCTATTCCTCCATGTCCAGCATATTGATGTATCAAAGAACAAATCAGATCATTCTTCAGTGGTTTCCTTTTAGGTACTCTATTTTTCAAATTCAAATAATTTCATGTTTCTGTAAGCAAGTTTTTCATCCACTGGCTTGTCTAGAGTAAGTTGTCCTTTGATTTCCCCCTCCAACTACTGTATATAACTAGGCAAAAAACCCATACTATCTAGCACTGATTACCCTATCTAGTTTGGTAACGAAATATCTGTAAACAAACAAAGAAAGAAGAATGGGGTATGAACTGAGTATGTCTAATTTAATGAAAGGAAAGGAAAGGCACAATAGCAGTGTTCCAGTATCTAAGGAGCTGCCACAAAGAAGAGGGGATCAACTCATTCTCCAAAGCACCCAAAGGCAGGACAAGAAGCTATGGATTGAAACTAATCAAGGAGAGAAGCAATGTAGAACTAAGAAGAAATTTATTGAAAGTTAGAACAATTAATCAGTGGAATGACTTGCTTCCATAGTTGTAAGTCCTCCAACACTGGAGGCTTTTAGGAAGAGATTGGACAACTATTTGTCTAAAAATGGTAAAGAGTTTCCTGCTTGAGCAGGGAGTTGGACTAGAAGACCTCCATGGTTATTTCAACTCTGTTATTATGTTAAACAATGACATTTTGAGAGCACCAAGAACTCCACGATTCTTCTCTTCCAAATAGTTTCCATTGGTCATCATGCAAAATGAATGAATTAGTCCCAGAATGTGCTGTTTTGTTTTGTTTTTTAACTTCCATATCCCTTTGTATCGTGTTGCTCCAATTGAAAACCACAAATATAACATCTAAATTGCTTTTGAGTGGTTTGGCAGAAAAATTATGTATAAATATAGATACTAAGAATAACAAGTAAAGATATAGTTATATAATAATTTGGGGACCTATTTAAAAAAACACAGACATAGCAAGTCATTTTTGGATTTTGTAAAAGATTCAATAGGTTAAAATATTTCTTTTTCCCAATAGGCAATGTGGTTTTCTAGGTCTTAAATTCCTAATATGCATTTTTAATCCAGACTCACTCCAGTTATTCAGAAAGCAAATATCAACTGATTTACATGTCCATTTTCTTTTTTCTTGGGCTGCTTATTCATCATTATTATTTTCCACTTTATAACAGCAGTCAAAACTTCACTGTTTTCTCACCAGTATTAGATTGCATGGTTGCAGCCAAATTTTACAGTTGCAGAAGGCATTTAGCAAGACAGGCCAGCAGGCGCTTCACCTCCGATTCAAGATGATTTTTTTTTATTATTACAACCCAGCTATTTCCATCATTATAGTAATTACTTGACAGACTGAGGTTTTTCACACTGACTAGAATGTCTCTCTTTCTTTCCTTTAACCCACTCCCTCCCCCCAACTCACCATTCTGTTGGGGGGTGGTGAAAGTTCCCTTTAGTCTGATATAAACAGAACATTTTTTTTTCCAGACCCAGGGAGACTTGTCAATCAACAACATGCTCTAACATGATATAGTGTTATTAGCAGTACTTTGCAAAGCTTGGCTGCAGAGACATTGAGTCTGATCTCTTCATTGTTTCTTGCCACTGTCTTTGTATTCTTCATTTTGTATCTGGCTGATTCTTTATGTGTCTTCTCAAAATTATTAAGTTTGTCTGGTTTAGAAGTGTCATACCAGTCCAGATCAAAGAAAGGCAGATTCCCACCCTCAGAAACTGGAAACACTGTCTGTGTATTTGTGGAGGATATTAAAAGAACTGTCATCAAATATCTTGCACAACAATAGTTATTGTGGTGGTTAAACTGAGATGTTCTTCAATCATAAGATGTTGACAGACAAGAACAAAAATTAAGCCCACAAATGCTAATAAAATATTACAATGAATACCTCAAACCATAATTTAATCCAGTTCCCTCTGTGCAATATATACAACTGACTATTTAGCAGAACTAATGATCCCAGGATCTTTTCATTTCATTCATACATAAATATATGTAAGGAACTGAACTAGTGAAACTACCTAGTGTCTTCCAAACGTTACATAACTAAGATGCCACAACCGAGAAAACTGTTTATATAATTGCCCTCTGAACATGGTCCACAATTCAGACCATAAGCAGAATTCTCTATAAAAATCTAAAAAACAAAACAAAAGCAGAACAGTTTTATCCATATCTCAAGAAACTTATCAAACGTTCTAGTCAGTGAGAATGGAGTAGGGTCTTGAACGAGAGAGGGCTTCATATCTTCCACTAACACAGATGCAGTGAGAATTCTCTAGCACTTCATATCTTCCACTAACACAGATGCAGTGAGAATTCTCTAGAATTCTTCATATCTTCCACTAACACAGATGCAGTGAGAATTCTCTAGTCAGCAGGCCTTGAAAAGAGTTATAAGTGTGCATTCCAACAGAATTCATCTGGTCCACAATGCTCAGCCAACTCCATTGTCATTGATACCAGAAAAATGTGAGATTAAATCAAACCTTTTAGATACATATGAATCTATGTACAGATGTGCTGAAAGACATGATGGTCTAGAAACATGCACAGCTGGTGGTGACTCAGAACTGAAGAAGCTTCTTGAATGTCTTCAAGCAAAACAAATAAAGTCCAGTTGCTTTGAGATATGTGATTTAATACTAAAGAAATATAGAGTATATCATGCTAATTCTTCTAGGCTGCTGTACCACTATTTGAATTCTATTTCTTTTTAAACATAGAAGATGGTGGAGCATGCTATTGTTTCCATAGTTACATATTGCTTATTTGAGTATGTCAAAGTATTATATAATGAAGAGTGCAACAAAACAAATGGAAATACACGTAAGTGCATACTAGAGACTCTATCAACACTAAAATATGTACTGTACAATTTGGATTATCCATCTATCCATACTAATGCAAATCCAAAATGGCAAAATGGATAGGAAATGCCAGGGAAACTGATCTCCTATTCCATAGCAGTGTTTAACATGACAACATGGTATAAAATTCCTATCCTATAGACATGGAAAGTTTATTGCATCAGGTTCAAAATCAAACCTGATTTTTTTGACAAAGAGCAAAATATACTAATAACAAGCTGCATTCACATGAAACCAGGAGAATTACTCTGAAGATCCCCTTCAACCTGGTTGTCAGACAACTTCAGGGCAGGCCTTCTAGTAGATTACTTGTGATATCAGTGGCTGGTAAAAGGTATGACTATTTGTTTATCCACTCAGTGATCTTCAGTACCAACAAATACACCATCCTTGCAAGCTGATTGCAAGTTTCTTGGTGATTATAACTCAACTTTCCAAGGCTGTGTATTGTTGCGGATTCCATCTTTCCATTCATGACTCACACCTGACCCATCACAAGACCCTCACTTGATACACCCACACCTGAAGCCCTTATAAACAGAACACCGACACTGATATCACCTAAACTCCATTGAAGATGTTACCTAGCCTGGTAACAAAATGTTCTGAAACCAGCCCATAAACTCAGAGAATGAACCTTCACCCTCACACAATAATAGGATTGGAAGGGACCTTGGAGATCTTCTAGTCCAACACCTGCTCAAGCAGGTGAACCTATATTATTATGGACAAATAGCTGTCCAATATCTTCTTGAAAACCTCTCAGGATGGAGTACCCACAACTTCTGGAGGCAAGTTATGATTAATTATTCTCATTGACAGAAATTCTCCTTAATTCTAGGTTGGATCTCTGTTTAATAATCTTCCTTCTGTTGCTCCTTGTCCTGACTTCAGGGACTTTGCAGACTAAGTTGACCCTGTCCACTCTATCAGAGCTCCTCTAATATTGGAAGACTGCTATCATGTCACCCCTAGTCCATCTTTTTGTTAAACAAAATATGTCCAGTTCCTTCAATCATCTTTTCTGCACACTTTCTGGTAAATGTTTTCTCAGAGCTTCTGAATATTAGTGATGGCCCCATATAGGAAATTATTCATTATCTACAGTGGAAGCAAAGTATTTTCTCTTTCCTTTACCGTAGAAACAAAGGTATGTATATTTTTTTTAAAAGTTTTGGGTTGTAGGAAGAGAAAAGGTCATCTTTACTTGCAGAAAGTAATGAAGGAGGTCTCTCTTGCTATTTTTCCATCTTCTTTTTCTTTCTTTTTTTTTAACTGTAAAGATGCCAGGAATGGAAGCTCATTTAGAAAGGTGCTGAGACTTTCTTATTATTTTAAAAACAGGCACATGTTGCTTAAAAAAGTAATATATATAATTGGAAGATAATTGCTGAAATTATACAATAAAAACATCCTTTTAATGACCCTGCAATCCCTTATACAATGAATACTCAATTTAACAATAGTAAGGCTTCAGGAAAAATACAGGTGGTCCTCGACTTAGAACAATTTGTTTAGTGAATGTTTGAAGTTACAAGGGCATTGAAAAAGGTGACATGATCATTTTTCACACTTATGACCATTGCAGAATTCCCATGATCATGTGATCAAAATTATGACATTTGAAAACCATATAGTCCTTGACTTGTTAAGTGTTAAGTGAATCATTGTAATAGTTAAGTTAGCAACATGGTTGTTAAGTGAATCTGGCTTCCCTATTGACTTTGCTTGCAAAAGGGGATCACATGACCCGGGATCCTGCAACCATATCAGTATCAATTACCAAGTGTCTGAATTTTGATCACATAATCATGAGGATGCTGCAGTGGTCGTAAGTGTGAAAAAAATGTCATAAATCACGTTTTTCAGTACCGTAATTTCAAACTGTCATTAAATGAACTGTTGTAAGTCAAGGATTACCTGTATAAAAGCCAGGCTCTCTTCTTCCTTGAAGCATCTCAGAATTTCTTTTCTAGGAGTTACCTTGGTGACCATGTCATGCTGGGCAGATAAGAAAGTACAAGAGAGGAAGAAAGGGTACTGTGAGTTGATAAGGCAGGGCTTTTTAGAATTAAAAAAAAGAGAAAAAATAAGAAAAAATAAACAGACATCTAGAAAATATGGCAATGTTTCCACCCATTTCCATGGAAAATTTTTAAAGATATTTTGTCCCTCCCTGTTTTATGGGGGGTTTTTTTCATTCATCTCCCTGCCTGCTTCCATCACTGCTTAGCAAATGAACCAAATTAAAGGAGACTGAAGTATAAAGCACAACTCCAGTTTACATATCTTTGACAGCAAAGCACAATCACATTCTCTTTGTGTGACCAACTTCTAATAGATTAATCTACTTCTCTCTTCCACCAAAATACATTCATCAGATCACAGTCTCTTCCCAGAAGAGTTGTCCATGTGAACATCTGTGACAGTTGGTGGGAAGTTCCTATTTCTCCCTTCCTGATGCATGACGATGTGTAAACAGAGTAGTAACAGGGTAGTATTTTGTCTCAATGGGGAATCTCTCAAATATAACCATAGTCCCTGCAAGGAGGATAGTTCACAATGTACATTCTCAGTAGTGCAGACTAAATAATTTCCTCATTCAATTACTGATGTTTTCTTTGGCAATTTGGTAGTGTCTAGAAACTGGGTGATCCAAAGCTCCAGCTTCTGAACATTTTAGTAAGACAGATAAGAGCTGGTTATGGTGCATGGAGAGAAATGGGGTTGGGGGAAAGATACAGTCATGCATATTCTCTCTGAATCTCCCTCTGATATAATTGAACCAACCTGAATACATACCAGGTCATTGAGAAAACCAACTTATAGGGGTTATCCTATAGCATGAAGTATTTTCTATACATTATCACTGAATAATCCATTTCTTCCAAGACAATCTAACCATCCTGCTGGCTCAGGAGAAAATCATCTTGCTTTTTTTATATAGAGGATATGAGACATCATCTTCTTCTATGCAACTGAGTCCAGATGCCCTTCCTATTGAATTTTACTCGGTCTATAAATTTATAAACCCCTCTACTCATTGTTTTTCTGCATCAGAAGTCATTGAACCTTCGCCTTTGACAGCTCTCTGAATTTCCCCACAGTGCATTGGGAATTCCCTGTATGTTATGGGAAAATGGTGAGAAAAGTAAAATGACTGACAGGCTGCAGACAATTTAAAATAAAATGTTAGAGAGACACAAAAGCTACTCAGGTTATAATCGCTCTGGAAAATAAAGCCAGCCAATCGAAAAAGAAGTTTGAATGGCATATCCATCCCAATCAAAACAGTTATGAACCTGGACCAGAAATTCAATAGAATAAATATAATGTGATACCTAATAAATCATTCCACAAAGTTCATAGGTAAGGAAGATTACTCCTGTAAGCATTTCACAATGGTGATTTGCTCATAATGCAGTATGTCTGTGGCTCTGAATATCAAAATTTTGCCACAGAATAGTTGAGTTCAGAATTTCTGTCAGCTAACAGAGCCAGCGTAAAAGTCTTGTAAAATATAGTGAGAAATGTGGAGTAGCTGTTGTTTTAAACTGGAATAAATTTAATAAAGCTATTGTCTTTAATTGGAATAGAAGTCACAGCCTAGAAAAATGGGTTTTTTTAAATTCATTTCCAGCCAATCCACATAGGCAATGCCTCTGGAACACTGGGAATGCTTTTTTTTAAATCTTCAGGATGGTTGAAGTATTTAAAGCAAATTCTAGAAAAGGCCCATCTGTAAATGGAGTAATTAAGACAAAACAAATAGTTTGTAGATAAGGACCTCTGTGTTTTCTTCAGAGGATGGGAACTTTTCACTCTATAGTTCGGCTCATCTTGTATATTTTTAATACATTTTTTAAATTTTTATTTCCAAAGTTAAAATACAAAATAACAAAAAAGAGAAGAAAAAACAAAACAAAATAAAACATATGCATAAAGACAAACTAACAAAAATATACATAGACTGTCTTCCCTGATTGAATACTGATAAATATATTTTAACAGTAATATTTTCCCCTTTGCAAACCATATATCTAAGCTTGGCTCATTTTGTAACTGCAACTTTAAGCCATTGCTTAATTATTTCTGTGGCCTTATCCAAACCCCAGATTAGTAAGGAAACACCGCAAATAGATGTATTTTCCTGATCAAGTGTGTTCACCAAGTTGTAAAACAATCCCTTGTAATTAAAGAAATCACCCCAGTTGGAGTCAGGTTTACATTTAACCATGTAAATAGAATTGGTAGATTCTGGCCTCTAGTCTCAACCCTGCACTCAGCACATATTTGAGTGTCACAAAGAAGGATTTCAAAAAAATTACATTGCCTTTTATCATAGTGTATGAAACCGGATTCAAGTCCTAACTATGCCTCATATAACATAATTTTGCATTAGATAATTTAAAAACAGCTGAAATATATTCTAGAATTCCTGCCTCATATTTAACTTGTTTAGTGTTATAATCACCTATGCACCAATTATGGTTTTTTTAAATTGCTGTTTGAAAAGATTTTGTTTTCTGCTAAGGTTTCTGTTTCTGATGCTCTCTTAGGACATCACTAAATAGTACATTCCTCAGACATAGTTTTAAGCTGAGGTACCCAATTATTCTCTAAGAACAATAATATGTATTGAATGCCTCTAATCACTACCGTTATTGTTGGAGTAGATTTCTCTCCCTCTTGAACTGCACCTTAGAAAATAAGAACACAGATAATTCTTGAGGTTCAGCATACATCCTCCAGAAAAACAGCAGCCAAACTCTGGCTTCAAATAAATAATGTAGAACTCTACTGTGCCAGAAAAGTTATATCAAAAAATTGAGTTTGGAAGTAGTAATGTTAAGGGGCAATAAAGAAGGGTAATTTTTACCCTCACTCGTCGTGCTAACAACATTTGCCAGTATGAATGATCACAATTTTTTTTAAAAAAATGTTTTTTATGAGCAAGTTGTGTGAGTTGCTGGTTGTTTCTTCTAGAAACAATAACTTCTGTCATCCCCATATGCCAAACTGAAGATTCTACCCAATAAGAATTCATTGAAAAAAAATTAAGTCCCAGGAACAATTTCAGGAATTAAGATAAAAAGGGCATTTGCTTACGGCACCAGATCTAGTAGCCTTAATCTTTTCTGCCTAAGTTTGCCTAAACATTTTCTGCTTGATATTGCAATTTCAGCCATATACTCTTCCAATAAATTCAGCAGACCTGGCCACAATTTCTCACAAATCTATTTCCACCAACTTCACATATTTTCTCAGTAATGCTAAAAAGTCTTTGGCTTTTAGTAAAAAGATTCTCTTTCAATAGTTGTCCATGACATCATCACACAGCTTAACTAGATGAATAATCTCAGACTTCAATATTGTTTCATTCACAGGATTGGCTGAATCTGTTTCTAACACAGGAAGATAAAAGATAAAATACTGTTAGATAAGTTATAGCAGGGTGTCAAACTGCCGGCCCATGGGCCGGACACGTCATGGAAGCCGCGCCCACCCCATTGACGGCAAAGGCAAAACCGGCCCGATACATTGTGCGACATCACGTGACGTTGCGAGTTTGACATGCCTGAGTTATAGTATTATTTGGAGAAAAAGCCATAAGCATATCATAATGCAAATGAGATGTTACTTTGACCTTGACACTGCTCAGTCATCTGAACTTCTAATACTAATAGTAATCAGGGTACTCAATAGAGGACAGCAAAGAATTATGTTTTTGTTTCTCAACTGCCATCTAATGGCCCTCCATTTTTCTGCAGCCCAAATATAGCTCATTTCTTACTTAAGCCTTCCCCAAAGTATTTTTTAGTTAAAACAGAAATAAATGTTTTTGATTGTCAAATGAAAATTGAAAATATCAGTTATTGTTTCACTTACCTTATTTGCAAGATACTTAAGAAACTGGATAACAAAATCAGGGAGAAGCAATAATGACAGGGAGAGGGAGAAGGAGAGGAAGAGGAATGACTGCATGATTCACTTAATTGCATTGATTTGTTTAACAATTGTGACAAAAACATTGTAAATTGGGATGTGACTCATTTAACAACTGCCTTGTTAGCAATTCTGGTCTCAGTTATGGGTGTAAGCTGAACACTACCTATAGAAAGAGAGTCATAGTACAAGCAGAACTATTAGGGGACTGGAGGCTAAAGCATATAAGGAATGGTTGCTGGAATTGGGTATGTCTAGTTTAATGAAGAGAAGGACGAGGGGGGACCTGATAGCAGTGTTCCAATATCTCAGGGGCTGCCACAAAGAAGAGGGAGCCAAGCTAATCTCCAAGACGCCTGAGGGCAGGACAAGAAGCAATGGGTGGAAACTAACCAAAGAGAAAAGCAACCTAGAACTAAGGAGAAACTTCCTGACAGTTAGAACAATTAACCAGTGGAACAACCTGCCTCCAGAAGCGGTGAATGCTCCAACACTGGAAGTTTTTAAGAAGAAACTGGACAGCCATTTGTCCGAAATGGTATAGGGTTTCCTGCCTGAGCAGGTTGGACTAGATGACCTCCAAGGTCCCTTCCAACTTTATCATCATCATCATCATCATCATCATCATCATCATCATCATCATCATCATCATCATCATCATCATCATCATCATCATCATTATTATTATTATTATTATTATTATTATTATTATTATTATTATTATTATTATTATTATTATTATCTACCACTGCATAATGAAATGAGTTCAAAATCATCTCCCAAAGAAATTCTGGAAAAGTTGTAAAGCATTTTGAGCATGAAGTAATAAGAAGCCTTTTTTTTCCACAGGAAAACAAGCCTTTCATGTACTTTGGCACAGAGTTATTTTAAATAGTTTACATTTCAGAGGCCAGTATTATTTAATTCTGAATTCACTTACCAAATCTAGATTGGGTTAGTATAAAATAAACAAGAGAGTTTTGTTGTCATTGTTATTGTTGTTAAGGTTTGTGGATACTGGGTTCCATAAAAAAATCCTTTTTTTTTTCAATATGTAGCAAAAATAAGCAGATCTTGATCCCTTGCTGAGTTCTGAAATTCTAATACAAACAAAGATAGTATTTTAAACACACACGCACATAAACACATAGTGTGCCTTCATTTTCCTGCTATCAATCTTCCCTTCGGTTAAGACTCTAGAAACCAGATTTATTACTTAAAAGTATTTATTATTGTAAAAGAAAGTTTGCCACTACCAAAAAAAAGGCCAATCCACAAATGTTAATTTATTCCCGATATGTAGTAAATCAGTGGGACTTCATAGCCCACATGAGATCTGTGGTTAAATAATTAATGGTAGATAACCAGCATGTTTTGTTTTTCTTTTATAGGGCTTCAGCAGTTTCAAAGCTGCTATTATCTATAAGCCTTTTGACATTAAACTTGTGCATTGTTTATAATAATAATAACCCAAGATTCTTATTATGTTACAAGATATAGCAGCTAATCTTAGCCATTCCTATAATTATTGGTAAGACTATCCACAATTAGCTTAAAGTGATTATTTGATATATTTTCATGATTTTGCCTCAATATAATTAGACTTGCAAGATTCTGTTATTATAGATCCACTGAATAAATGTAGCTTTAGTCTTAATTTCCTTTTTGGTCTACCTCATGGAGCTCACTCATTCAGCTGTTCTTGGGCTACTATCACATCTACAGGCACCTTACTACAGCATATATGCAGCTATTGATAAGAAGGAACACTAAATTTAATGCAGTGGTTAAAGCGCAGTATTGCAGGCAAACTCTGCCCACAACCTGGAGTTTGATCCTGACATGACTCAAAATTGAGTCAGCCTTCCATCCTTCCAAGGTCGGTAAAATGAAAACCCAGATTGTTGGGGGCAATATGCAAATAATGCTTCTACATTGTAAATTGCCCAGAGACTGTTATAAAACGCTATCAGGCGATATACAATCTCAGTGCTATTGTATTTATTGGTGACTGGGAGACTCAAATGGAATTTTTGTGTAAAAATGAAATAAAATGAACTTGGGATTTATGGTTTTAATGATTAGGGAGAATATATTACAGAAAAAAGAATAATATGATGTAACTTTACAGAGAAAAGTTAAAATATATTTATAATAATAATTTCTGTGAAAATTTTCCAAGCCATTTCAAATATCGTTTTTCTTTCTTTTCTATTTTTCTTTTTTTTTTTCCTAAATCTTTTGTTTTCTCTTTGCTTTCATTTTCTTTTTCCTTCCTTACTTTATATTAGATTGTGTTAGTTTTTAATCTTCTTATTTAAATATTTCAATAAAGTTATATACTAAAAAATAAGAGGGAGCATCAGATCAGTTTGTACATCAGCTGAAACATATTCAGCTCCCTTTGAATACTCAGAGGAGAAGAAATCTGCTAGACCTGGATTTCTCAGCCTTGGCAACTATAAAATTCCTGGAACTGAAGTCCATACATTCAGGGAGCTGAAGTCCACACACCTTAGAGCTGTCAAGGTTGAGATAGTGCTCTAGATAAAAACAGAATGCAAATCAGCAGTATAAATATGTAAGTTGATAAATGATATGTTATATATGTTTGAAAAAAATAACTAACACTGTGTCAGTGGTTTCCTACAATTTGAAGTAATGATAAGAACACCATAGAACTTTCTAGAACATGGTTGTAGCTATTTCCCTCTTTGTGAGGCACTAAGGAAAGAGAAAATTTAACTATTGCTCATTTTTTGGGGGGAAATGCAACGTCATCATTATCCTGCTTCTCTGCAATACTCAGACTCATAATGGAATAGAACAAGTGTACAAAGAGTTAAAAGTAAATATTTTGTTTTTGGGTTGGTTTACATTTTATATTTCTAAATGTTCATCTCCCTCCCTCAGAGAGGGGCTCCAGGTGATCTACCTTGCATTATAATCTATAAATAAAATAACATTATATAAAAATTAACATTAAAATTAAATTAGGTTTAATTTTTTAAAAAAATTGTGGAGTAATGATGATTAAATAATTATTTAATACATATATAATTATTATAACATTAGCCAAATATTTGCAGCCCAAATATTTGCCAGTTTGGGTCAGATCGGAGCAACCTACTCATTTCATTGGATCATTTTAAATAGAAATAAATGCTTTCTGAGCAGATTATGCCAAGGATTTAACCTCAGTGTATATTCCTAGTCTTATTGAATATCTGGAAAAGCCATTAATTTATATGCCTTTGAAAATAATAATTACAACTGTTACAGTTCTGCTACTATTGCTTGGTGCTCTAATGGTTCGACAATAATTTTACCATGTTTTTAAACACAACACTGATTACATTTGAACAACCATTTGTCTGAAATGGTACAGGGTCTCTTCCTTGAGAATACCAGAAGGACCCTTCCAACTCTATTATTCTAAGCTCTATATATGGAATTCTTCAGAGCTGTCAGTTTTTAACAACATAGGTAGTCCTCAACTTAGGATGACAATTGAGCCCAATTTTTTTGTTGCTAAGTGAGACATTTTTAAGTGAGTTTTGCCCCATTTTACAACCTTTCTTGACACAGTTGATAAGTGAATCACTGCAGTTGTTAAGATAATAACATGGTTTTAAGTGAATTTGGCTTCTCCATTAACTTTGCTTGTCAGACGTTTACACTGCAACTGTCATAAATATGTCAATTGTCAAGCATCTGAATTTCAATCAAGGATGCTGCAATGATCATAAGTGTAAAAAACGGTGAAACAGTGCTGTTGTAAATTTGAACAGTCAGTAAAGAATTGTTGAAAGTTGAGAACTACCTGTAGTAAGGATTTTACCCTCCTAAACTATATGTAGTTTGAATAAGGGAGAATTTCTGCTTATGCCAAAATCCCTTCATTTTTTGGCTTCCATGTGCTTCACACTCCAGAGGATTGTTATCTCACCAGCCCAGCCCTCCACACTTTAAATCAGGGGTGTCAAACTGCCCACCCATGGGCTGGATGTGTCATACTGAAACCGCGCCCACCCCATTGCCAGCAACGGAAAAAAAGTCATGATACATCGCAACACGTCACATGACATTGCGAGTTTGACACCCCTGCCTTAAATAATCAAAGTATCAGTGAGAAGGATAGTTTAGCTGCCTCTCAAAGATTAATACCAAAGAAATTAAGCTTGCAATCTATGTCTATTATTTGGAAAGTACCTTTGCATCAAAAAGATTTTGATGCATAAATTTACACACAAGAATTATCTTTGAAGTAGTGCATTTTGTTTGTACTATAATCTCTCTGTTGTTCAGTCTGGGGCATCTGTCATGTCACCAGTCAAAAAAGTCACAATGGCAGCTACAGCCATGTGACTGTACCTCTACTCTCCATACTAAATGTGTGTTGTGGCCACCATATTAACCTTTACTTGTAGCTCAGTGTTAAATTGAGGAGTCCTTGTTGCTCATTGAGCATGATGGTTTTCTTGCAGATATTTCATTACACAACTAGGTAACATCATCATTGCTAGGAAGGAGTGGGGTTTGCTCTCCTTTTAACTAGTCGGGGGCTTCCATATGTTAATCTTGGAGTCTAGACTTAACAGCATTTTTTTTTTCTACTCCATCCTACAGTAATTTCTTCTAATTCATGTTTGGGAAAGTCCATGGCAGTGGCTTGGCTCTCCTTTCTCCAAATCCTGCCACACTTTATTAGCAAGAAAGTAAGCCTTGTGGACTTTATATACACAATGTTAAAGGATAAAGGAAATTCCTGCTATTCTTTTACAGAACAGCTTATGATAATTCCATTCTATTTTTTTTTCAGTTTTGCACCCAATGACTTGCCTCAAAGAAATAAGTAAAAAGACAGAGAGATGTAAGGTACAGAGCTGTCATCTGTCAAATGCTTTCTTTTAGTGTTCTATTGATTTTAGTTGAGGAGGAGGTGTGTGTGTGTGTGTGTGTGTGTGTGTATTCTCCCCCCCCCCCCCAGAGAGCATTTGTTTCTTCAGGGAGTCAAAAATTAAAATTCCGCAGAACCGCCTGACATCCGTGGTTCTGGTTTTGCAATCAGTAAATAGATTAAATAGAAAAGGATTAAATTATGGCATTTTTCTATATGAAAGCATTGGACTTTTGCTCAGGTTCTTAGGAAGATGGGACTATTTACAGATTGTCCCATAGAGACATTTTATATAATAATTCAAACTTTAGTCTCTTTTCTGCAGGCAATTTCAAGCCACAAGTCAAGGGAAGTCTTTGATCCTCATTTTGAACCCCCTTCCTTCAGCACTGCTAGGCTCTGCCACCAATGTTCAATGTCAAAAATAGTTGAATTTTTTTTTAGAGGTACAGTTTTTGTGTGTGGATGAAGCAAGACTTAAGAGCTGCATTTAACATGTTATCCCTGACATGCACAAACAGTTCCCCAAAAAGAGATACACACTCCAAATTACAGTCCCACCTTTTTTAGAGGCCTTATCACATTATCTCTGCACTTCTTTATAGCTCTCTGAAATTGGAAAATGGCTTGTGATTACGAAACCTCTGGTTCTTTGCTTGAACGCAATCTGTTTATGTCTGGTTGAGATAACCTGTTAACTAAATAGCTGGTTTCCCCAAACCTACTGAATCTCAGTTTTCCCATCTGCTTTTTAAATAAGTCTAGTTTCTTGAGGAAACTAAGCATTGCATCATGCTCATTCTATGATTGGCTGCTTTCATGTTTCATGTTCACTTCATTGATGCAAGATCTAGAAAAGGCATAAATTCACCCTAATACTATTTTTATCATGAACAGTGAAGACTTTTGGTGAATCAGAGTCATGAGTCATCTATATAGGGATTAGGGCAGGGGAGATTGGTAACACAAATTGGTTAATTATAGGTTTCAGCAGCATAATTATATGATGTAGATGTGTGTATTCATAGCAAAGGTTAGATCATGTCCTTCCAGTCATTCAGCAGTGTATTTCCATCTGCCTATCTACTAGAAACTCTAAATAACACTAATCGCTAAACAAATTTATGGAATGGTAGTTTAAATAAACAATAAACATAATCTAAACATTCAGATATTATTTAAAAACAAAACAAACAAGCAAAAACACATAGAGAGGGAGACAGCTATAAAAATAATATTTCATGGAACATCATAACAACAATATAGTAAATATATCCTCATACTATAAAACGTGTGGATTAATCTTAAAAATATTTTTGTTTGTCAAAGATAAATATTTCTGCAATGGCTTTGCTGGTATTAATCATTTTCATATGCTTGCTTTCTTTGAGAACCTGTTTAGGAGATACTGAAGTGCTGAAATTGCTACAATTGCACATTATATACACATTTTGTAGATGATCATCTGTTGCATTGTTTTTTGGGATATCTACAGATTATAAAGGTGAGGGGAAATGTATCTGAAGTGGAGACATCTATTCAGCAGGAATCTAAAACTGCTGCTGAAATGAGATAAAAATCTCTGTAGATACTTTCAATCCAAGGTGACTTTTTTTAAAAAAAATTGTCAGTCAAGATGCCCAAATCAACAGAGAAAATATCGGAGACAATGAGAGATAAGTGATTTCTATTCCATAGCAGGAATCACTTGGACCATGGGTAGGACAATTCCCTAAGATTTTACGTCTTTATTTCTTTAATTTCTTTTAGCTCATTTTTCATTCACAGTCCCAAAGCAACTAGAAAAAGCACAAGTTACATAGGCCCCTTTTGACATCAATAATCACTCAAATATTCCCCTCCCCCCTCTTGTTTTTCACATATTGGAAAGTTGTTGCTAATTAGTGATTACTAATTTTATAAAATAATGGTGTGCAAGAAAACTCAAATGGCGGTCAAGCAGAATGACAATTAGGTAGAACAATCAGCAGTAAAACAGTCCATTATAGCAGACAATACAGACTACTAGATTACTTCAATGAAAACAGAATTCATTTAAGAAGTCAGCCTTATTATCCTGTGTGGAAAAAAAGTTCTTGAATTGTCATTTAAAACACGACAATGGAAATGAGGATATCAGATTTCTTTGAACCTAGCACTGGCAACAAGAATGTCCTTTTCTTAACCCAGCACTATAAATTTATACAAATATAGTAGGTTAAAAAAATAATGATAGTTATATAAATGTATGAGAAATAAGATTATATACACTTGAATAATATTTACATTAAATAAGTGCATATAGTATTGTAACTTCTAACTTTTATAACAATATATTATATCCTTTTTTGTATTTTTCTTTTTTTACTTTTTTGAGGCACTTTTAATGGGGAAGTAGAGAATACATATATTTGCATACCAATTTTCTTTGTTTTATTCCTTTTCTGTAACTATTAAAGAAAGCTTTTGAAAATATTAATTAAAAAAAACTCTGGCAGGACCACAAGAAACAAAAAAGCTTCTTTGGCTGATCATAATTTACTTTTATTTTATTCATTTATAAAATGTTTATGCTACCCATTTCACCTCCAAGGTGCCTCTGAGTGGCTTGAAAGTCCAACAAACAAATTAAAATGATCCAAGCTGCACAGCTAAAAATTCAATGGTGGTAAGAAGCTTCTATCAGCAGTAGCTCACCATCATCATAAGCTTTCTTTTTGGGCAGAATAACAGAACAAAATAATAGAGTTGGAAGGGACCTTGGAGGTCTTCTAGTCCAACCTCCTGCTCAAGCATGAAACCTTATGCTGTTTCAGACAAATGGTTGTCCAACTCTTCTTAAAAACCTCCAGTGATGGAGTACTCATGACTTCTGCAGTCAGACCATTCCAGTCGTTAATTGTTCTTTCTGTCAGGAAATTTCTCCTTAGTTCTAGGTTGCTTTTCTCTTAGATTAGTTTCCATCCGTTTGTTCTTGTCTTTCCTTCTGATGCTTTGGAAAATAGGTTGACACCCTATTTCTTTTTTAATTAGAAAAACATGATGGATGGCTGTCACTAAGACAAGGGGGGACTGTGCTTCAATGAACTCATTGTAATGCATTGTACTCATGCCTGACTTATCATTGTGTCCCACTAACCAATTCAGCTTTTGTTCATAATGCTGTCTGGTGTTTGTCAGGCAGAGTTGTTTATTGTTGTTGGAGCTTACACCCAACAGACTTTAAAGAAACATAGATAATGTGAGGACAAATATAGTGCACCAGAGGCACAGCCAGAATGGAGAGCAAAATTCTCTCTTGGTAACCAGAGACAGATTCTTCACAAGTCCAAAATTTAGCAGCTCAGCACTTCTAACAGAAGTTTTCTATGTTTGGGATATTCACTCACAGATAATGTTCCCATCTTCAGAGGCAAGAAACTCTACATGCTCCCATTCACATTCACCTTCAGCAAACATTCTGAGAACCATAATTTTGGGAAGATGCTGAACTTAGATCTACCAATAGGCAGATGAAAAAAATTCAGTTAACCACTACTGGGCAGCATAAAATGCATTTTTTTTTAAAAAAAAAAATATCCTGTCATCTAGTGGCTACTTTGATTTCTGCAGATCAGATATGATGGCCCTAATTGGTATGTTCCAACTTATAGCAACCAATATTGAGGACAGGGACAGAATCCCAATAATTAGAGCAATTACACAGTGAAACCAATGAGGAAGGATGTCCCTTCAATGGATCTATTCAAGTTGAAACTTGGCTGATGTGGATTCCTAGACTGAGCAGAGAAATGGACTCAATTAGCTAAATGGCCTCACCAAATTCCACAATTGTTTGATTTCTAGGTGAAGAGATTAAGTAAATAGGTTTGGGGTAAATGTTTACCTGAAAAGCTGTTATCAAACTCAGGTAACACTAATTGACCCAATCAAGGTTGGACAAGATGTTTCTCTGAGTCCCTTTTCCAGGTTTTAAATTCCATAATTGCTGAAAACTAACAACATAGTATCCTACTATTTTGAGGTCAGAAACTCGTGAATCATGCATCAAATGGTATTTGCCTAAACGCAGACTCATCCACATTGATAATATGGAATGACCCACTTTGATGGACTGAACTGTTCTTACAGTTATTATATGTGATCTTTGGCTATACTTGCCCAAGATACACAAACAATCTCATTTGGTGTTCCTGGACATCACTAACTCTTTTGAAGAACTATTTGAAGTCATAAAAATTAAATAAGTACATATCTTTTAAAATCATGCTGCTATCTATCCATCAATAGTTAAAACTCTGTCAGAGGGCTACTCACCAAATCTTTTTCCAAGGGCTTTGCAAGACCATAGGAGGACTTATATTCACACATACACACATGAGCACATATTCAATGGACTTACATAAATAAATAATGTGTTACTTGAAACTTGTTTTTCATATTTTACACTTGATAGCAATGTAGCATTTTTGAAAACACATGGAATCTCATGAACAATTATGTTCTGATATTCAAATTATATTGGAAGACCAAGAATTTTGCAAGATCAGATTTCCTAAGCACTTGTAAGTTAAATAAATATTTAGATCAAGTCAAATTCTGTGTGTGTGTGTTTGTGTGTTTGTGTTTGTTTGTTTGTGTGTGTGTGTGTGTGTGTGTGTGTGTGTGTGTGTGTACATCCTCTTTCAATTTATTTGAAAGCTAAAGCTTCTTTATCACTGAGATATATTTTCTTGCCTTCTCTCTATAAAGCAAAATGTGCACTGACTATCAATGCTGGTAATTATTTCAAATTTTGCATCTTCTGGGGTGGAGGAGCAAGAAATGCATTTTCTTTCCCCTAAACAAAAATGATGATCAAATGTGCCCCTCTTCCTGACATTACTCTCCTTGTGACCACTAATGGCTGCAATTTGCAATGCCTTTGGAAAGGCAGGGCAAAAGGGCGATTATGGTATCTTGACCTCATTAAGGCTCTTTGGGGAGGGGAAATAGACTGGCTATGTCTTCTTAATGGACCTAAATGGGCTATAATTTTGTGGGGCCTTGAAATGAGGACCACAAGGGGAGAGCGAACTCATTTAAGGTGCTGTAAAAAAAAGAACTCTGGATTTGTAGTAACCTTTGTGGGAAGGAAAGCAAATAATGAAATAATCTCCCACACATTTCTGTCATAAAGGCAACTGGTAAACAGAAGGCAAGGCCATTGAGGAGGATTATCATTACTGGGACAATTGTAGCTTTTATTCCACTTTCTCTGATTTTTCTAATTGGAAAGAGCCTAGAGTGCCTATGTGCAAGTTTGATTTCATACTTGCAGATTTCATACTTACACATTCACACAAAGAGAGATGCCTGTTCTTAATGTGATTTTCAAAAACCAGACCAGCATTTCTTTCCTGGTTATGGAGCCAGGCCCCTTTTCAAAGGAAGAAGGAACATCTAAAATCTCGAAGGCAGCCAATTTAATTGGGTAATCTATAATTCTGAAAGTTACTCCAGTACAATTAATTTCTCAATACCCATCTATTTAGAGACTGACATCCTTGGATGAAAAATAATACATATCAGCCCTGGGTAGCTTGCAGTTCAGAGCCATCATCACAAAA